>NC_054069.1:0-333075 GCF_017639655.2 Falco naumanni | reverse complement strand
CTGTCCTTCCCTCCCACCGGCCACAGCGGCCCAGCCCGGCAGAGGATTCCCACCGCAATGGGTGGTAAGATGCCCGGCAGCAGCCGGGGCAGAGGGGGAGCCACCAGCCGAGAACGACGTCTGCCGGCCTGGCACCTGCTCCGCCTGGACATGAGGTGGGTGCCGCCCTCGCCCAGGGGTCTGCACAGGGTGCCGGGGGGGGGGGGGGGGGGGGGGGGGGGGGGGAGAGAGAGATCAGTCCGGAGGCTGATGTCCTCCATCGCTGCATCAAGGACCACTGGTCCTGCTGCCTTGTGGCAGTGCTGGATGCTTGGAGGAGGCAGGGCGCCCACGCTCCCCCTCTCCGTGGGCTGCTGCTCTCCGGGCTGGGTTTCCAGGATCACGACCTCCCTCTCCCCGTGGGGAGACTCATGGCTGGACTCAGTCCGTCCTGAGGCACCCAGCTGCGGGATCTGCATCTCCGATCATGGGCTGTCCTTCCTCCCATGCCTGGGGGCCCGTTTCTGCTCTGAGCTCATGAAAGGACCAGCAGCTACAGACCCAGCCCGGGATGAGCACGGAGCAGAGCTGTGTGCGCTCACCCGGAGCTTGCCCACTGCTGGGGCTGCTCCCTGCCGGAAGCGGACGCCTCCTTCCCGGCTTCTGCAATACCATTATGGCCCCTAATGGGCTTAGCCATCTGGTGCCAGCCTGTAGCCACCCCGGCACAGCTCTGTGGCTGGCACGCGTGCTGCCCGGCAAGGGAAGTCCCACCAGACCCTGGCCTGTGAGGGATGCAAAGAGGGGCCAGAGCCCCACGCCATTCTCCGGGTCCAAAATAACTCCCAGCTTTGTGTCCCCCGTGGCAGGACCCTGCGCCCAGCCCGGGGCTGAGCCCCCGCCCGGCACTGCCATGGTGCTCCCCTGCACCCGCAACAGTGTCGTCGGCAGCTGGCTGGTGCCTGAAGAGCCCCGTGGCCGCAGCAACTCCATCCCCCCGGCACAGACCCCCACGGCCAAGCACATGCTGGCTTACCTGCCCCGGCCGCCCACCGACACCAGCCGGTATGGCACCTTCCCCCAGAAGGTATGGCTTGCGCCAGGGCTCCTGGGCATCCTTTGGACAGGATGCTGCCAGGCGGTCGCGGTTGTTGTCAGAGGCGATTTCTCACCGACAGGCTCCTTTCCCCTCCTGCAGCCTGAATTCCCGGTCACTCCTGATGCTCTGGCAGAGAACAGCCGGCAGCAAGCCGCTGCCACATCTGCCAAGAGAAGCATCCCGATGCCAAACTACCCACCCCGACACCACCATGGTGGCATCATCTCTGGTGAGTCGTCCCTGCCGTCAAGCCGCGGCAGCATGGTGGCCACCCAGCACCATCCTGGCGATCCATCCTGGTGCCCACCGGCCACCTCACAGGAGGCGGGCACCCGCTTTTACCCGCTGCACAGGCTGAGTGTGGCCAACATCCCCAGCTCAGCACGCAGCAAGAGCCCTGCCCGCGGCACGGCAGTCCCCACCCCGGAGGGGCTGCAGAGCCGGCGCCGCAAGCTGATGGAGGAGGACAGCCCCATGGTCCAGGCCAGCAAGCGGCAGCGGCAACGCTACGTGACAAAGGTGGGCAAGTGCCAGGTGAACCTGGGCAACATTCAGGAGAAGAAGCGGTTCCTGTCAGACATCTTCACCACTATCGTGGACCTCAAGTACCGCTGGTTCCTCTTCGTCTTCATGATGTGCTACATCATTACCTGGGTGGTCTTTGGCACCATCTACTTCTTTGACGCCTGGGTGCGGGGTGACATCAGGCACCGGGGCGATCCTGAGTGGCGGGCATGCATCGAGAACGTGGACGACTTCATCTCCGCCTTGCTCTTCTCAGTGGAAAGCCAGCGGACTATCGGCTATGGCTCCCGGATGGTGACGGCCAACTGTGCCGAGGGTGTCATCCTGCTGATGGCACAGTCCATTGTAGGCTCCATGATCGATGCCCTGATGGTGGGCTGCATGTTTGTCAAGATCTCCCGGCCCAAGAAGCGTGCCCAGACTCTCATCTTCAGCAAGAACTGTGTCATTTCCCGCCGGGACGAGAAGCTCTGCCTGATGTTTCGCGTGGGGGACCTGCGGGACAGCCACATGGTGGACGCCAAGATCCGGGCCAAGCTGATCAAGTCCCGGCAGACGGCCGAGGGGGAGTTCATCCCCCTGGAGCAGTCGGAGCTAAACCTGGGCTACGACACGGGGGAGGACCGCCTGTTCCTGGTGGAGCCCCAGATCATCTGCCACGTCATCAACCACCACAGCCCCTTCTGGGACTTGTCAGCTGAGTCGCTGCGCCGGGAGCAGTTCGAAATCATCGTCATCCTCGAGGGCATCGTGGAAGCCACAGGCGAGTGATCTGCGGGGGTTGGGGTGGGAACAGATAGCCACCCTGGCGTCCTGGGGATGCTGGGTGAGCCTGGGCTCCAGGCTGGCAGCCTGGCAAGAGATGCCTGGGGCTGAAACCAGCTCCCCTCAGCAATGGGTGACACAGGGCTGGAAGCCCCTCGTTAGGCAGCGGTCAGTTCGTCGCTGCACTCTGCCTACCGGCAGCAGCTCAGCCATTGTCTCACTGCAGGAATGACGTGCCAAGCCCGCACCTCATACACAGAGGACGAGATCCTCTGGGGGTACCGCTTCGAGCCCTGCATGTCCTTGGAGAAAGGCGCCTTCCGGGTGGACTACAGCCGCTTCGAGATGACCTTCGAGGTGCAGACCCCAGCAGCCAGCGCCAAGGAACTGCATGAGCTGAAGGAGCTGGAGCACCAGGAGCACTCCACACTCAGCCTCTACTGGGACCACCTCCTGCAGCCCTGCGCCCTGCCAGGGCCCGGGCTGGGTGAGGATGCTCTCGCCAGGCTGAGCGTCCCTGGCAGTGTGGCTGAGGGCAGCCGGAGCAGGCTACTGGAGCAGGAAGCCACCGCCTGAGCCGCTCCTGGGACGGGACACCTGGCCGTGCTCGGTGGGTGCCCAGCGGAGGGTCCTGCACCGACAGTGCCATAGCCCACCCTCCCTCCGTGGGGCTGAGCCCTCCCACCCTCGACCCCAGCCACAGCCACATGGTGTTGTTTTTGCAAAGTTGTTCCTGCGTAACAAGAGCCAAACAATGGGTGATTAAAGTGTATTTTAAAACAAAAACCCACATAAATAAATCAGCAGCTTTTGCTTGGTTTGTACGCTTGGCAGGGGCTGCTCAGACCCCACACCGGGGCCGCTGGGCACGGCACGGGGGGCTGGCCACTGGGCGCGGGTCAGGAGTGCAGGCTGGCAGGGAAACTCTCCTGCCCTCCGCTCTTGTCCCCCCACGTGGTAACACAGTGTGACCCTGGGGTGCAGTGGGACTTGGCGCTGAGAGTGCATGTGTGACCCTACACACACAGCTCCAGGCCCGCCCCCCTGCCCCACATGTGGCTCTAGACCCCCACTCACCACCCTGCAGGCTCAGACATCGCCCCATGGCCCCCGACACCCCAAACTGCCCCCCAGTCCCACATGTTCCCACCCCAGGGCCCCCCCATGATGTCATCACACCCAGCGGTGCTGCTAGGGGCTGGGACACGGTTTAATAAAATTAAATCAGCATAATTCAATTATTTGCATTAATAGAATTCAATTAATAGTGTCAGGCAGGTCCGTATTCATTCCTATGCAGGGCAAGGCCTGGCCGCATGGGGTGACACCCAAGGGTGCCATCACCCAGGGGAGGGCTCCCACCCTCCAGCCCTGTCTCTATCACTGCTGCCTACTCTGCTAATTACAGAAACTGTGTTTCTGCACCCGCCTGGCTGCTGCTTTGCTGCCCTGGAGGGGTGGGTGGGGGGCTCAGCCAGGGCCAGGAGTGCTGTACCACCATCCACAGTACAATGCCACTGCCCCATCACGGCGTGGTGTGCAACATGACCCTTTAGATAAAAATAAAACTGTAAATTTATGTGTGTGCATATATACATATTTAAAGTTCACACATCCTGAGCCCAGCTGGGATGCCATCACCTTTCCCCTCCGCCCCCGCCTGCCAAGCACTGCACTTTGTATCCATCCCCTGATGGGAAAGGGGAGGATAAAATCCTTCTGGTGTCCTTTGCTGTACAGCACCTTCACTTTTTCTGTATTAAATTACCATTATCTCAACCCACTAGTTCTCGTTCATTTTATTTTCTGCTTCTCCCCCTCCC
Organism: Falco naumanni; assembly: GCF_017639655.2. Classification (NCBI taxonomy): domain Eukaryota; kingdom Metazoa; phylum Chordata; class Aves; order Falconiformes; family Falconidae; genus Falco; species Falco naumanni. Next base: position 328,884 of record NC_054069.1, on the reverse strand, counting down.
CTCAGCCCACCCTGCTTGCGGGGGGAGTGACACCTGCAGCCAGCCAATGTCAGCCCACCACCGTGGGGGCGACCATGGATATATTACGAAATACATATATATATGTATGTGTGTGCATATATATATATTTTAAAAAACCCCACAAACATAGCTAATGCGCTTTCAGCCTGTGAAGAGGCATAGAAACCACGGTGGGACATGTTGCAGCTGGCAGCGCCCCAAGGGTCCCTCCCACCTCCCGGGGGCTGGCTGGGAGCTGCAGCCCCCCACGGAGGGCATCGTCCCGCACCCTGCTTAGTTGGTGGAGTCGGGTGGCAGCTGCAGCCCACGCACCCAGGGTGGGGGTCAGCCGGGTGGCTGGCACCTGTTGAGCCAGCTGCCCCACTCCAAGCCCACCGCAGAGCTGCTCGCAGCCGCCCCCTCCCCACTTGCAGCTGCTGGTACCCCCATGGTGCCCCACCAGGCACCAGCCACCACCCCCAGGGCCCCACATGGCACCCAGCACCCCCAGCGGCTGGCTGGGGGGGTTGGGCAGTGTCCCGGCAGGGTGGGACTGGGGGGTCGGGGCCATGGGGCAGGACACGGTGGGGCCACGGCCGTGGGTGCTGCTCGTGCGCACAGACACTTGCGCGTGCCTACAGTCCCACCCAGCACCTCCCACACAACCTGAAAACTGGGGGGAGGGGGGCGGAAATTACACATTTTAAAATTTAAATTAATTTAAAAATTAATAATTACAAATAAAAAATTAAAAAAGTTAAAAATTAAAAAATTCAAAATCTTTACAAATTCAACGATTAAACAGTTAGATGCTTTACGACCTTTATGCAACTGCAGACAGGTGTTGCTGTATGCAAAAGCAACACGTGCCGATGCGCATGTTAATGGCACACGAATCGATGAGAGGTGCCCGTTAGCCGATTTGCATGCAATTAATATTCAAACCCCTCTCGCACTGCCAGTAACGACCGCGGCGGCGCTGTGCGCCTCACGGCGGGTAGACGGGCCCGGGGCGCGGCGACCTCCCCTCCGCGTCGCCAGGTGGCGCTGCCGCCCGCTCTCCGCCCCGCCCGGCCGCTCCTCCGAAGCTCCCGCCCCCGAGCCCTCGCCTTCCGGCGCACGGCGGTGACGTCTGTTGTGGTGCGACCCGGTGACGCGCAGCGCTCCGGCGGCGGCGGCGGAGGTGAGCGCAAGCGGGGGCTGCTGAACGGGCCGTGGCACCGGCCGGCGCCCGAGCACCGCGCACCGCTGCCCGGCGGGTCCGGGCCCTGGCGGCGGCTCTCCCCGCAGCCCTGCTCCGGCCCCCCCCGCATGGCGCGGCCCTGAGGGGAGATGACCGACCAGGAGAACAACAACAGCATCTCCAGCAACCCCTTCGCCGCCCTCTTCGGCTCCATCGCCGCCGCCAAGCACTTCGCCGCCGTCCAGAAGCAGCAGCAGCTGCGGCAGCCGACAGGTGGGGTGGGGCGGGCGCCGGCCCCTCCGGCGGGGCGAGGCTTCCCCCGCCGGGGCGCTGAGGACCCTGTTTTGCAGGCGATGAGACCTCGGTCAGTCAAGATGACTCCGACAACAGCGTCTCTGAGAGCCTGGACGACTGCGACTACTCAGTGGCCGAGATCAGCCGCTCATTCCGCTCGCAGCGGGAGCTGTGCGAGCAGCTCAACATCAACCACATGATCCAGAGGATCTTCCTCATCACTCTCGACAACAGTAAGCCTCGGGAACCCTCCTGCCTGCCTCCGGGGGGTGTTACAGGCTGGGGAAACTCTGTTAGACTGGGCAGGGCTTGCCAGATCCATCTGATGTTGGAGGGGAGCGCTGGAAGAGGGAACGTGCCTCAGCGCAGCAGCTTGCAGCAAGTGGCCCGGCCATGGGCAGGGCCTTGCCTGCAGGTTCTGCAGCCTGCTGGCATGTTGTCTGTCCATTTGGGTGAAACTGGGCACTCTGCGTCTTTCTCAGGTGACCCCAGCATGAAGAGTGGGAATGGGATCCCAGTGCGCTGTGTCTATCTGGAAGAAATGGCCACTGATCTGGATGACCAGGACTGGCTGGACATGGACAACGTTGAGCAGGTAGGGCCACCTGCCCCGGGCCTTGGGTGTCCTGCTTACTTTGGCAACAAGCATTGAATTAATTTCCTCACAACACATATGTGATACATCCTGAATGCAGTCTGTTTGCCAAAGCCCAGCATGGAGCTGCCAGTTGCAACTTTGCTGAAAACAGCTGCGGGATTTTTGGGATACGAGGCTGAGAAAGGGTTAGGATTTACTTATTGGAGCTCTTCGTCCTCCACCTGGAGGCTGCAGGAGCTTGCTGCCCTGCAGATCAGTGGGGGATGGTGAGGGGAACATATTCTGCCTGGAGGGGGTGTGAGGGAGGACTCTCATGCAGTTGCAAGAGGCAAGCACTGCTGGCAGCAGGGCAGCATGTGGTCTCTTATGCCACCAAATAAAACTGCGCTCAGCATTCATGCACATGCTTGGCTTCCTTTGCAGATGTGTTGGTTGCTCCTGGTGGGTCTTTCCATGAGAATCACTTCTATTAGGGCTGCTGTTGTTCTTAAAGGAACTGGGAGATTTGTTTAGAAAAGGAGCAAGCCTGAGGGTTCTCAGTCTGGTGCTCTGTTATTTATTGAGGGGTAGGGAGAGCTGTTTGCATCAGAAATAATTTAGCCTGTGGTGACTTTGGGCTTCTTGTTCTGGGGGGATTGCCTCTTTGCTGGGACCATTTCATTTACGGTCTCTCTTTGCTGCTGCCTAGGCCCTGTTCACCCGCTTACTGCTGCAGGAGCCTGGAAGCCACCTGATTTACATGACCTCCACCAGCACACAGAACCTCTCTGCTGACCGGGATGCAGGGGAGAGACAAATTCTGCGCTACCTCTATGCCTGTTTCCAGAGGGCAAGAGAAGAGGTGGGATGGGTCTTCCAAGGAAGAAGGCAGCTCGGTCACCCAGCTTTCTGGTCCAAGGTGGTAGAGCTGAGGTTTTAACAGCCAGAAGCAGATGTCAAGGCCCCAACTTTGTCTCATTCCCTTTGCACAGATAACCAAGGTCCCGGAGAACCTGCTGCCCTTTGCCATGCGCTGCCGGAACCTGACCGTGTCAAACACTCGCACTGTCCTCCTTACCCCGGAGATTTATGTCAACCAGAACGTGTATGAGCAGCTGGTGGACCTGATGCTGGAGGCACTGAGAGGGGCACGTAAGTCTGGCTGGGTTGTGTTGCTAGCTTGGTGCTGCGAGGCTGCCCTTCCTGTTAAGTTCATGGGAAGAGCGTCCTGGAGTCAGGTGACGGTTTGGCTCCCATTATCTCTAAAACGGAAGGTGGTGTTTAGATGGCGGCATGTATGCATACGCACGCTGAGGTTTGGCTGTTGGAGTACCATGAGTAACAGTCTTGCTTCCCCTGCTAGAGTTCGAAAACATGACTGAGTTTCTTGAAGAGGTCATAGAAGCCTTAACGATGGACGAGGAGGTGCGGACGTTCGGGGAGGTCATAGTTCCTGTCTTTGATATCCTGTTGGGCAGGATCAAGGACCTGGACCTCTGCCAGATCCTGCTGTACACGTACCTCGATGTGCTCCTCTACTTTACAAAGCAGAAGGATGTAGCAAAGGTGGGTGCCTCGGCCTGATCAAGAGCTCCTCACACATTCCGCTTGCAGAAGCATATTTGTAGGTCCTAATCCGAAGAGGTTAAATGAAGAGTACTGCATAACAACACCTTATGTGCATGCTCCTGCCCTTCTTCTCCTTCCTCGTAGCCTCTCCCAAATCTGTCAGTTTGTGGGGGTTTTCTACTGGGATTTGATGCAACTGTCAGCGTGTCCTGCTGTGTTCCCTAGGTTTTTGCAGGCTACATCCAGCCCAAGGATTCCAGCAATGGCCAGATGTACCAGAAGACTTTGCTAGGCACAATTTTAAACATCTCATGCTTGTTAAAGACCCCTGGCGTAGTAGAGAACCATGGCTATTTTCTGAATCCATCCCGATCCAGCCCACAAGAGATCAAAGTGCAGGAATCCAACATCCATCAGGTGGGTTGAAGCGTGGCAGTACTGCTTCCCTGTGTGTTTTAGTGGCCCCTAGTTGCAGGAGGGTTAAAGACATGATATCAACACTTGAGTTCCACTGCCAGCTCTTTAATAACTCTGGCTTGTGACTAAGCAAGTCACCAAACTGCTTTGGATGCTCCAGCTGTAGCATGTGAATGGTTCCCCCCGCTTCCTCAGGTTGTTGTAACATAAGTCTTCATGTTGAGCAAGTCGTGTTTTGTCCAAGTAATTCTCTGAGCTTTGGGAAAAGGGTAGAATGACGCTTGTGGGACAGATGCTAGCACCATAACTTGAGGTGCTACATGAAGATAAACTACCTTTAGGTGTTGTAATCACTGGGAAATAGTTTCCAGCAGTTGTCCTGTAATTAAAGTGCTAATTGACTCCCTGGCAGAAAAAGTGACAGGCAACATTTGCTCTCATGAAAATAAATGGCTTCCTCAGAGGAATAGTGCTAGGAACGTTTCAGTAGGTAAGGAATGAAGCGTCAGAACACAGGATATAAATATAGAAGTAAATGTGGGTGCAGAAGGGGTCACAGAGAGGGGCTTACCCATCATGCGTCCTTTCAGGGCAATTGTTGTTGCCAAAAATACATAAAGAATTTTGGGTTTACTCCCCATGGAAACCGCCTGCTCTTGACTATGCTTTTGAGGATGTGCCTAATTACCTTTTGCTGCTGGCCTTGGGATTTGACGCACTCTCGACGTGTGTGTCTGACGAGTGACGCAGAGGTGTCCTGGAGCTAGGAGAGCTCAGAGAGCGTTAATGATAGGAGAGGTGGCGTTAATGACAGGAGATGCAGAAGAGCGATCCCACCAATGACTCCCTCAACTGCACTCTGTTCCCTGTAACAGTTTATGGCCCAGTTCCACGAGAAGATCTACCAGATGCTGAAGAACCTATTGCAGCTGTCTCCAGAGACAAAGCACAGGATTCTCTCCTGGCTGGGAAACTGCCTCCATGCAAACGCAGGCCGCACCAAAATTTGGGCTAACCAGATGCCAGAGATCTTCTTCCAGATGTATGCCTCAGATGCCTTCTTCCTCAACTTGGGAGCTGCCCTCCTGAAGCTGTGCCAGCCCTTCTGCAAACCAAAATCTCCAAGGCTGCTAACTTTCAACCCTACTTACTGTGCCCTGAAGGAGCTGAATGAAGAAGAGCGGAGGAGTAAGAATGTGCATATGAAAGGTACGCCCAGACCTTGGGGGAGCGAGGGGATGAGGAAGGGGATCTCCTCACGTCCCGGCCTCTCAATGTGTCCAGTAAAGGGAGAGTTAAAGGTGTGACTGGAGAGGAGCAAGGGGAGAGCTGAATACAAACCAAACAAAAAAAAGTTGGTTTTCTCTCTTCAGCAGGGGGCCCTCTAGAGCCCCTTCCTCATGAGCACTGCTGGGTAGGACTTCATGCACGGTGCTTTTCATTCCAGGTTTGGAAAAAGAAACATGCTTGATACCTGCACTGAGTGAGCAAGAGCTGGAGTTTGCGAACAGCTACAATCTGGTCACAGAAAACCTGGTCCTCACGCAGTACACTCTTCACCTGGGATTTCACAGGTAACTGCTCTCAGATAGCCCCCAGCGCTATTTCCACCCATGTAAATTTTTAGTAAATACTCAGAATACAGAGTGGGCTGGTTGAGTTGCATGTTTTGACTGACATTTGAGCCTCAGGCTGCCTGATTTTGGAAATAAACTTTGTTTACTGGTGTTCCACGCTATTTACAGAAACTTAACAGCCAAGTGCTGGGTGTCCGGCGGTCGCTTGGTTCCCTCCTCTCCTTGGGGGAACAGGCCGCAGGCATCTCGCTTATCTACTAGAAAGCATCTTGGCAGCAGAGCACCTGCCTATTGCGAGCTCTCTGAACTGCCCTAGTGAATAGAATGTATGCGAAGTAGAAAGGCGAGGTAGCTTACCTGTTTCCAGGAAAGTTTTCTGGACACCAGAACACACTATTTTTCTCAGCTTTCCTCTGCAGATCGTTGCCTGGATACTGTGAGGTCACCACTGATCCAAGCACCATCCCCTTCTGGTTTATTCTCTAAATACAGAAATGGGCAAAAAGTTATGCAAGGGGTTTGCTGCTGGGGAAACTGCAAATGCCATCTTGCAGGCATGTCTCAGGCTCACTGGATCCCTGACCTTGGTAACCTAAGGGGGTTCGCAGCCATGCGAGTTCACACTTTGCACCCCTGCAGAGGCCTTTGCCGTGGTCCTCAGTGTTCCAGACTGCTCTGCAGACCACTGCAGTTCCTCAGCACAATCTGGTATCCTTCCAGGCCCTGGCTTCCTTTCCTTTAAAGGCTTCCCGTTCTTAAGGCCCCAACCAGATTATCTGCAGGAAATGGTTTGAATTCAGCTGTGCAGAACAGTCTCTCACAAGCAAAATAAAAGCATGCACTAACATATGTATTGCTTAGGTGGTCTGTGCATCTCTTCTCTGTGTCTTCTTTTCTGGGTAGGTTGCATGACCAGATGGTAAAGATAAACCAAAGCCTTCACCGCCTGCAAGTAGCATGGCGAGAAGCTCAGCAGAGCTCCAGTCCTGCTGCCGACAGCCTCAGGGAGCAGTTTGAGCGCCTGATGACTATCTATCTCTCCACCAAGACAGCACTGACGGAGCCACAGATGCTGCAGAACTGCCTGAATCTGCAGGTGTCCATGGCAGTTCTGCTGGTGCAGCTGGCCATGGGAAACCATGGGACGGAACCACTTGAGCTGACCTTCCCGCTGCCAGAGGTGGAAAACAGTGCATTGGCCTATGTGCCAGGTGAAGCAGCTTGTCCTGCTGGCAGTCTGTGTGCCTGCCACAATTAACCGCCCAAGTCTAGAGCTATGCACGTAATAACTGCATTTAGAGCAGTAAACATGTGTGCAGCCTGATGTTCATTGCGCCTGGGTTTCCTCTTCACTGAGTTGCTTAGAGGACATTCTGCCTTTGAAAAGAAAAGGGTTCCAGGGCATATGAGGAAGCGTAGGGAAGGTCAGCCACAGCTTCAAACTCAGCAGTGAGGTCAGAAGCTCCAAAGAAAGCTGGGACCTCCAAGGTCACCTGACAACGTACCTCCTGGTACAACCTGGGTGAGCACTGGGAGAACTGTCCAAGGAAGGCTGTTTCTGTCCAGGGCAGGACACAGTGCTACAGCTGACAGCATCTTGCGCAGAATATTCTCTTTGAAGAGGACCACTCTACGAAAATTTGGGGCTGTTTGAGGGGGCATATGTAGGGTGTTAATGCTGCTGACCTTTTAAATACCACACTTGTGGGCAAGTTGAAAAGTTTCACCAAATACCGTGCTGAGAGCCTGTTCTCTCTGTGTGCAAAATCCTCCTTGAGGTTTCTGTTGCCTTGAGATTCAATTCCCTTGGGTCTTTCTTGGGTAACAGCGCCTATGATCAGCAGGCAGCTGCTGAGTTTCACCCCATAAGCGACTTGACTTCTGAGAGAGGTGAAGTGGATCCTGTGTGTTACTAATTTAATCAGGCCAGGTGTCCTTCACAACCACGGTGTTCTGATATAGCTAGTTAGTTCCTGAAACTTTAACAAGAATCAGTGCAATGAGAGGAGAGTAAATGGGAGGCTAAAAAAGGGCAAAATGAGCTGCCTGGGGAGGAACTCACGTACGGTTTCTGTTTGCAGAATTCTTTGCTGATAATTTGGGTGACTTCTTCATTTTCCTGCGACGTTTCTCTGATGATATCTTGGAGACTTCTGCTGATTCTCTGGAGCACATCCTTCACTTTGTTACTGTTTTCATGGGTGATGTGGAGAGGTATGTATGGCCCTGGATGTGAGCCCTGTGTGCCTATCTGCAGAGCACCCAGAGGGGAACAAGCAAGTGGAAATTGTCAGAATCTGATTGTCTCAAGGTTGGGTTTATACAGCCAAATCCTGCCCACAGGAGGCACAGTGAGCAAGGCCCTGCCTGAAAAACACAGGCTTCACACGAGGCACAAATGTGATTCAGTGTCTAAATCCTTGTTTGGTTGTATTACGCAGGAGCCTCGTCAGCTAGAGCCATTTTGGTATTTGTTAAAGGAAACTGCTGGGATTGATCTGTTTGGAGTATCTCTATGAAGTCTACTATAGTGACTAAGCACTGAACAGAATTGAGTAGTCTTAACAGTCTTCCTGATAAGACCTTGCTGTACACGCTACACTTCTGCTGTTCGTTTGTTTATGCTCGCATGTGTAAACACAGTGAACTTGGGAGCAGATGGAGATTTCACTTGGTAGGCAGCTCTCACCATTCCTGCTGTCGTTGGGCCAGCTCCAGAGATGGAGACTAGTTCCTCCTGACAGTACCCTACGGTGCAGCCTTGGGCAGGTGGTTTGGCTTCTGCCCCACATGTGGGGCAGAGGAGTTATGCCTTCACCTCAGTGGCTTATACTGGACGGCAGGCCCAGTAGACAAAGTGCTTTGGACTTGCAGAATAAATAGGAAGCAAGTCACTAGGCTGTAGGTAAAGAGTTGGGACAGCACGTCAGGTTTGCTCAGGAGTTACAGCTGACAAGCAAGTGTGGACTGCGAGCAGTACATGCCACTAGATAGCTGTTGCAGGAGCGGTGGAAGCAACAGCTTTGCTATTTCCACACCCTCTAGCCTTGCTGCCTGAGATTTAACTGTGGGTATTCAGTGCATGCCTTTGCCCTGTGGCTCCAATATTGAGAGTGAGCCACTGGACGCCAGTGTTAGCTTTACAGATGGTCCACAACAAGTGGGCACTCCTGCAGGGGCAGGCGCAACTGCTGGAGTCGTTCCTGAACCGCTCAGTCCTACACCCTGGCCCTTGTGCCATCCTGGATTAGCTTGCTTTTTTCTCTCACAGGATGAAAAATCCTCATCTGCGTGCCAAGCTGGCAGAAGTGTTGGAAGCTGTGATGCCTCACTTAGATCAGGCCCAGAACCCACTCATCTCAAGTGTATTTCATCGCAAGCGAGTGTTCTGCTCCTACCAAAATGCTGCCCATCTTGCCGAGGCGCTTATCAAAGTCTTTGTGGATATAGAGTTTACTGGTAAGCGTGAAAGGGGAAGAGTTGCCTTCCTTCTGTAACATCTGCGGGGGGAACGTCTCCAGGGGTTTAAGTATGTCAGTGAAAATGAACAAATCTATTTACGCCGTGTTAAGCTGCTTGGCCACACTAGGCAGGCAGCATTCCAGCAAAGCTTCAGTCTTTCCAAACTTCTGGCTTGTGCAGAACTGTGTATCTAGAAAGGATAATCTCTAGAGCTCAAGCTTTTCTGCTCAGCGATGCTTACAGTGTGTCATCACCTGTCCTCTTCTAATGTGGGATTGGTTGTACTGCTTTGAAGTTGGTAAAAGATTTCACTGGCCTGTACGGAAGCAGGTTTTTTATTTCAAGTGGACTGAAAAGGAATTGGCAGCCCTTGCTTATGCCGACTGCCCATGTGAAATGATCGCTCTTTTTCTCATGTCTAGGTGACCCACACCAGTTTGAACAGAAGTTTAACTACCGACGTCCCATGTATCCCATCCTGAGGTACATGTGGGGCACAGATTCATACAGGCAGAGCATAAAGGTGAGGTGAGAAGCACATATGTAAGTGGGCATGTGTGCAGCTCTGCCTGGAGCGCATGGATCTGCGTCCTGCCATTGGGACTGTGCCACGACATTCACCACTCTTTTGTTCCTTGCAGGCTCTGGCTGATTATGCCTCAGAGAACCTGGAGGCAATGAACCCCCCTCTCTTCTTGCGCTTCCTTAATTTGCTTATGAATGATGCCATTTTCCTTTTGGATGAAGCCATACAGGTAGGGCTGAACACGTGTGCTGTCAGCATCATGTAAGCAACAATTCTGACCCTCCTCGAAGACAGCCAGGTGGAATATCGACCTTCTGTCCCTAGAACAGTATCAGCTTGCTCTGGGCCGGCCCCATGAATCAGAGCCAGCATGAAGCATGCTGGGGGATTTGGAGAGGAAACCTTCCTCTTGCTAATCTGGATGCAGTCAGGCTTCAAACCACCTCTCTAGGTTTTGATTTTCAAATCTCCTTGGCCTTCCTGCAGGTGTTTCATCCTAACAAAGGCCTTTTTTCTTCACATAGTTCTCCTTTGGGTTTACAAGGCGAGTGCCAGGTGAACTCATGTCACTGGTGTGTGATGACTGTCTCTCCATGCCATTCAGAGCTGCCTGTTGCTGCTAGAAAGGGTTTTTTGGGGGAGCTTTTATTTACCGTAGGATTGATTGTATGGAGGCCAGCAGATAAGACAGGTGATGCCGATATTGCCCGTCTGGTTTTGAACATTTACGGTCTTTTCTATGGTTTTCCACCCAAATGAACTGTATTTTGTGAAACGTGGTTCTGAGCAGCCTTTTCAAGCACTGTCGTGCCTTTCACATCCCAGATTGGCCTCTGGCAGCCCAGAGCAGTGCAGAGCAGGTCTGGCTTAGCTGTCATTGCCCATGTACCTGCCTGTTCTCCCAGACATTTCCCCGCCATGTCTTTGCAGTACCTCAGTAAGATTAAAGTTCAGCAGATCGAGAAGGACCGTGGTGAGTGGGACAGCCTGTCCCAGGAGGCTCGCCGCGAGAAGGAGTCAAGCCTGCAGATGTTTGGTCAGCTGGCACGCTTCCACAACATCATGTCCAACGAAACCATTGGCACGCTGGCCTTCCTGACCTCAGGTAGGGAAAGCAACCCCTCCTGCCTGCCAGGACCTGGTGAAGGGCCCCACCAGGGAGTGGGTGGGCAGGAGCTTGGTATTAGGGTGGTTAGAGCAGGATGGGATTGCTGTGACACTCGGGGAACCACTGGTTTCTGTTCCAGAAATTAAGTCCCTGTTTGTGCATCCTTTCCTTGCTGAGCGCATCATCTCCATGCTCAACTACTTCCTGCAACACCTAGTTGGGCCTAAAATGGGAGCTTTAAAAGTCAAGGATTTCAGTGAGTTTGACTTCAAGCCACAGCAACTCGTGTCTGACATCTGTACCATCTATCTAAACCTTGGGTAGGTGACAGGGGAGAGGTGCCGTGTGGGGTGGTGGGAGCCATCTGGGAGCCATCCGGGGGGTGTTGTGGCTAGCAGAGGCCCGTAGGCCCTGGTGGGAGCTTCCCCTCTGCGAATGGCACTAGCAGAATTGCTCTGTTCAGAGGCATGCTGTGTTCTTCCATAATAATCTTAAATTTCAGTTACCTGTGGAAATCAGCTGTAAGCCAGCTAGCAGGAGTGGAACTTAAGCACCACCGTGGTTACACTTAAACCATGGTTTGCTCTGGAGGATGCCTGGGAGAAATGCTTAATTATGGTCAGGCTTTTCTCTAGCTTTGAGTTCGCTGCTGTGGCAATGCAGCTGTCATGGGGACTGTGTTTTGCAGCCTGATTAAATGTGGATACTTAAACCTTTGATCTCTTTCAACCTGTGGTCCAGTGATGAAGAAAACTTCTGTGCCACGGTGCCTAAGGACGGCCGCTCCTATTCACCAACACTCTTTGCCCAAACCGTTCGTGTTCTGAAGAAAATCAACAAGCCTGGCAACATGATAGTCTCTTTCAGTAACCTGGCTGAGAGGATCAAGGTGAGAACCGGATCAGACTTAAGCACAAAAAGAAAAAGGTGGAACTGGTTGCTGGTGTACTTTTCCACCTGTGTTTCACTGCGTCTTTGCTGTGGAGGTGGGTTTCTGGGAGCAGGGCTTTGTCTGAGGCTCAGGTGGGGTAGGTGGGAGGGCTCCCTGCCAGCATGGAGCTGTAAAAGCTTTAGCTATGAGTTGAGGCAAACCTGGTTTTGAAAAAACTGGCAGACTAAGTCTCTAAAAGCTGCACATGCCCGCCAGTCTCTTGCAGATCGCCAGCAGCAGGAGGAGGAGACGTACGCAGATGCCTGTGATGAATTCCTGGATCCCATCATGAGCACTCTGATGTCGGACCCTGTGATACTGCCCTCCTCCCGGGTCACCGTGGACCGGTCAACTATAGCCCGGCACCTCCTCAGGTACGCAGCGCTGGCCTCATACCTTGGTGCTTTTTGGGGATCTGTTTCACTTACCCAGTGCCTCTTCCGGGCCTGTGTTCCTCTTTTCTTTATTTCTAGTGCCAAGACTGTCCAAATAATCTCAGTGCTTTGTCTTTCAGCGATCAGACAGATCCTTTCAATCGGAGCCCCCTCACTATGGACCAGATCAGACCAAACACTGAGCTTAAAGAGAAGATCCAGCGGTGGCTGGCGGAGAGGAAGAAGCAGAAGGAGGAGCTGGAGGACACGCTGAACTGAAAACCAGGATCTTGTCCCTACGCCTACAATCCCTGGCGAGATAACTGCCTGGCAGGGGTCGCGGCTAGAGCTCAGGTGCCTCTGTGCAACTCGCCACCTTAATCATGACTGCATTTAGTGCATTACCACCGCCTCCGGAGTCCCTCCTTGGGCCTTCCTTTCCATCCCTTGTTCTGTCTTTTCCTTTCAAGACTTTAAATACTAGGACTTTCCACTACACTACAGCTTTGAGCCTCTGCCTCAGGGGGAAGACCACAGCCTCTTCTTTGTGACCTGGTGCCCCAGCCCTCGATTACTTGTTCTTTATGTTTTCCAGCGACGCCAAAAACCTCCCTCTGTTGTGTTGCTGCGTTTTAAACTCTGTAACCCCTATGTTCAGCGTGAAAGCAATGCCTCCGTGGCCACTCCCAGGATGGGAGTGGGACAGCTATGCCAGCTTGTACCTGCTGGTTGTGTAGCAGGGCTTATTTTCCAAATGATGGTGGGGAAGGAAGGGGCGTTGGAAATTAAATACAGAGATGATCTTACGGTTGGCGGTGGCGCTCTGAGAGCTGTAGTAAAGCCTTTTTGTCTTGGCTGCGGGGCGCGAGTGGGTGAGTCCCCCCGCGGGTCTCGAACCCGCCGCTACGGCGCGGCCCGCGCGCTTGTGCCGGGGTCCTCGCACGGGGCTGCCCGCGGCAGGCGCCTGTAGCGGGGCGCGGGGGAGGCAGGCGGCGGGCGGGCAGCCGCGGCGGGGCCCTGGTGACGAGGTGACATTCAGCCCGGGCCGGCAGCATGGCGCAGGCCGCGCAGAGGTTGGCGCAGCGCATCGCCGCCCGCGGGCCGCAGCTCCTCAGCGGTGAGACACGGGGCGGGTAGCGGGGCTCACCGGGGCGAGTGGCGGGCTGGGCGGGGGTGGGCCCCGCGGGGGTGAGCCCCGCGGGTGGCGGCCGCTGGGACAACCACCTTTCGCCCCGCTCTCCCGGCAGCCGCCGTGGCGTACTCGAAGCCGCGCCTGGCCACGTTCTGGTACTACGCCAAGGTGGAGCTGGCTCCGCCGACCCCCGCCGAGATCCCCCGCGCCATCGACAGCATGAAGGCCGTGGTCCGCAGCTTCCAGACTGGCCGCCTGGCGCAACTCACCGTCAGGGTAACGGCGGGCTTGTGGCGGGGCGGGCGCCTTGCCGGCACGTGCGGCCGAGTTCCGGCCGGTGTTAACGGGCAGGGCGCCGGCCAGGGAGAGGGGGCGCGGGGAAAACTCGCCATCGCCCCGCAGCATCCCCGCTGCTGCGGGTGCGGCTTCCGGAGCCTCCTCGTATGGCTGTGGCTCGAGGCCGGTGTCGCTTGCCGTGACCATTTTATCCTCTGCTCCTGGGCACCTTGTTCTCACTCTGCTGGTCTCTGCCCTTAGACAGGGCCATCTGCTGCAGATGGCGGCCTGTTTCTTGATGGAACTTCCCCTCTATTTTGCCCAAGAGGTGTCCCTTTGCCTTAGTGCTCTGATTTTTCCCAGGGGTTCTTCGGCTCCCTCCTCTCTGCTCTCCACAGAGAACTGGGGTCAGGCTGCCAGCCCTCCTCCTCTTTCTCCTCTTCTGTGCAACCTGCATGTAGCAGCTAGTCCTTGCAACAATCCCTGCGCACCCGTGTGCTGCAAGGCTGGTCTCTGCCACCAGTCAATGCATGCTGCAGCGGGTTTCTGTCACCTGCACTGCTGTTACACCTGATGCTCCAAAGATGTGGGTTTTTTGGTGCCAGACTTCCAAAAAATTACACTTACAGAAATTTATCCTTTTTTAGGTAAACTGAGGAATGGGTGAGTTCTGCAGCATCCTCAGAGCCTCCCAGTTTTGTTTTATGAGCCACAGATGTTCAGCACAGTGTTTCCCAAGACCTGATTTAACCACTGGCACATGAGCTTGAAATGCTCTGCGTGTGCCACAGAGAACAAATGAGCTGCTGTCTGAGACCTGAAGCTCAAGGAACTTAGCGGCCCAGAGTTAAAAGTGGGGGTTTTGTAGCAGCTTTGCTTTAATCCTTCCCTGCCTGGACTGGGCTGTGCTTGTGCTCCTCTGGCCCTTGATGTTATCAGTCTGAGGAAAGAGAGTATTGATGTGCAGCTGATTTAGAACAGCTGTGTTATTGGTCAGCCTTGAAATTAGAGCATTAACCACATATATGATCTAAGAAATGTTTTTTTGAAAGGGCTGTAAAAAGCCATGGACGAGAACTGACACTGTACCAAATGTTTTGGAACCATCTTAACAACACAGTGTGTTGAGGGGTGGCTGAACACAATAAACGCTCTGTTGTGCTTTTGGGGTTTTTTTTGCTTAAACTGTTGCCTTGTGAATTGGTTTATGACTTTTTATGTTGTACATGGAGCTTGACTACAGGAGTAAGGAGGGAAGCTGTCGCAGGAGTCAGTGATCTAATCTGTGGCTTTTTTTCTTTCAGGAAGCGCTGAGGAATGGTCTGGTGGCCACAGAGGTGGTGATGTGGTTTTACATCGGGGAGATTATAGGCAAGGGCAGCCTGATTGGGTACAATGTCTGAACACTCATCAGTAGCGCTGTCTTTGGTGCTGTGGTCCTGAGTCTGTAATGGGGTCTGTGAATAAAGCCGGGAACCAGTGTCAAGCTGTTGTGGTCTTTTGTGGTGCAAGCCTGTTCCCGACCCGCTCATGCTGCTGGCTGCTGGAGATGGACTCCTCAGAGGGGTAGCTACCTGAAGGCTGGTGCCCTGAGACAGCACTAAAGCTGGCTGGGTGATGCCGTGTTTCGTCACACACCTTGTTCCTCAGACCACCACTGTGCCTCAGTGACAGCGTTAGGGAAGGCAAGAGAGCCCCCCTTTCAAACCAAGAGTGCAAATGCTTTCATGTGTTTCTGAATGTATTTCATAGCCGCTAGCGGGAACCAGAAAGGAATGCCTGTACTTTATTTACACTATCAAAAGCTATGTGCTGTGGCTTGTATCATAGGGTACATAGCACTGTTCCGTGCAGTGCTGCTGGTTTGTGGTGTGACTTGTTGAGTGGAAGCCTTTGAACGTGAGCAGAGCTTTACTGACTCATCTTAGCTGACCACCAGCTGGAGGTGCAAGCTGGCTGGAAATCCACAACCTCACTTATTTTCAACCACCTTTTGTACAGGTGTATACAAAAACCAGGTGAGTGGCCTGCACTCTTAACAAGTTTTCAGAAAATAATTTTTAGGAGTCCTCCGAAGCCAGCAGTTCCATTGGGGTAGGACTTGACTTTTTTTTTTTTGTCTTAAAAGATGGTTTCTAGCCAGCATTGCTTCTTGTTGATGCTGTTGTCATATGATGCTGGGCCTTGTGTTCTGCTCACTAGTGAACCTGCCAGCCCCCAGCTTGTGTGCCCCATGCAACCCCAAAGTCTCTGGGGCGGCTGTGCCAGTAGAAGGGCAATTTCTCCTCTCCCTGCTGCAGAGCTGACCTTCTCAAGGCTCCATTCCAGCAAGAAGGCTCTTGGCCTCCTGACAGGTAGCACAGGTGAGCTTACACTTTGTATTTGGTGACTGAAAGGTCATTGGTGGCATCAACGGAAAGGTTTTACTTTTTTTGTTGAAAAGGGTTCCTGACCCAGCAGCTGTGGGTCACACAACTGCTCACAGGTCACCTCCACACAGATGGATGGGGACACCGAGGCTGGATGAAGTCACCAGCTTCCATAGGTGAGTCTGCAATAAGACCAGTGACAGGACCTGTGCTTCTAGCCCCCTGCCGGGGCTTGGTGTCCTGCATTCACTTCTACCTACATGCCTGCCCAGGAGATAGGACTTCTGTCTGGCATGGCTGAGCAGCTGCGGTCCTGGAGAAGCTCTTTCATACCTGGGACTTGTTGGGTGCTCCTGCTGCATCCTTTGCTGCTGAGGACTTTGTGATTTCTCACTTTCCTTCTGAGGAGGGGATGCTTTCTCACAAAGGGCATTGGCAAATTACCCAGGGCTGCAGCCAAATGTCCGGGCTGAGTAGCAGGTGCATGTGCTGGCAGGGTGAACAACAGCCCCGAAAACTGGCCCTCCCCAGGAGCTCTTTGTGCCCATCTTCACAAACCCATCACCCAGCAGATGGGCCTGGCATGTTCCCCTCACCAGTATCTTTCAGTGGGCTCTGCAGCATGTATTCCTTAAATAAGAGACAGAGGGAGAGGTTACACATGGCCTTTAAAGTGTAATTTTGATTTGTGGAAGGTTCCTGAACCCAAGAGAACCTCCCTCAGAGCAAGTCTGCCTGAGCTTGCTCAAAGGCCTGCTCCCCCTGTGTGACTTGTTCCTGCCTGCGTGTACCACTCTCTTGGGGCAGATGCTTGCAAGGCACTCAGGAGTGGGCCCTGCACCGCAGCACTCACGCTGGTCGTGGGGGCTGTCAAGCTCACTTCAGTGGGAGGATGGGATTAAACTCAACTAGCAAAGCATGGGAGAGCTTGTAAACACTCCAGTCCCCTTCACGCTCCCTAGGGAGACAGAAACCATCTAATTTTAATATTCCTCCCTGGAAGTCCTCATGAGAAGCCACGCTAGCCCTGCTCCCAAAGCAGAATGCCGGCAGCACATCAAGTGTGAAATAAGCAGAAGAGGCATCTCTAAACCCAGCGGGCTCCAGAAGCTTTTCCATCCTTTTTAACATAACAGATGTCGTTTGGTTGCTTCTGTAAGGGGCGAACAACCTTCTTCTCCTCGTTCACTCTCTCCCTTCAGTTGACAAGCTTTACAGGAAACAGATATTTTATGTTCCCCACACAAAGAGGTTTTATAACCAATGCTTGTGTGTTTGCAGTGTTGTTTTTCTCCAGGAATACAGCAGGCACTCGTTGGATGTTAACCCTGTTCTCGCTGTGCTGTACAAGATGAAGGTGAGCCTGCGGTGTGACACCGGGGACCAGGTGGAGCTGCCAGCCTGGTGCCATCGCCATTACCTTCGTCCTGGCACCCGGCGGGACACCGGCCCGGCACATAAGGCAAGCAGGGTGAGGAGGAGCAGGTCGGAAGCGGACACCGCCAGCTCACGGTACCTCAGCGCTGCTGCCCCTTCCGCCTCACCTGGGCGGCTGCTCTCCCCGCCTCAGGGAGAGCCCGGGCATGCCCTGAGCCCAGCACCAGCCCGGGAGAAAGGCGGGCTGCGGCCGATGGGGACACGACGGGGTCCCCGCGGAGGGTGAGGAGCCCTGTCGGGAGGCCTGGACCGGCCTGCTGCCCTCCCCGCCCCGCCACCGGCTCCGCGCCCCTGGCTGCGCGCTGCCTGTATGAGGGGCGCCTCGCGCACCCGGCCGGGCCCCGCGCACCCGGCCGGGCCCCGGGGGCCGCGCCGAGCGGCGCCCCGCGCCCCGCATACGGCCCGGCGTATGTAGGGGGCCGGCGGAGCGACCTATGTCGTATGCGCGGTCCCGGGCGCCGGCGGCTCGCCCTCTCGCTCGGTATTGCCGTCGCGGTTATGCGGGCTGCATGTGGCTCCGTTATGCGGCAACCAGGTTCTGGGGCCCGCTAGCCAGGAGCCCCGCGTCTGCATGGTGCTTCGAGCTATGACGGGCCGCGGTGGCGGACGGCTGCGATATCCAGGACGGGGGGCCGCGCCGGGGCGCGGGCCCAGGGCCGCGCATATTGCCCAGCGTTATGCCGGGCTAGCACCCGTCGCGCATGGCTTACTCAGGCGCCCGGGCGGCGGGATGGCGGGGCCCCGCAACCTGCATGGCACCCGCTGTTATTCAGTACCTCTGCGGGCCGGTGAAGCGCTATCCAGGGCGCGGGGCGCGGCCCAGCCCCGCTCTCTGGCTCGTCGCCTCACAGTAAAGATGGCGCACAGCGGTCGGTGGCGCTTCCCTGCCCGGCCCGGCAGCGGCGGCTGGGGCCGCCGGGGGCTGGGGGGGGTCCCGGCTGCGGGTGCCGGCCGTGCGGAGCCTGCGAGCCGCCGAGCCGCCGGCGGCGCCGGCGGCAGCGGGCGAGGGGGAACGCAGCGGCCCGTGCTCTGGCGGGGCGGCGGGAAGCGGGGGAGGCGGGGCAGCGTCGGGCTCTGGCGGCTCGGGGGGCCCCCGCGGCCGGGGTGGGACCCGGCTTCGATGCGGCGCTCCAGGTCTCGGCCGCCATCGGCATCAACCTGCGGCGGTTCCGCGCGGCCTGCGGTGCTGAGGCGGGCAGCGGAGAGGTGAGGAGGGGCGGGGGGGCCGGAGGGGGGAGGGGAGGGGAGGGGAGGGTGGGAGCGGCGGCGGGGAGTGAGGGCGCGGCGCGGACCGCGGGTCCCGGCCCGCAGCATCCCCGCTCCGCCCCGGCGGGCGGTACACCCCCTGCCCGCACAGCCCGTGCCCCGCGCCGCCCAGACACACCTACTGCGCCCGCGGGGCCCGCGCCGCCGCTCCCGCTCCCCGCACAAAGGGCGCGCCCCGCCGCCGGGCCGCCGCCGCTCGCCCGCGGGGAGGGGGGGGCCGCGGGCGGGTGGGTGCCGGCCACCCTCCGCCTCCGCGCCGCGCCGTCCCTCCCCGCGCACGCGACTTGCCGCCGGTGTGTCTTCCCCGCCGCCTCCTCCATTATCCTCCTCCCGCCGCTCCCTCTCCCGCGCCCTCCGCGGGGGTGAGGAGCGCGCTCCCCGCCACCGGGAGGTAGGATGGGGCCGGGGGGCGGCGGCGGCGGCGGCTTCTCTCCCCGCGGGTGGTGAACCGGGGCGCGGAGCCGGGCTCTCGTTTCTCCCCGTTGCGGAGGATGCTCTGCGGGATAACGCGTCTTATGGGAGGCGGGGGGCCGGCTTGTCGGCCCCTCCTGCGCGCCCCGCGGTGGGGCCGCACACTGGCTTCTGCCGCCCTGGACGTGCAGCCGAGGCCCGGTTCGAGAGGGGCTCCCTGGCACCCAGGCCGCTGGCAGCCCTTTTTCTTTTCCCCCCTCTCGCTCCCTGCCCCCCCCCTCCTCTTTTGACTTGCTCTTCTTCCTGCCTTCATTTTTAATTTTTTTTAAGCTTTTCTAAGGCAGACAGAGCGAGAGTCTGACAACAACCCACCTATTGACAGAACAGGGAAGACATGATGGGGGTGTGTTACTTGCTACAAGCTGCAGTGTTCCTTTCCCCTGATTTTTGTTTTGCATCACTTGTTAGCTATGTCCTTGTGCCGGCAAAATTCCCCAGGTCCTTTTAACCGGAGCACTTTATTGTTTGGGGTTCTTTTAAAGGCCAGTTCTGTTCCTTCTTCTACAGGCAGGTTGTTGGCTGCAGAGTGGGTGAGCAAATCTTTGTCTGGTTTTTGCCTATTTAAAGAGTTGCTTTGCTTTTCCATGGCTGGCAATACCAGAGTTTATTAAAACACACATAAAAAATACAGTTTTCTTGTGTCTTTCCGGCTTGGTTTCAGTGTTTTCAGTTGGGTGCCATGCAGTGGAGCTACTTGCTCACAACTGAGCTAGAGGAATTCCTGGGCTGCAGACTTCCAGCTCCAGCCGGCTGCGGTTCATAGAGGAAGGGGGTCATGTCTGTGCACACAGAGCTGATCATGGAAACGCGTTTCACCTCGCCGGTGCAGCACTTGGGGTTCTCACTCAGACTGCCCACCAGCATCCCTTGTCTTTAATACCAGTGTCTTAAAGGCTGTAGTTTAGGATACTTGTAAATTTTTCTGTTTGCAGTAGACTAGGTTCAATGGAATTTACCAGGTCTGCTTGGAAGAAGTTAATATTTTACAAGCACTAGTTCAGTGGCAGAAATGACTGAAATATGGCTAACCAACCTGACCACAGAGTTAACAACTGGGGAGCTTTTTATGTGGGGGGAGGTGAGTTGCTTGGTTCATTTTTTGGTTGGGTTTTTTCCCGAAGATGACATTGGGTTGGTTTGTTGGGTTTTTGTTAATTCCAGTTCCCTTTGAGTATATTTTTGCATCTCAAAAAACCCCTCTAAAACATCTTTGAAAGATCTTTGTGAATTTGGCCTTTAGTGTGTCTTTGCTTTAAAATAAAATAGCTTGGGTACATTCTTGGTGCCAGCAGCTGATGAAGACAGTGTTTCTTGGGTCTTAAGAATTTTACTTCTTGCATCACTTTTTCTATTTAGCTACTTAAAACTTCTGTCAAACAAGATTACATACAGTGGAAAGCAATGATAGAAGTTCTTTGTGGCTTGGTGTCTGTAGGTTGAGCTTCACCTGACCACTTGTGAGCAGGGAAGGGGTGATGCTTTCCCTCACTCTGAATTGCGGCATGTGCTAGCATTCTCAAGCATGCTCAGAGAGTAGATGCTCTCAAGTATTCAGATCGTTAGTTCGCTGAGTTGGTTTCTTTCTTTTGGTGATACTCAAGAGACAGAGCGTTTTTACATTTAAGAATCTAGTTCGCCTGACCAGTGACTTGTTCTGCATTTGTTACATAGTCATAGTGAAGATCACACCACTGTTGCCGGTCACCAGAAGCTGTGGGGCAAACTCTTCTCTCCTGCAGTACAAATTCTCTATGGGTGAGAGCAAGGGTTGTGAAAAGAGCTCTAGCAGATCTAGGAAATCAGCACATGGGTGCCACCTGTGGTCTCTTTGGAGGAGAGGGCAGCTGTGTGTTGGTGTTGTAATAGCCAAGTTCTGATGCCGGTGTGGTACCCTGCTTTGGGTGGAGGTGTTCTTCTAGACGGGGGCTTCCAGAAGACCTCTGCCTATTAGGGCTTACCATGCCCTTTGAGTAACTGCCTGGTGCTCACACAGTTCTCTTGCACCAGGTCAAGGGTCTTCCCTGAACCAAGCCAGTTAAAATCTTCAGCTGAGTTGGCATTCTGCATCAAGAGTAAACCCGGAGTGGTTGTCTTGAGTCCAGGAGCCCATGGTGATGAGGGGAAGAAGCTCTGTTATCTTTTTACGTACAACTTCTGCTCTGTGTGCTTATTTTTTTGACCTCTTGGTGGCATGCTGCATTCCAGTGTTTGCTTGTGTAAGTACCTGTTGAAGTTGTGCGTTACTGTCAAAATTTGTTGTAACAAAAAAGGTAGAAGTCCAGAGCAGGTATTATACTTCGTCTTTCTGTTGTCTCCTTGGCCATTTTGTAGTATGTAGCAAGACTATTTCTCATCTAAAAAGTACCAGAATTCTGAGGCATTGCTCTGTTCTCTCTGGGTTTCTGGTGACTTGGTATGAATCCTTGACTTCTGCTGTAGCTCTGTGTTTCGCCGAGTTATCTCAGAACTGGCTCACTTTAAGGTAGCAGCATTATGATACCTGATTTTGACACCACAAGAGCTGCAGAGAGGGGAACGGGGATGGGGGATGACAACACATAGAATGGGACTTTTTGCACAGTAAAGCTATAACTGGTTGGAAGCGGTAGCATTTATCCTGCGTGTTATCCTTTCTGCTTGATGTGAATGGCACTTTAGTAATAGGGGAAATCTTGCTGTGTTTTCTTGATTTGCTGCATCAATATTTGGTATAAAAGAAGCTTGTGCGTGGTTAAGTATGTTCTACGCCTGTCATTTTAGAGCTGCCTCCCTGTTTAATTGAAGCTTTGGGACATAAAAGTTGAGAGCGTATTGGATGCACATTGACAGTTTACTTCATAAATCTGCGTCAGCTTGAAAGTTGCAAAAACTTGAGGTTTGAAATGGAACATAGCAGTGATGATGGTGTCTCTAGTAGCACTGCTGTCATGACGCATGGATTGTAATTTTTTATGAGGTAAATGTTGGAGTTGTGGATGTTTGCTGGTGGCTGGCTTGTTTTGAAACAGTACCAGATCCATGTGCTGGGAGGAAGGAGTGGCTTCCATGCTGCTGCCACAGTCACACCTGAGCTAGAAGTACAGATAATTTCTTTTCTCCCTCCGCAGTCATTAAAACTCCGCCTCAAAATTTCCTCTCCTAATGTTATGTTGAATGGTCACTGTAAAACTGACTGGGTGTTTAGTCTGTGAGGTAGAGGTGTAGAGCCTTGCCTGTTACTTGTAACACGATTACTGCAGGTGCTTGGTGAGATAACTGCTTGTAGGCATTGGTGTAAAACAAAAGATGCATGGGGAAGATGGTACAGATCATGGCCCAAGAGATGGGGGTCTCCTTTATGCTTTTTCTTTCTGAAGGCTGGGGGTGCTCCTTCATCAGAAGCGTGAAAATAAAAGTACATGTTTTAACCATGCTGGTGAGTTTCCGATGTTACATGGTATTTTAAACTCTCAGAGGAGTGGTTTTGTGAAGCTTTTTGGTGGAAAGGAATTTGGGATTCCCATGAGAAGCTGTTTTCAAA
This sequence comes from Falco naumanni, assembly GCF_017639655.2. NCBI lineage: Eukaryota > Metazoa > Chordata > Aves > Falconiformes > Falconidae > Falco > Falco naumanni. The sequence continues at coordinate 306,395 of NC_054069.1, read as the reverse complement.
GGAAGCTGTATCAATTTTGAAGGACAGCAGCAGCAGGGAGGTGAGGCAGTTTCAGGAGCAGCAGCAGTGTGCGCTGACCAGTTTGCTCCACGGGCTTTTTGGCGTCGCATTTCCTTCAGCTGGAAAACTCATGGGACAGACTCTTGCAATGGTGTTTCACTGTGTGCTTCTGTATTGTCATTAAAGCGCTGAACTACCGGTTTTACTATACCATGTTTGGACGAAATGAGGGAAGAGATCGGGTAACTTTTTGAGTCATTAGTTTGCTTCTCAGCCTCTTTTAAGCAGCTTCCAAGCACGTCCCTGCTGAGGCTACATCCTCCAGACCTGTTGAGTGCATGTCAAATGGTGCCAATGGCTTCCCCAAGTGAGCAGGTAAGGGTGTGCTCAGGCACTTTTCTCCTGCGGACATGTGTGAGAGAACACACTTGCTGCTGGTTTTCCAGCTGCCATGCCAGAACTTGCTGCCTGGACAGCTTTTAAGCAGTGAGAATTAGGTGGGAAAAGGCACTGTCTTACATGATGTAAAACCACAGCGAGGAGGCATTTTGTTCGTGTTTCGGTTGTATTTGGTTTCAGTCAACAGAAACATGGGTAACCTGCGTTCAGAGGGAGCCTTGCAGTAGAGGGACATCATTTTTCTGGTTCAGGTCACAAACTAGCAGAGGTTTGTTACTCCAGCTGTAGATTACTTGAGGAAACTATCTGGCATTTATTGAAAGACATCCTCATCCCCTCCAATCTCTTAGGAGGTCCAGGAAAGTATTGCTGAAGGGCAGACAAAGGGAGTTGCTGACAAGCTGCTGCATCTCACGTCTCTCTCCAGTGTTGGTGAACACTGGGGATGGCTGTGGCAAAGAATGTGGGTTCATGCAGACTAATCAAATGTGATGCTTCTCTGGCAATTAAATCCTTTTAGCTAAGTGCCCATGCAACATAAGCATCTGGGGGTTTGATGATCTTGTTTTTTACTGAGATTATTGCAGTTCATTAAAGTCAGTCCACAGTTGTGCTGGTTGTACACCAGCAGCGAGTGAATTCTTGGACCTTGAGGTAAAGGGATACCACAAAATTCCTGTGCAGGCATGAGCTGTTCCCCCCTGAGCCAAGCTACAAAGTGTAGTCTGACTTTAATAACACTTCCATGCTTTGCTTCTTTCTTTCTGTACGTTTCTTTAGGAGCGAAAGATGAGTTTGCCACTAGTAAAGATTTCGTTAATGCATCCATACAGCAAATTCAGAGCATAGCCATGTGCATGCAGAAGTATCTCATGTTTTGCAACCCACCACTTTGGTGCAGTTCTGTTAGTTGTGCCTACTTCTATTTAACAGCAAGCTCCAGAATTCTTTCCTGAGTTGTCCAAGTCCAGCTGCAGCATTGCTTTCTAAATGTACTTGATTGAATGAGGGGAGAGAGGGATTATGCTTGCCAGAAGCGATGTGTTGCCCATGGTCTCTTAGATGTGGTCTGAGAGGCTTTGGTCTTGCTTTTCTCTGGCGGCATGCAAGCTAAGTCTTTCTAGGTAATAGTTTGGCTGACCTTCTTCCTCGGAGGTGGTATTGAAAGCTTGTTGTAAGCAGAATGAGACTGTTTCAGGTGCTTTAACAAGCAACCCTTCTTTGTTCAGAGTGGAACTTGTAAATCAGAATTTCTCATCCAGGATGGCACTGGCATTCTGTGGAAAGCAGGGATCAATTGTGTTTTGTTAGTGGGCTGCTGCTGCAAGTTAGTCTGTTCCGCTGCTCGTGGTTTGGCCAGGTAGCAAGTGCCTAGCTGTAGTTACCTCTTAACAGTGGATATTCTCATTTCCCTCCTAGCAAGCTGGCAAAACTGGTCTGCACACTGGCTGATACTGTCAGAATGGGTGCTCTCTGCACTTAAGCCCCATAAACAGTAGTTTGCTCTTTCTAATTCTAAAATTAGGTGTCATCCGAGGGACTCTGGAAGCTGCAGCCCTATTCATGGTTGTATTGTCATGGTTGGTTGCTGAGGGTACAGCTGCAGCACAGTTGCAGGGGTGTATCTTCCCATTGTTCTCATTTGGGGGTTGTGTGGAGGTGACCCAGCCAAGAGCTGTTCTGTGCTCTCAGGACATGCTGTGTAGATTGGTGCCACTTCGAGGTGAAGCCCCAGCAGAATGTGCGTCACTCCTGTTCAGAGCTTTTGTCTAGTTAAAGAACAAAAGGACAAGTGGACCTTCAGCCAAGTCAGTACACAACAGTAACCCCAAGTGCTCCACTGTTTATTTGCTTGCATTGCATCGCAAGCAGTTGCTTGGGAAGCATCTCCCTGAACTCCCAGATGACTCTGCTCCTGACACGAGTGCAGAGTGTGCCCAGCATTTATCTCAGGGTTACTTAGTGCCAACCTCAGAGGACGTTTACTCTGCTGAAAGAAGAGTCTGTTAAATATTGTGCCGTAGTTACTAAGCAGGCTTCTGAATGAGCTTCTAAAAATAGCTTATCTCTTTACAAGAAGATGAGGTGCTGCATAACTGGTGGCAAGACCAAGATGGTGAACAAGAAAAGAAGCAAAGCATTGCTTGGATGATTCTATTGTAAAACTAAATAAACCTTTTCAAGAGCTGCTTGGAACAGCTGCATTGCTGGTTTAGTGCTTCTGACAGCTCTGATGACAGCCTTGTGCAACTTCGTTTATCTGTAGTGGTACAGGTGATACTATTATTCTGCAGACAGAGATTGGAACATCAGTCAATACCTTCAGGGGTAGCTTCTCATTGGAAGGTGGATTTTCCTCTAAGATCTTTAATCTGAAATTCTTGAAAAGTATTTTTGCCCAAGAACATTGTAATAGAGATGTGCTTGCAACTCCTGTGTTCCTGTAGTAGCTGCATGACTTCAGGAGAAGCCTTTCTTCATGTGGTCGCAACTTCGAGGTTTAAACCAGCTGAGATAGCTTGGTGTTTGAGTCGGAGATGTACATGAAAGCCCTGTTGCATATGGAGAGATCCTCCCCCTTGCCTGCTTCGTTAGGCTTCGTGTCTTGCACATGAGGACAAGCCTTCCCTCATCCTTTTATTTATAATCCCGAGTGACCTTTTTTGTGTTTCATTGTTCTTTCTCAGGTAAATGAGGTCACATTCAAAATCATTATGGTTTTTAATCACTCTCCATCTGTCGTGCTTTATAGTCACTTCTGAAAAATGGGAGGGAAGCTGTTCCTGCTTAATTTGCCCCAAAACTGCATTTTGATGTCTGATAGCTGACTGGATGCTTTAGCCTGGCAGTTGCTTACTGGTACTTCATGGCCTTCTCAGTCTTCTCTGATAAGTTACAAGGCTGCATTCTCAGATAGTGAGAATGACCAGTTTGAGTTCACCAATACACTCAAGAATGCTGTTGAACAAACATGAATGGTGCATTGGTCATGCTACTTGTAGTTTTAAATTAAGCCAAAGCGGTAATTTTGTGGAGAAAACCTTTTTACCATAGGCGCTTCTGGTGGCCACTTGGTAGGAAATGAGAAAAAACAATCCCCATGATATCGGGCCAAAGCCAAAATGAATGTATCCCATTGGAAAAGTCAGGTAACAGAGCTCAGTGTAAACATAGTGCTGGTTCCAATTGTGGATTATGACATGCTATTGTAAAAAATACAGGAAGTACTGATTTTAGTAGCGGTAAATAAAATAATAAGGATTGTAGGACATGAAGAAAACATTCACAGTAGCCACCTGAACTTGGAGGCAGATGCAAGTAGAGACTGTTGGTAGTGTTTTGTTGTTCACTTCATGGTCCTAGCCTCCAGATTCTTGTGGAGAAGGTGTATCTGTCAGAGGTAGCTGGAATAGCTGGGCTGAGGGTAGGCATTTCAAGATAGCAGGAATGGGGGAGGGGGGAGGGGTGGTGGAATCCTCCCACAGAAATCAGGAGTTATTTCCCCATCTCTCCAACAGTCTTCACCAGGTGCTTGTATGGAAATTCTTGTCCAGGCCAGGCAGCGGGGAAGCAGATCGGAGCAAACTTCTTGGGGAACGTAAAAGCCGAATACCTCTTCTGTTTCATAAAGAATTATGAAAAGGTGGAGGGGTGGCTGGAGCGTTAGAAAGCCAGGCGATGGGTTCTCATGTGCATTCAGGCCCAGTGTCCTGCTCTGGGCAGGAGAGAGTTAGCAGAAAATACACTTCTGTCACATGATGCTGGTACCTTTGAACACCAGACTGTCAAGTCGTAACTTTAAATGCGTACTTGTTCTCTGTTCCTAAGGCCTAACTGCACGCAGGCTGCCCTTTTGTAGCTTTGTTGTTACATATGAGGTGATTTTTATTTGCAACTGTGTGAGACTGTGTTTAGTATTAGATGCATCTCTTTCTTTAGAACTGGAGGTTTGCAGTCATTGGCCAGCAATGAGCATCTCACACATGTTTAAGACAAGCGCCAGTAACTGATTCTAGTGTAAGGTGTTATGTTAGATTACACTGAACTTGCTTGCCTCTCTGGACAGGGATGGTCTCTAATTTAATCTTGTCAACAACTCATTGCCTCTGTTACCCTTCCCGAAAATAACTAATTAATATCTAGTGCTTTAGTCAGTTTGTTGGAAATGAGACTAGTCCTTAGAGCTGCATACATTGGCGCTGTGGTAGGGACAGCTGTGTGTTTGTAGCAGTGCAGCTCTGGAGGGGCAGCCACGAGTTGCCCCTTGCTCAGAGCTGTTCCTGCGCAGCAAATGAGGGAAGTGCTGGGAAGCTGTTTCATTGGAGTTGGGAGACTTGGAAATTAGTTGTTTCATGGAAGGAAATCACTGATATTTTTTTCACCAGGCAGTCTATAGGATTCCCCTATAAGGGGCTGTATACATGTCTTAGGAGTGCTCTGCTTGCGACAGTAAGTTCCGTTTCCTCAGGGGGGATGTGCTCATACCCACAAAAGTCAGCATTATTCAACCTTTCCCTGTACCCGGTGTATGCTATGTGCACGTGATTGTGTGTTTGAAAATGCTGCAAATGTCAATTTTTGGTAGCCTAACAAAGAAGAGATGATGTGGGGTGAGGGGCTGTTCCCTTTGCATTTCTGAACCTGACCATTCATAGGTAGCTTGTTATTTTTCTGCTTGCATTCTCAGTGTTTGGACCATCTCAGCCCGAATGTGCCTCTGTTGGCAGCCTCTCCCTTTGCTGGTGCTGAGGACCCTCTCCCCGGGCACACATCCGGGCACGGGCAGTGCCTGCGCAGCAGTGTTTACATCTTGCAGTGAGCCCACGTGCTCGGGGAGTGGCAGGCGGGCATGGCGGGCCCTTGGTCCGCAGTGCTGGGAGCAGGCAGCCGGCAGTGCTGCGTTCTTTCTCACTCCGGTTTTGTTACCCTAGGATTAAAGTTGAGAGGTGGTGGCTTTTCCCTTTCAGGGAAAGGTCTCAGGTAGGGGAGGGTTCTGCGTGATACAAGGTTCCTTGGGTAGAAACAATGCATTTTGGCGTAATTCTGTTTATTTTACATTGTGTTATCATTGCTTTTTCTGGTTTTCTTGGCATTGCTGCTGCAACTTTTAAGGGCAGATAGGCAGCAAGAATGCGAGGAAGGGCAGGACTTGTCCCCTTCTGCAGCAATGTGTGCTGATAATTGCTTACAGCAATTATGAACTGCAGCTTAGGTTCCTATGTGTTACATTTGGCTCGCTAGAGCATAATCTGTGTTGAGAACTTGAATGGCCTTCTGTTCAGAATATTTACTATATTTGAATTGTTTAATACCAAGGCTCATCAAACAGAAACCAAGCAGAAAATTTTGAGAAATAGTTTGTCTTAAGCCCTTTTTATCACATCATGACTTTTCTGTAGACAGAGGTGTAGAGAATTCAATGTGGGGGGCTTAATTTCTTTAGACGGTGGTTTCAGTAGCTAAGATTTTCTTTGTGGTCTGTCCTGTAAGTATGTGAATTAGAAATTCATGTAGAAAGCACAAGGGGGAAAGAAGGCACAGTTTTGACAGAGGTTTTTTATCAGCGCTAAGCTGCATCAGGGAAGGGTGTTACTTCACTGCACAGCTTACCTTCTGCTATTCAGTGTTGCACTGTTCTTGCAGTGCTTGCTTTTCTCAAAGCTCTTTGCAGACTCAAATTGTTAGAGAAACAGCACTGTTACTTTCTAGCATGCAACTGCATTGCACAGCAGTTTAATGAAGCAAGCAACAAGCCACATCTCAGTTTTCAAAGTTCAGAGGAAACTTTAGACTGGTGAACATAAATCCTTGAGGTGAACTTGGACTAGGAAGGCTGAAACAATGTATAAATAAAACTGTGCCACAAACTTCAGTGGCGGACAGATAGGATTGGCCTGTATTGATGTTAACAGAGTACCTTTAGCATCATGCCTCTGTCAGAGGGAAGAGCTTTACAATGGAAGTCAGGTTTTCATCTCTCCTAAAGACAAAGTCTGAAGTGAATTAAAAAACCTGAACAAACATGCACCACCACCACCCACCCCCCCCAAAACTAAAACCCAAACCAACAACAAAACCCACCTTTACTGTAATCAAGAGTCAAGTAAATTCTTATGAAAATTGACCTTGATGTTCCATAATGTTACCTACATGGCTACTGATTTCATTATTGTTTGAAATGTAACAATTAGTAAAGGTTGTGGTCCCTTAGTAAGGAATTGCTTATTTGGTGATGACTTTGCTGAGAACCGTAGGAGAGGAGGCAACCTCGGGTGCCTCAGAGAAAGCTTGCTCTGCCACCTTACTAGTTTGCAGTGAGTTTAGGTATTTGGTGCTATGACAGGCTGCGGCTCTTGGGGTGCATGAATGATGCCTGCATCTTGGGGAGGACTCCGTCTTCCCATCAGTAGTTTTAGCCTGCTTATTCCGTAGCCAGACTCAGAGGTTGTTGCTTGATGGAGCTGACAGGATGGAATTTATCTGAAGGCGTGCCAGTCTCTGTGGGATCCAAAAAGGCCTTGAAACCGTGCATTTTCCTTCCAGGGGCCATAAGTGTTGCTGTTGGGTCTTGTGGAAGCAGGTGGCAAGCCCTTCCTCAGGGAAGCTGTTGGGAAGGGACTGGAGCGAGCCTTGAGGTCTTGTTCCACCTCCAGGATGCTTGAGCAGAATTACAGACCTCAGATGCTTCCACTCATCCTGAGAGGCTTACATGAGTTTGGAGGAACTTAGTCTAGAGGACTATGGGAGCACTTCTTTTGCTGGAGTATGTCTTTTAGGGTGGTTTGAGTAATAGCTTTTTACAGTAGAACTGTGCGGTTTGATGTGAGCAGCAGATCTTATGCGTTAAGGGTTGGTTTCCATATATGATTGTCCTTTGTTTCCCTGTAACTCTTTCTGATCGTTCTGTAGCTGTGAACTATAGCTGCTTTATATGTATGTGTAAAATTTGTATTTCCTTTTTGTCAATCGTTTGCTAGAACAATTGCCTGTATGTTACCTCGGGAGGGAGAGGTCCTCTAGAATCCTTTCATGCTTTGGTCATGGTGAAGTTCATTTTAATGCTAATATCCATGTCTTCAAATTCCTCTCCACTTTCTCATTGCAGGATGAACAGTTTTTAGGTTTTGGTTCAGACGAAGAAGTCAAAGTACGAAGTCCCACCAGGTCCCCCACAGGTATGTTCAAGTTGCAGGACTGAATGTTGACTTCATATTCTCCTTTGTGATGGTTTTGCTGTGCCTATCTTGTTTGTTCCATCACATCTCATCCACTATAAAAGCCACCCCAGTATGGATTCAGCTTGGTTAGTTTTTGGACTCTTTACATTTGATCTGTTACAGAACAGGGAAGCTTTGGGTAAAAGAGTTATACTGATTAAACCAGTATTGGAAACCTCATGTTATAGTGTTTTGGAGAGGCAATTATTTGAATAGTAAAGATCTCAAGCTAATTTGAACATTTCGGTATCTCTCAGTAGACTTCTTATCACCTGTAACTGGAACCTTCACTTTTTTGGAAACAAAACAAATATAGAATGCTTGAGGATAAGCAGCAGCTAAGTTGTTGCATTTTCAAATCTCAAGATGTAGGATCAGATCATGATGGGACTGCTGGTGAATGAGTTCAGTTTTGATTTAGGTTCAGCACCCTGCTTATTCCCCACAATGATCTACTAAGCTTGGTCCTGTCAGCAAGTTCTGCTGTGGAGAGCCTTCCTGGTAGGGTGTTTCAAGTAAAGAATGAAGTATGTTGTCAGACCCAGAATAACTGGGTTTGGTGGGTATGCATTGAAATTTATTGGTGGAGGTGAGTAATCAAGTCTTGCACATCATCTTGGTGATTCCAAATCAGTGCCAAGAGCTGTGTTTCAAAGATAAAGATTTTTTAGTAAATTATCTTGTGTCAGCCTCTCCCTGTATGTTGTTTTTGCCTTAATGACCTATCCCTTAGCAGTGCAGTGGATGGTACTAGAGAAGGAAGTTTGGTTTGGGGTTTTTTTGTTTCCTGTCATGTAGATGTGATCTGCTAATATTGGCACGTGCCCCTAAGTATTATTGATCCCTCTCCACGTTAGGTTGATAGTGGTTTTGTGCCATTGCATATACAGTTGTTGTGAAAAGGCAAGGTGGTATTTAAAAAAAAAGAAATTATGATCCTCTTAATGTTTTATATGGGAGAAGAGGTTTGTTGGGAAGGTGCTCTTTACATGTATTGATAAACTGTATTTTTATTTATTGATTAACTGAGATGTCTTGGCAACTTGGATGGGCAGTATGACTGATATTGAGAAAATACTTGTGTGACCTGGGTAATACTGATCTGATACTTGAAGAAATGTAACGTATGCTCTACGTTCTCTACTTCCCTCTCAGTTAAATCTAGTCCACGGAAGCCTCGCGGGAGGCCCCGTAGCAGTTCAGACCGAAGTTCAACTGTACTGTCAGACTCCTCATCAGTGTGTTCCCCTTCAAGCAAGTCTGAAACCACATCCATGGAGAAGGTCAAGAAGAAGGAGTTGAAGAGTGGGGAAAAAAGACGAGGAAGACCGCCAACACTTACGAGCGTGAAGTTCAAACTATCACAAGTAAAGGATGCGTCGGACATTCAGAAACGCAATAAAGAAGAAAAAGAGAGTCTGAAAAAAATCAAAAGGTCACCATCCACTACGTTTCAGCAGGCAACTAAAATCAAGAAATTAAGAACTAGTAAACTCTCCCCACTGAAATCTAAATTTAAGCCTGGGGCAAAACTTCAGATTGGGAGGAAGAGCGTTCAGATCGTGCGCAGGAGAGGTAGGCCACCATCCTCTGAACGTTTAAAGACTTCCTCAACCTTAGTCATAAACTCTCAGCTGGAGAAGCCCCAAAGGATTCGCAAAGAAAAGGATGGCACGCCGCCTCTTATGAAAGAAGAGAAGACTGCTGTCAGACAGAGTCCACGCAGGATTAAGCCCGTGAGGATTATACCTTCCACCAAAAGGACAGATGCCACAATTGCTAAGCAACTTTTGCAGAGGGCTAAAAAGGGAGCGCAAAAGAAGATTGAGAAAGAGGCAGCCAAACTGCAGGGCAGGAAGGGGAGAACCCAGCTTAAAAATATCCGACAGTTCATCATGCCAGTTGTGAGTGCTATCTCTTCACGGATCATTAAAACACCCAAGCGGTTTATTGAGGATGAAGACTACGATCCTCCTATTAAAATATCCAGACTAGAATCCACACCAAACAGCAGGTTCAGCGCTACGTCTTGTGGCTCCAGTGAAAAGTCCAGTGCTGCTTCTCAGCATTCATCTCAGATGTCTTCAGACTCCTCACGGTCCAGTAGCCCCAGTGTGGATACTTCTACAGACTCCCAGGCTTCTGAGGAGATGCAGATGCTTTCTGAGGAGCGAAGCAATACCCCAGAAGTTCACACACCACTACCTGTTTCTCAGTCCCCTGAAAATGATAACAGCGATAGGAGAAACAGAAGATTTTCAATAACAGAAAGAAGTTTTGGCCAGCGGACTGCTAAAAAGTTGTCGGCCTTACCCAGTGTGCCACAGCAGCAGTCGTCCTCCTCTCCTCCTCCCCCTTTGCTTACTCCTCCCCCGCCACTGCAGCCTGCTTCCAGCATTTCAGACCATACCCCTTGGCTTATGCCTCCTACCATACCATTAGCCTCACCCTTTCTTCCTGCCTCTGCTGCACCGATGCAAGAGAAACGGAAGTCAATTCTGCGAGAGCCAACGTTTAGGTGGACCTCCCTGAAGCATTCCAGGTCAGAACCGCAGTACTTCTCATCAGCAAAATATGCCAAAGAGGGTCTTATTCGCAAACCGATATTCGACAACTTCAGGCCCCCACCACTGACACCGGAGGATGTTGGGTTTGCATCTGGCTTCTCAACACCAGGTGCGACAGCTCCAGCACGTTTGTTTTCTCTTCACTCTGGAACAAGGTTTGACATTCACAAGAGAAGTCCTCTGCTGAGAGCTCCCCGATTCACACCGAGTGAGGCTCATTCCAGGATCTTTGAGTCTGTAACTCTGCCCTCATCGGTTGGTCGCGCCACTACAGGAACCTCTGCAACAGGTGCCTCCTCTCGGAAGCGAAAGAGGAGAGTATTTAGCCCCATCCGATCGGAACCCAGATCTCCTTCGCACTCCATGAGGACGAGAAGTGGGAGACTTAGTACCTCTGACCTGACAACTCTCACCCCACAGTCTTCTGTCTCTTCCTCATTAACTAGCATTTCTGTTAGTTCTCTTGCCACTAGTGCCTTAAATTCAACTTTTACTTTTCCTTCCCATTCCCTAACACAGTCTGGAGAGTCGGCAGAAAGAAGCCAGAGACCGAGGAAGCAGACTAGCACTCCAGCAGAGCCTTTCTCATCTAGTAGCCCTACTCCTCTCTTCCCCTGGTTCACGCCGAGTCCCCAGACGGAGAGAGGCAGAAACAAGGATAGGGCAGCAGAGGAACTCTCCAAAGACAAAGATGCTGACAAAAGCCTGGAGAAAGACAAGAGCAGAGAGAAAGACAGGGAGAGAGAAAAGGAGAACAAACGGGAGTCAAGGAAAGAGAAAAGGAGAAAAGGGTCAGAAATTCAGAGCAGCTCTGCTTTGTTTCCTGTAGGTAAAATGCCCAAAGAAAAAGTTGTCAGCGAAGACGTTGCAGCATCATCATCTGCCAGGAAAACTGCTGGGCGGAAGAAGTCTACAGCAATAGATCCCACAGCAGACGTTTCCACTGCTACTCTGGTAGATACGGTAGCCATCAAAACCAAAACATCCAAGAAAGGTAGAGGGGGGTTAGACAAATCAGATCTGGACCTCAGCCCTGCTGTGCCATCTTTGGAGAAGGAAAAAGCCCTGCGTCTTCCTGCTCCCTCGTCAAGCACTGTTAAACATTCCGCGTCCTCCATCAGCTCTATGTTGGCTCAGGCAGACAAACTGCCAATGACTGACAAGAGAGTGGCCAGTCTTCTGAAAAAGGCAAAAGCCCAGCTGTACAAGATTGAGAAGAGCAAGTCCCTCAAACAAGCAGATCAGCCAAAAGCACAGGTATTCTTTTTTCCAATGTTTTTGGGGTTTGGTGGATTGTTTTGGGTTTTTTTTGCTAAAGTACATCTTATTTTGAACTTGTGCTGAAAGTCACAAGTAGCTTTCATATCCTAAGTGTGAAGAATTAGTGTGCTGAGCTAAGCAGATGTTAGTGTAACAGATGGCAAATGATCCAAAAATGAGAAGCCCTGGGCAGAAGCTGAGGGGGAGAGGGAGCTGCTGCTCAGGGGGAGAGCTGTGTGCATTTTTAGAGATCAGTACGGCGTAGTTGCTCATTAGGTTTCTCTGAATAAATCCAAGCAGTGTGATCAGAGGAGTAGTACTCACTCTTAAAAGCACAGTTCCAGCAAACTGCAGTAGTCTGTCTTGGCCTCAGTGTTTCTTGTAGGCCCTTCTCAAGCGTAAAGCTGGCTTCTGAAGATCAAGTGGGTCTTGGTCTCTCTCTTTTAACTTTACACAGTGATGATCTGTCACTTATGGGCAGGAGTAATATCCATTGGGGTTTTGCATCTGACTGGGGGACTGCCTCCTCCTGCTTTCCTCTCTCCCTTCTCCCCCATGCCAAAAATGCCTGTTTCTGCAGTCCTTTTTAGCTGCCAGAAAGGTACAAAATATGCTTTCAGAGAATGCTTCCTTTTTATTTAAGCTGTTACTTTCCTTAATGGCACTAGTGTTGAAAATTGCTAGTGCATATTTTAAAGGGAAAACTCTCAAGCTTTCATCTCTGAAATTAAGTGCATCCCTCTGTATGTCTGGTCTGGTACAGAAACAGCCCAGGCCCTCACAATTACCTGTTTGAGGGAGTTCTTTTTGTAGGAGATACTTCAGAACCCTATCGTGAAAATGTGGAGAATAACACTAAAACACTACATTTCTTTTAGCACCTCATTAAACACAAGCCCCTCATCTTAAAGGCCAGCAGCTACAAAGCTATCAAACACCTTGGTTTACTTCTGGCTTCTGCTGGATCACGTAGCTCTGAATGTTAGCTTAATTCCAGCTGATGCCAATTTCTATGATACCAGTGCCTTGGTAACATGCCTTCATGAGAGAACTTGCTTTCCACTAACAGGTAGAAACTTAACCTTGTAATCCCAAATGAGTAAAACCTATTGTTCTTTTGAGTTTATCCTTCTGTTGGTAACCAAGCCTTAGAAGGGTGAGGGTCTTTATCCCAGTTCTTACAAAGAGCAAGCTAAGATACAAATTAACCCTTTTTAGGTAATTTAGAAGTTTCTGTTGCATGTTTCCCAGCCTCATTTTGGTACCATTCTTAGGAATACTGTCTGTTCTTGTCTTCTGAAATCTAGGGACAAGAGAGTGATTCATCGGAAACGTCAGTCCGAGGACCACGAATAAAACATGTTTGCAGGAGAGCAGCTGTTGCACTGGGCCGCAAGCGAGCAGTGTTTCCTGATGACATGCCCACTCTGAGTGCCTTACCATGGGAAGAACGAGAGAAGATACTGTCTTCCATGGGGAATGATGGTGAGTTAAGTTTTTGGTTTTCATCTAAGTCAGCTTTTGTTGACTGCTCAAAATACGGGCTTCGAGTGATTAACAAGGGAAAGTATGTTGAACAGCTCTGTTACAATGCCATTCAAACAGGTTTCATGCTTTTAACCACTGGTAATTGTTATAAACAAGTCTTCTGCACTTTTGTTCTGTTGAGGGGTGTGTGTACATATACATGTACATACCTATGTGTATACACACACGCACCCCTTGTGTGCAGATGAATCTATGCTTAATGGAATAAATTCTGTTAGAAAATTAGACCCTCCTGAAACACTCTTTGACATCAGTGAATTCACATTAGAAATCTTTTTTTGATAGATAAGTCATCAATAGCTGGCTCAGAAGAGGCTGAACCTCTTGCTCCACCTATCAAGCCAATTAAGCCCGTTACCAGAAACAAGGCACAGCAAGAACCTCCAGTGAAGAAGGGCCGACGCTCAAGGCGCTGTGGGCAGTGTTCAGGCTGTCAGGTTCCAGAGGACTGTGGTGTCTGTACTAACTGTCTAGACAAACCCAAGTTTGGTGGGCGCAATATAAAGAAGCAGTGCTGCAAGTAAGTGTGTGTCTGAGAAGCTGTTCAGCTAATCCCTATACTGCCTGGGATAAGCACACCTACACTTTGGGACAGGGAACAGCAGGTTTACCCTGTAGCAAAGGCTTTGAGTGAGTTTGCCCTGGGCTGAGGCCAGATCATAGTGGGGGACTGTGAAGAGTTTGAGTCACGATCCTGATGTGAAGTGTGTTTGTAACAAGCCCTTTTCCTGAAGTTTGTTTCTGGTTTATTCTCCCCGGTTTGATGAGACTGGCACAGCATTGAAAAGCATTTGCTATGAGACCAGTGGCTTTCATGAAACTGTTTTTTTGCAAGGAAAGTGATGTATACCTAGATATTTATCTCTTGTTTTCCTAAACTGCATTACTGAAGAGCTTGTGTTTTTGAGGTGATACTTATCTGGTGTGTATACACTTCATCTAACAAAGATGTCTCTGGATGTCATTAAGAAACACCACTCTTCCTTGATCTTTCCTATTGTTTTTTATACATATTGTTTAGCCAGAACCTTTCACTTTTAATTGCTGCATTAAATTGATTTTACTAGGCAGATCATCTGTCTGAAAAGGCAGCGAGTGAAGTGGCACCAATAAAGTGTTGTGGTATGAAAGCTATTTATAAAGCATGGGTGTGGGAATTGCTGTGTAGTGCTCATCTGCTTGAAAACACTCTGCAGACTACAGTCTGTAAGTGGTCTCGCTCTTCGCAGCTTTGCCCAGGCCTTAGGCTAGGTTTCAAAATCACAGGCCCTGCTACAAGAATGAAGGCAGAAACAAAGCTTAGCCCAGCCTATAGGAGACATCGTATGCCAAACAGGAAAGTAGGAAAGCCCAGTCACCTAATCCGATTGCACTCCAAGAGTAACTACTTTTGTCTGAAATGGCCTCAGTCTGGATTACATGAAACCTACAGCTGAGAGAGTTTGTGGTTTCTTAGAGCTCTTGGAAGTATTCTAATATATCTCAAACCTAAGAAATGAAATTGATAGGGGGGGTTACTGGTGAGGCAGTGTTTTTACATAAGCATTTTTATTTACGGCACAATTGTGTTGAGAGTATGGAAAACAAACAGGATAATACAGAGGAAAGTAAGAAGTTTCTTGTATGTATCTGAAGAAATACGAAAGGGAGAAAATTGATTGGAAAAAGGTAGTAGGTGTCTTGATAATGTTTTTTTTTTCAGTGTCTCCTGTTGAATATTTACAGACTGTCCTATTAACGTCTGCATTTTTTTTCTGACTTCACAACATGCTCTTTCCTTTTAGAATGAGGAAATGTCAGAATCTACAATGGATGCCTTCAAAAGCGTATCTTCAGAAGCAAGCTAAAGGTAGGCTGAAAGACTTGGCTCGAGTATAGCACAAGAGACGAGTTTTCATTTCTTAAATTTTGCTCTTTGTGCTGTTGTGGCTACACTGAGCTTACAAAAGGTTCATCTGCAACCAAACGTTAACAGGGAGCCTGACTGTTTTGCTGATGTCAGGTGGAAGTTGCAGGAGAGCCGTTAGTATGGACAGCATCTGTACTCCCTAACAGTGGCTGTCTCTTTCAGCACTGAGCTTGTAGTTTTTCCTCCCTTTTGTAGGGAGATGATGATGGTGGCTGGTCACTCTCCCTTCTGCCCTTCAGGTGAAGTGTTTCTCGGAGATTTGCGTGCTCCTGAGTGACCCAGGGAGTCTCACAGCCTCCTTGTCTCTGACAGAAGGCTTAAGTGAGCCATCGTATGTGTTCTGTTAGATGCCTGCATTCTTGGTACTGGAGCTCTGGAGGTTTGCATGTTAGTTTTACAGTGATCAGGTGGCTGCCTTGAACTCCCCAAACTTCGCCACACAAAGTCTGCTTTCTCCTTTTGCGCAGTTAAGCTCTGAATCTGCTTTACTACACAAGGGTCTTGCTTATTGCTCTGTCAGAATAGAGGCCCGAGGTATTAGAACACATATGCCAAGTGCATTAATTTTACTGACAAAATGCTTTATTTTTCTGAGTACCGTTTTTCCTTTTGTATGACAGAATGACAAAATTCTGACATCAAAGTGTCTCTGTTTCCTGGTTTTAAAAAAGCAGCAAATCATTTGAAGTTGCACCGTTTTTGTCTGTGTTGTTTTATTGATGCTTCTTCTTCCTAGCTGCAAAAAAGAAAGAGAAGAAATCGAAGACAAATGAAAAGAAAGAAAGCCATTCTGGAAAGAACCAGTTGGACTCTGGACAGAAACAAGCTCCTCAGACTGCCGTATCAAGGGAAGACAATGCTGTAAAGAAGAGCAGTGAGCCTGCTCGTAAGCCCGTTGAGGAAAAACATGAGGATGGAAATTCCTCCATTCCAGCATCAGAGCCCAAACAGGTCCCTGCATCCAGTACCAGAAAGACTGGCAAGCAGACGTCCCAGCCAGTACAGCTCCCTCCTTCTCAGCCACCAAGCTCAGGACCTTTGAAAAAAGAAGCACCTAAACTTACCACTTCTGAGCATAAGAAAAAGACTCCCCAGCCAGAAATAGGTAAATGGGACTGTTTATCCTCAGTATGCTTGAGTCATGTTAAGTAACAATACGAATACTGCTAAAAACTGTTGGATTTTAAAACTGATCAATGTTTTCTGATCTGGTGAAGTTACAGCAGCTTCTTTTGGAAATTTTGCTTAGAACTGGCTTTTTTTCTGTTGAACTACAGTGTACGTTGGGGCAGGGAGAAAGATGGACATTGTTGCTGTGATTGTTAGTCATGTAGTCTTGAAGTATATTTTCAATATTAAGTATGTGGACTGTTGATAGTCTGAATGTGAAACAAGAAGGATGTAATCTTTTACTACAAAAACATAGTCCACTGTTGCACGTAGTACAGAACAGCATGAACAGTGTCTGGCAAGGCAGCTCCGGGACTTCTGTGGCTTTGTACCCACAACAGATTTTTAGCACGGCAAGCTCTCCTGGTCATGCCTCGAGGAGACTGCTCAAGTCCTAGTTGGTGAGGTGCAGTCACAGAACAGGGTGGAACGACTCTAGTCTGAAATCCCTCACACATTACCCAGCTGATTTTTTTCCCTTTTCTTCTCTACAGGTGGCTGTTAGTTACTTGAAATACTCATAATTTTTCCCCCCTTCCTAGGCACAGAACAAAGCAAACAGAAAAAAATTGCTCCCCGTCCAACTTTCCCTGTGAAACAGAAACCAAAAGAAAAGGTGAATACTGTTTTTTGTACACAGTCAGTAAATTTCAAGAACCTGGAACTTCTGTCTGTCTAGAAAGTAGAACTGTATTACTTAACCCTTTTGCAGAATTTTGTTTGTGGGGGTTTTTTTCTGTTGTACTTAGAGTAGTTAGGTTTTTTTCCTTGTGGCAGTATGTGGATACCAAAGTACCTGGCATATGCCTAAGATTCGGTTCAGATGTTAACTTGTTCTGTTAAGACATGTACATTGTGAGGTGGAGGCTAGCTTTTCCATTAAAAATGGGGGTACCTTCATCTCAGAAACAACTCCATTATGAAAAAAAACAAAACCCAAACAAAGAATCACCTTAAATCTAAGAGAGAAGTGCATAGGGACTAATTACATCCAGAG
Source organism: Falco naumanni (assembly GCF_017639655.2). Classification (NCBI taxonomy): domain Eukaryota; kingdom Metazoa; phylum Chordata; class Aves; order Falconiformes; family Falconidae; genus Falco; species Falco naumanni. Next base: position 289,328 of record NC_054069.1, on the reverse strand, counting down.
CTGCCCCACTGCAGCAAAATAAAAACCAGTGCTCTGATGTGAGAGCACATTGTGATGTTAGAGGAGAATGCAGCGAATTGAATTAAAATGTTAATGTGTGTGGAACGCTCTTAAGAAATGGTTTGCAAAACACTTACTTTCTTGTGGCTTTTACACACTCATTAATCCTGTGATGGTTTGGGGGTTTTGTCTGTGAATTATCTATGGCATTTAATGTAATTACTGGTTAAGTTTTAATGTTTGGGATTAATGCAGGCTCCTTTACTTGACTAGGAAAAGCCCCCTCCTATAAGCAAGCCAGAAAGCAGCACGCTGAATTTGCTCAGTACTCTGACTAACGGAAGCAGTTCCAAGCAAAAGCCACCTACAGATGGAGTCCACAGAATCCGAGTGGATTTCAAGGTAGAGGACAAAATGTTTTAAGTATTTGAATGTTACCTGGCTCTAAACACTGGAACTAGAGTCCCTCAAGAGTGCTGGCAGTGACTTCTAAGGTTGTGTGTCTGGTACCATTCAGAGAGAACTGCAAATAGGAGCCTTCCTGACAAGTCACTCAGTTCGTTTTTAGAAGCTTGTCATGCCTTTTTTTTTTTTTTTCTTATAATTAGAGTACTGGATGAAGAGACACTTAAAGCTTTAAAACCTTAACTGTCAATGTGTGAGGATGAGCAAGAATTTGAGGTTTATGAAGAATTATTCCATTAAGATGGAACTATAAAACCTTACCACAACTTGAGCCAACAAGATTTGGGGAAAATGTTAGTAACTTGTAATTCACAACATTTGGGGTATATCTGGGGTTTTTAAATGACAAATCATGTACTTTTTTGAACAACAGTGTTGAAATAATAAAAATGAATATTTTCCTAATAATAATTTTTCAGTCCATCTATAAGTGTTGATATTGGAGATTATAGTGAGATCTCTGAAGTGTTTTATACAACTATGGAGCTTTAATAAAGTATAATTCTGAAATTTCACTTTTAGTAATAATTGTGCAATCGTGAAAAAACTTCGTCTTGTTCTTTAGGCTTGCTTTCCATAGAAGGAAGGCTATTGTATTATTGAGCTCTCTTGGCAAGAGCAGCACCAAGATGTGACTATTCCAATATATACTATAAAGTAGACTGAGGTAGAAGTTGAACTGGTTTCAGTTTGAGAGCGCTTAATTGCAGGCACAGAATGTATAAAGCAGCAGTCAGTGTGAGCACTTTGTACTGATGTTGTATTGCCTTATTCTGCATGGTGATGTATCCTTTTGTACTTTCAGGAGGACTGTGAAGTGGAGAATGTTTGGGAGATGGGTGGGTTAGGCATCGTCACCTCGGTACCTATTACTCCCAGGGTGGTCTGTTTTCTCTGTGCCAGCAGTGGACATGTGGAGGTAAAGCATTGTATTCTGCTGTGATGACTGACTTACAGCACCGTGTTGTTAACAAAATAAATGAATAAAAAACATCATGACCTTAATCCAGAAGAAATTAAAATAAGACCTGTATATCTGTCCTTCCCAAAATTTGTCCCAGGATGCTAAAATGCAAGGTGTTTAAAATCAGTTTGGAAACTTCTGCGGTGCTTGCTTTGGAGACAAACTGTATTAGACATAAAGAATAGCATATCTGAGCGCACCCATGTCTCCTGTTAATTTGAAATCCCCAATTTGATGTGAAGCAGGGGCTCTGCTCTCTTTTAACTTGAAATAAGAAAAGCTGCCCGGTAAAGTCAAAGGGCTTTAGGCAGCATGGACTTTCCCAGGTGTGTCTGTATCTGCGGAGAGCTGCAAACCCTTACTGCAATGTGACTGGAAAGATTCTGGTGCTGCATAAACAGCTGGATTAAGAGGGTTTAAATGGCTTTCCAGGTATAGATAGGTGCCTTCTCAACATCTTCAAGCCAGCTGTCCTGGGAAGGTGATGCTAGCACTCTAGAAAAGGCTTGGCTATGACAAGTGAATAGTGATCAGGGAAGAGGGGGTTAAGTTCTTCATGTGAACATCTGTGCACTTGAAGGACCATGAGGGTCCAGTGGGGCATGGAGCCCTCCCCTTCCCAGTCAGGTTGCTCAATGATTCAGATGTCCCCTGTGAGCCTGCGGTGTACATGCCCTGAGGACGATTCTTTTCCTAGTATGATCAGCCTTGCAGGGCATACACAGAAATGAGGAGACTTTCTAATGGGTTGCCTGAGCTGACTGGAGGGAGAGCTGTCTTTCTTATCTCTGCATGTCCCTTCCTTCTGCACTATTTCTTCACAAGCGGTTGGCTTGTGTTACAGTGAGGGAGGGAGATCCTGAAGAGCCCCATAGGCCTTTGCCAGTACTTGGGTAACAGGTACCCGGCACCTCTTTGCTGCTAGATGCCTAGCCTGGGTAGATGAGCATTTATTTGGGTTATCCGAAGCATGTGTGCAGTTTCCCTACTAAAACATACCAGTAGAAATCCTTGTTCTGTCAGCTGTAAAGCATAATTCAAAGTAGTTCTGAGCACGAGGGGGCTTGTTTGGGAATCCGGAGCAGCTTCTGCCTTGCTAAAACCTCCCTCTCCCCCCTTGCAGTTTGTGTATTGTCAGGTCTGTTGTGAGCCTTTCCACAAGTTCTGCTTAGAGGAGAGCGAGCGGCCCCTGGAGGACCAGCTGGAAAACTGGTGCTGCCGTCGCTGCAAGTTCTGCCACGTGTGTGGGAGACAGCACCAGGCCACCAAGGTACCCCCAAACCGCCGGGAGACCTAGCAGGCACCCCTGTGCCACTCTCAGGGCTCCTCCAGCTCCGGAGCACCGTGCCAGGGAGTGGGGAAGCGCAGGGTCTCTGTGCAAGCGCCACTGCGCGCTGGGGAGAATACCTCTCGAGTTGCTTTGTTGCAGCTTCTTCCTCTTGGCCCCTCTTGGTATCCAGCATAAAACCAAAATGTCAAGGATTTTGCATCCTTTTGAAGGGTCTCTGTGCCAATGCTTTTTTCCCCTTATTCTTGTAGCAGTTGCTGGAGTGTAACAAGTGCCGAAACAGCTATCACCCCGAGTGCCTGGGCCCAAACTACCCAACAAAACCCACCAAGAAAAAGAAAGTTTGGGTGAGGGATTTTGATTTCTTTTTTGGGGCAATTCACTTGCGGACTGATCCTAGTGCTCTGGGCCAGAGCTCTGCAGATTACATGGTCTGATGCAATCACTTAGTTTTTCAAGGTGGGGTGCCTATGGTGTTGGAAGGTACATTTGGAAATAGATAACGAGGTGGGTTGTTGATAAGGTTCTGAACAAGCAGGATTTTTAAAGAGATTACACCTTTTTTAGTTGTAGTAACTCTTCTGATCATAGTCCCAGAATGTAGAAGGAGCTCTCCAGAATGGAAGCATCCACCTCATCAACAAACTTACCAGTTGATATTGGTATTGAGGGACAGTTTGGATTAAAGCACTGGTTTGTGTCTTTCAAGTTTTTGTTCTAAGCCAATACCTCTAGTGTATTTGGTACTAATAGTTTTTAGGCATTTTCTACTATGATATCCTCAGAGTTGAAAAACTATTAAAATAAGACTACATGTTTTAAGTCAGAAGAAATGCCACTACTACATACTCTGTTTCTTATGCAAAGGGAGGGGTGGTATTTTATTCGGTGCAGATAAGAAGGACAGGAAAAACTATACTGTGATTTATTTTCAGGGTTTTTTTCTTGTTGCGTTGTCGCCAACTTGCCATAAAGGGAGGGAGCTCTTTTCCTTTTAGTGAAAGCTTTGGTATTTGAAACCCCTTATTCTGTCATATAAGCTCTCTGCACTTGTTAAATATGAAAAACTGTCAAATGTATCATTAGGACTAAAGCACAGAAGCCAGTGAATAAAAGCAAATAACTGTTGCCAAACACATTCCTTTTCCAGATATGTACCAAATGTGTTCGCTGCAAGAGCTGTGGATCAACAACACCGGGCAAAGGGTGGGATGCACAGTGGTCTCATGACTTCTCGCTGTGTCATGATTGTGCCAAACTCTTTGCTAAAGGTACATAAAGTTGTGATTCTTGACAGCAAGAGCCTCTTCAGATGCTCAGTTTTGAATTAGACAGCGTCAGTGTAGCATGAACAGTGGGCCTGCACAGCAGGTGAGCTTGTCACGGTACAAACCGGAGTGAAAGCTGGTGTTAGGATCAAGCATGAAAGCATGTGTAAAAGTTCCTGTAGGAAAGCCAGGTTCTTAGATTTTTAAGAGTAGCTAACAAAAATAACCTCAGAGTTAGAGGCTTCCAGATTTTAAACACTATACTGTATGAAGCAATTATTACGTGCCTGTTGGCCCAGGGTTTCAAGTAGCAGTTGAGAAAAAGACAGTTTAAAGGACTCCTGACTTAAAAGCAACCAAATTCCTATTGTAAAGTGGTTGGTCCTTCATGGTGTCGGTTACTGTATATGACACCTTTGAACCTAGGAGGATCACACTGGGGAAAGATCTCAGGATAAAAAAATCTTGACTGTTCTATCTGATTTCTTGCCTGTATGTCATCTTTGTCCTTCTGTTTTACTCCATAAAGCTAATTGCATATAGTATTCTGTTGTTCTCACCACCCCCAAAAAACAGGTACCCAGTAACAGAATTCTGGAGTAATCAGTGGTCCTCCAAGGGAGTTATTTTTGTGGCCATTGTTTGCAGTGTTGTAAAAGTAGGCATAACTGCATTGGCAGCTTACTGGTGGGGCTTCCGAGAGCTGCTTTCTTAGCACACTATTAAGTAACCATGTAGCCTTCAAGGTGTGTGTGTGCATGTAAACCAAACTTCTGATAAAAATCATGTCTCATTCACAGGAAATTTTTGTCCTCTCTGTGACAAATGCTATGATGATGATGACTATGAGAGCAAGATGATGCAGTGTGGGAAATGCGACCGCTGGGTCCACTCCAAGTGTGAAAACCTTTCAGGTAAGGCAAACCCTTATCTCCTCCATACTTAAAGAATGTGGGGCAGTGAGTAGGGCAAAACATCGAGTTCCAGACCTTTCCACCGGAGTGTTACGTTAACACCCTCACCTGTTGTGATCTACCTGAAAAATACCTGTGGAATGGCTACAGCTAGACCAGTACTAATGTCAGTGACATCCTGCAAGCATAGGACTTGCCTCAGATGCAGTATCACTCCACTAGTTAGTTGCACAAGAGGCTTTTGTTACATGAAAAGTGTTTCTGTTAGACGGGAAGTGCAAAGTAGGGCTTTTCCCCTGTATCCATCCTTCACTAAAGTCGTTCAGATTGGTGTTTTTGGTTTTGTTTTGTGTTTCCAGATGAAATGTATGAGATACTCTCTAACTTGCCTGAGAGTGTAGCATACACCTGCATTAACTGTACAGAGCAGCATCCTGCAGAGTGGCGCCTGGCACTGGAAAAGGAGCTGCAGGTTTCTTTAAAGCAGGTTTTAACAGCCCTGTTGAATTCTAGAACTACTAGCCACTTGCTGCGGTATCGACAGGTAAGTTGGAGCCTTGCATCTCATTAATATGTTTTGGCCTGAAGTGTTACCTGGCGTTCGGTTGAATTGTGGTATTTGCTGCGTGTCATACTGCAAAAGTGTCTTGATTGTACTTAGAACAACACATACTGTGATTTTTGTTTTTCTTGTATTTGTTCCTGTGGAAACAAAGAAGTGGGTGTCTGTGGTACAGCTGGTGAGGCTAAAAGGAAAAATAGGGTGAAGTTCTTCAAGGAATGGGAGGGTTTAGCTCTGTGATGGTAAAGGTGCTTTTTTGACAGAAGAACAGAATTTAAGTCTCAAAATACATATATTCAGAAATAAGAACTCTGAAAAATGAGTTTGTTCCTTACAGCTGATCACTCTGCTCTCCTGTGTGCCTTACAGATCAGCAGCAGAAAGCTGGTTAAGAACTTTTCGTTTTTGTCCCTACGTTCTGGACATGAGTTCAGACCTCTCTTTTATGTTAGTGAGAATCTCTGGGCCCGTGAATGAGCATGGGAGTATATCATGAGTAGCAGTCACACTTCAAAAGCCAATGTCCCTCTGTCTGGTTGCTGATGTTAATAGGCAGCAAAACCGCCTGATTTAAATCCCGAGACAGAAGAGAGTATCCCATCCAGAAGCTCTCCTGAAGGTCCTGATCCTCCTATCCTAACAGAAGTCAGTAAACAGGAGGAGCAACAACCTCTGGATTTGGAAGGAGTGAAAAGAAAAATGGATCAAGGAGGTTACACTTCAGTGGTATGTCAGAGTTTGTGTTCCACTATAATAATAGATCCTATGTATTGCTTTATGACCTGTGGTGTTTATAACTGACCATGCCTAAGCCTTTTCTTTATGAGCAAGGGAACAGGTTAACATGCTGCTAAAAATAATTCTGGCTAATGTTTGTGTTAACGCTGGTCCAAAGATGTGTAATTTACACTGTTGGATGGTGCGCTTTAACCAGCAGGGATACTTGGTTAACGCCCTTTTGCTCTTAGTCAGACATTTATGTTGATGGAAACAGGATAGGTCATCCTTCATATGCAGATTCTAACTGAAGGCCTAGCCAAATAACACCGATCGTAGTTGGTTATCTGGAGGCTATACATTCATGTATGGAGGGATGATTTCTTTAGGGGTCACTTACACAAAATGCTAATATTAACCGAATTAATTCCTTTTGTAGGGAGCAGACTTTTCCTCCTTTTTTTTCCCTACAGAGCCTGTAATTTTCAAGAAGTCTGTATATTGCAAAGTGCTAGGCAAGTGCACCATTGCCAGATTTTGACCAAATCCTGGTGAAGTAGCTAGCCTGGCCGATTTTTAAAATCAGTCAACAGCCAACTCCAGGTAGAAGGAAGAAGTGAACAGCTGCGGGTGTAGCAGTTCCGCCAGACAGTTTGCAAATGCACAGGGTTGCTTGCTTCTTTACAGCCAAATTCTTTTTCTGCTTTTAAGTCGATGCTCTGGTTCAGACTTCTAGTCATCCAGATGCTCACTTGATGCCTTAAAAGAGATCAGTGGATGGTATAGCTGTACAAGAGACACTTGGTAACGTGACGTTTTGTGGTTTTCTTATAGTTGGATTTTAGTGATGATATCGTGAAGATAATTCAAGCAGCCATCAATTCTGATGGAGGGCAGCCGGAAGTTAAGAAAGCGAATAGCATGGTCAAGTCCTTCTTTATTCGGGTGAGCTGGACTACAGTTATTTTGAAATCTGCTTGGTATCATACCACTGCTTGTTGCTGTTGGAATCCGAAGGGTCCATCGTGCTTACCATTGCTTGGTTATTTCCAGGAATAAAATAATACATTGTCAGAATTGCTGATGTTAATGAAATCTTACTAGTTCTGCATTTACAGTAGATCTTGCTTGAACCTCTTTGAGTTTTGGGGTATGTTGTATAACATTTCTAATGGAATGTTGTTTTCCTTCAGCAAATGGAGCGTGTTTTTCCATGGTTCAGTGTAAAAAAGTCCAGATTTTGGGAGCCAAATAAAGTAACAAGCAAGTAAGTAATTGTTCTGGGTCTGACTGTGACACCCTGCAGTTTGCCAGCTGTCCAAGCAAAAAGTATCAAGAGAGCTTGTTTGTGGGGTTGAGTTTTCTGTTCTACTTCTTTCTTTTCCTTTTTTTGCTTTAAGAAGTTAAACACTAATCCCATTCCCAGGTTTTGCATACACTTCCTAGTTCTAAAGCAGAGTAACCAAAAACATTATTTAGAACTAGGTATATTGTGTGTCAGCTTGTCAGTCCTGTCCTTCCTTCCCCCTCTCCTCCTCACTTCTGTTTGGTGTGGCCCTCCTGTGTCTGTTACCCTCGAAAGAAACAGACAAGCCGCATCACAAATCTTACAATGTAAGTGACTATCAAGAGCATGTGTGGGCTGTAAATAATTAAGTGAGGAGTTGTTGTATACTGACTGTCAGTAGTGCTGGTAGAGGGGGCACAAGGTCCTCTGGTGCAGTGAGGTCTGACAGCTGATTCCTTGTTGCATTTCAGCAGTGGTATGTTGCCGAATGCAGTGCTGCCTCCTTCGCTTGACCATAATTATGCTCAGTGGCAGGAGCGTGAAGAGAACAACTGCACTGAACAGCCCCCTCTGATGAAGAAAATCATTCCAGCTCCAAAACCCAAAGGGCCTGGAGAGCCAGATTCACCAACTCCTCTACATCCTCCTACGCCACCTATCTCTAGTAAGAAAACAGATTGGAGCAGTATTGGTCCCAAACCCAGATTGCTTCATTCCAAGCCTCCTAGTAAAAAAGAGAGGGTGGTATTAATTCTGTATGCAACTGAAGAATTTTGGAGACCTGTGGTGACCTGAAATCATTCAGAGGCTGTTGCATATGAGATGCTTCTGAGCTTGGGCCCAGAAATATTTTGCACCTGCCTTTTTTTTTTTTTTTTTTTTTCCCCCAGAACCATGGGCTGTGTAGAGGCTGACAGGTGCTTTTCCTTGCTTTACAAGCCAGCTATTGAAAACTTCAGGCTGCTGTTTGGATCGTCTACCCTGTTCACTTACTGACAGTCTTTCCAGATGAATTTTTCCCTCCCTGACTTTCAAGAATAAACAATATTCTCTCTTTTAATTACAAGGCTCTGACAGAAGCAGAGAGGATAGTCCTGAACTTAACCCACCACCAGATGTAGAGGACAATAGGCAGTGCGCATTGTGCCTGAAATACGGTGATGACAGTGCTAATGTGAGTATGTGGCATGTACCCATCTCTATCAGAGCAGATTTAAGCAGTATTACAGATTTGGTTCTGTGGATAGGCTGGGTGCGTTTTCTGCATTGCTGTGTCTTGTGGAACATTTGAAAAGAATGTTTCCTTCCATTCTTTAGGATGCTGGACGTCTTCTCTACATTGGCCAAAACGAATGGACACATGTGAACTGTGCTTTGTGGTCAGCAGAAGTATTTGAAGATGATGATGGTTCTCTGAAAAACGTGCACATGGCTGTGATCAGGGGAAAACAACTGGTGCGTATATGTAAAGAATACTTTGTTAAAACTTCACCTGGATTTACACAGAACCAAGACAGGAACCTAGCTAAAAGATTCCTGGTGGGTGGGTGGGTGTGTTCTTCTCTGTCCTGTCCTTGCGTATTTTTTTCCCCACTATTTGTAATAGAAGTGACTGAAGATATTTGAAAGTTTATTTTATCCTTGCTCAGTTCAGAAATATTATGAATACCAAAAGCAACTTGTAGCAGGAGAATAGGAGTTGTGTTTGTCTCAAAAGGTCTTCAATTGCCAGTGCTATATCTTAAGCAATTGATGCCATATCTGTAGTCGCCACCTGTTTTTAAAAATGGGAAATATCTAAAGCACAACCAAACTCTGAGTTAAAGCCCAACACCTGTCTCAATAGTGGAAGCACTACAGCGGAAGCAGTGGAATCAGCCTGCTCTTAGCCAGCAGTAAGCTGCCCGCGTGGGGAATGCTCTGTGCAGGAGAAATAGTTGATGTATTAATCAGTGAAGCTTGCAAGTAGGACACTTGGATATAGTGTAAAAGCAAGAAAGTCCAAGGCCTGGAGGAAGCAGTCTGCAAATGCAGAAGTTGTTCTGCGTGAGGGATCCTTCTTCCTTTCACCACCTCCTCTGTGTCTCTATTGTGCATGTTGAGTCACCGTAGTGAAACGTTACAGCAGTGAAGTGGGGGGTCAGGCATTACTCTCAGCTTTTGTTGGGGGGTGGGGCGGTGGGGCAGGAAACCCAACTGACAACTCTAATGGCAGCCTGGTTTTAGAAGAGATTAATTTTTAACCTTTTTTTTTTTGGCTTTTGTAGAGGTGTGAGTTCTGCCAGAAGTCGGGGGCCACAGTAGGCTGCTGCCTCACTTCCTGTACAAGTAACTATCATTTTATGTGCTCGCGCGCCAAGAACTGTGTCTTTTTGGATGATAAGAAAGTTTACTGCCAGAGGCATCGGGACTTGATCAAAGGAGAGGTGAGATTCTTCTTTCACACCCTGCCTTGTCTGAAGGTGGGGGTAGCCTGTAGCTGTGAGCACTTTTTAGGGCTTAATGTTGAACGTGTTCTTTGCTAATGAGGGCTGTACAGCAGTGTTGTTGAGAAGTCAGTGATACAACTGGCAAGGGGAAGTTTGGCAAGTGGTACTCTGTGGTAGTTCAAAAACTAAACTGAGGCTCAAGTAAGATGTAGTGTATGTGTGGTAGTTCCTTCAAAATTAACAAGTTGTTTTGTGCATTCTTGTTCCAGGTGGTTCCTGAGAATGGGTTTGAAGTTCTTAGAAGAGTTTTTGTGGATTTTGAAGGGATCAGTTTGAGAAGAAAATTTCTTAGTGGTTTGGAACCCGAGAATATCCACATGATGATTGGTGAGTTCTAGTCTCTGGACACTTGATCCACCTTTTGGTGCTGGAATCTGGTTCACAGAACTTTCCTGTTTCTTTTTCTGCTCAGGTTCAATGACAATAGACTGTTTAGGAATTCTGAATGATCTCTCAGACTGTGAAGATAAGTTGTTTCCCATTGGCTATCAGTGAGTATAAGCTGTTTCAAAATTAGGTGTCTTAGCATGTTAGATCCCAAACGAGTGCTGAGGTAACGTATTTAAAAATTGATTGTGGTTTTCATAGGCAGTTCAGGAATCTTGTGATTCAGCTAGATGTGCAGCATGTTGTGCCAGGGAGCCTTTGTCCCATGCAATTTTGAGAAACTGAATACTTAAAGTAGGAATGCTGGAGTTCACTCAGCTGTTGAGTAAATTTTTTTATGTTTGAATTGTCTTCCAGGTGCTCCAGGGTGTACTGGAGCACAACGGATGCCAGGAAGCGCTGTGTGTATACCTGCAAGATCATGGAGTGCCGACCTGCGGTCATAGAACCTGACATCAATAGCACTGTAGAGCATGATGATAACAGAACAATTGCACATAGCCCCATGCCCCTTACAGGTAACCTTTTATAGACTTTCTTAAAGTATATTCTTGACGTGGTTTTGCAGGAGTGTATCCTTACCAGAAAGCCAAGTAGGCTGGGACTTGTGTCTCCTAAACCGATTTGGACTACAAGCCACTTGTTTTCCAAATCATGTTACAGAATCTTAAGATTTAAAAAAAGCTAAGCTCCTTAGTGTGCCAGTAACTTTGAAAACTTGAACCAAACAAAAACTACTGTAGTAATGCTTTCTAGTCTACAGATCTGAGATTTTTCTAGTGATAACACTTCAGGTGTCAGTGCTGGGATGTAATATGGGGATTTTTAAATGCAGTGTTGAATAGTAGAATTGTGCTGCTTCTGTAATTCCAAATTGCTTTCTCTGTATCCATAGGTGAGTTTAAAAAGAAAATAATAATCAAGCCTATCCTTTTCATTTCCTGGGAGGTGAGGCTGCGGGAAACTTTTAAAACATTTCTAATAGTTGTCAACATAAAATCTTAAACTTTATCAAAATATAATGGAATTTCATCTGTAAGTTGAGGGTTACTGTATTGCTGCAAGGATCTGAAAATGTTCTTAGAAGCAGCCAGACATCTGATGGCAGGGAAGCAGTAGTCTTTGACTTTGTATTTATTTAACAAATACACCAATTCTTCAAGTGAAACCTGATAGCAATATAGACTTTTATCAGATCATAGCTTTTAGGATTCAGTGATGGCTTACACTGTTTCTCTTTTATACAACAACAGAAACTCTATCTAAAGACAGCCGAAATACACCTGAAATTGTAAACCCACCATCACCAGATCATCCCTTGCATTCTCAGACCTCTAGTTCCTGTTACTATCCAGTGGTCTCAAAGGGTCCCAGGATCAGGACACCAAGTTACCCATCCACACAGAGGTCTCCCGGCTCTAGGCCATTACCCTCTGCAGGTATTTAAAGTTGTCAATTTTGATTTTTGTGGGTGGTGGTGTTTTGGTTTTTTTTGGGGGGGGATTGTTTGTTTTGGAAATATTTTTTGTTTTGTTCATGTATTTGTTGGCTTTGTTCAGAGATGGTGTTTAGTTTTCTGTTTCCAGAGAAAAAAGTTACATGGCTGTAGGTTTGAGGGAAGGAAAGTTTTGAAAACATACAGTAGAGGTGGCCTGTCAAGAAATGTACAATTGAAACAAAAAATTTCCCTGTGAGGAAGAAAGCAGTGTTTGACCAATATAATGGCAGTAATACAGAAGAGCTGTAGTATAAGTTTAGGGATTTAATCATCTCATATTTTTCCAGAGAGAATCAGAAATCTGGTATTGTAATTCAGCTACTGTTTCTGTATGAATGAGTAATGTTTTGTTTCAAACCAGTGTTGACAATTCACATCTAAATTTGAGGTGCAAAACCCTGAGATACAAACTTGTCAACTCTACATTGTGAATACTGACTGACAGTATCAGGTTTTTAATGCCTATCTCAAGTATCATCTTTATATTAATGCTATTTGCCTGAAAGGTTATGCTTTTTATTTTCTTGTTTTGTGTGAAGGAATTGGGTGTGTGTTAGTTGTGAAGGTTTCAGATCGCTTGATGGTCTTTCTTGCCTTATTTTCTCAGGAAGCCCTACCCCAGTGACCCATGAAATAGTAACAGTAGGAGATCCTTTACTATCCTCTGGACTTAAGAGCATTGGTTCTAGGAGACATAGCACCTCTTCCTTGTCACAGCAGCAATCAAAACTCCGGATGATTTCCCCTATACGAGCTGGGAACACTTACTCCAGGCACAGTGCATCTTCTGTTTCCAACACAGGGTCCTCCTCAGAACATGAGCCAAGCATCAAAAGTACAGACCGCTTTGTGGGGTCAGTGAATGCAGGTACACCAAGTGCTCCAGTTCAGAGTTGCTCTAGCAGTTCAGGCTCCCAGAAAACAGCAGCTACAAGCGGAAGTAAAACTTACCAGCTGGATGCTTCTCAGTGTACAGAAGGAAAACATTCTGGCAGTTCAGATTTGATAGCCAAATGTGTGCCTTCTAAGGGAGAGAAAATTAAAACACTGACCTCAAAGGACCCAGATTATTCAGCTCATGGTTTTGCTTCTGGAGGAAACTCCAAAATGTCTGCTCAACCAACCAGTTCATCAGTTACGGAAATTAATGTTAAAATAGGAACCTTACAAGAATGTTCAGGATCATTTTCTTCTAAAGAAGCAATATCCTTTCCACCATTGCATCAGAGAGGCCCAAGGAAAGACAGAGATCAGCATGTGGAACCTGTACAGCCAGAGAAAACAACTGCGGTTGATGAGATGGATGCGAAGGCCTTGAAGTCTGCTGGAGTAAATAGCAGATCTCCTGTAGCAAGTGAGCCAGTAGTTTCTGCCTCTAGAGACAGGCGTCAGAAGGGGAAAAAGGTAATGAAAGACAGTTTTAAAGAGAAGCATTGCCTAAAATCTCTTCCAGATTCAAGTCAAGCAGTAGGCAGTGATGAAGGAAACCTGAAGCCAGAGTTTGGTAATCAGGGTTTGGCAGTTGAACCAATTAGCCAGAGGTTGTGTAATAATATTGCTGCTGAAAAAGCTGGTGAGAAGTCTCCACCTTCGCAAGGGCTGTCTAAAGGTTCTGCAGTGCAGATTGAAGCAGCCTCTAAGGAATCTCAGGCACCTAGAAAACGCACCGTTAAAGTCACTCTGACTCCTCTCAAGATGGAAAGTGAAACCCAATCTAAAAATGCACAGCAGGAAAGCGATGCTGAGCCTCAGTCTGCAGGGACAGAACTGACTGCTTTGGCAGAGCCCTCCTCAACTTCAGAAAGCCCGGAAGATAACCCTGTAGTTCAGAGAAGTCCAAATGAAGCGTCAGCACAGGAATCTCAGAATAATGCATATGAAAGTCTGCCTGTTCAGGATAACAACTTGATGCTCCAGGATGGAGGAGCTAAAGCTCAAGAGGAAGGCTCCTACAAACGGAGGTATCCACGGAGGAGTGCTCGGGCCAGATCCAATATGTTCTTTGGATTGACTCCTCTGTATGGTGTGAGGTCTTATGGAGAGGAAGACATTCCCTTCTACAGTAACTCAACTGGAAAGAAGCGAGGGAAGCGGTCTGCAGAAGGACAAGTGGATGGTGCAGATGACTTGAGCACATCAGATGAAGATGACCTATACTACTATAACTTCACTAGAACGGTGGTTTCCTCGAATACGGAGGAGAGGCTTGCATCCCATAACTTATTCAGGGAGGAGGAGCAGTGTGATCTTCCAAAAATCTCACAGCTAGATGGTGTGGATGATGGCACTGAAAGTGATACAAGTGTCACGGCAACAACAAGAAAAGTCAGTCAGGTAACTAAAAGGAGCAGTAAAGAAAATGGAACAGAGAATTTAAAGCTAGATAGAAGTGAAGAAGCTGGAGAGAAAGTACAAGTCACCAAGAGCTCCGCCGTCCACAAAACTGACCCGAAGATAGATAACTGCCATCCTGTGAGCAGGGTTAAAGCACAGGGTCAGGATTCACTGGAAGCTCAGCTGAGCTCGTTGGAAACGGGCCGCAGAGCTCACGCAAGCACACCTTCCGACAAGAACTTACTGGACACTTTTAACACAGAACTTCTGAAATCAGACTCTGACAATAACAACAGTGATGACTGTGGCAACATCCTCCCTTCTGACATCATGGACTTTGTACTAAAGAACACACCATCTATGCAGGCACTGGGAGAAAGTCCAGAGTCCTCATCATCTGAACTTCTCACGCTTGGGGAAGGTTTAGGTCTTGACAGCAACCGTGGCAAGGATATGGGCTTGTTTGAGGTGTTCTCCCAGCAGCTGCCAACCACTGAGCCAGTGGATAGCAGCGTCTCTTCCTCCATATCAGCGGAGGAGCAGTTTGAATTGCCGCTGGAGCTTCCTTCTGATCTCTCTGTTCTGACCACTCGCAGCCCTACAGTGCCCAGCCAGAATCACAACAGGCTCGCTGTCATCTCAGAGTCTTCGCTCTCTTCCTCGGGAGAGCGGTCGATGCTTGCCTTGCCTTCCACGGAGTCTGGGGAAAAGAGGGTGACAGTCACAGAAAAATCTGCATCGGGGGAAGGCGAAACAGCGCTCCTGAGTCCAGGAGTAGACCCGAGCCCTGAAGGACACATGACTCCCGATCACTTCATCCAGGGTCACATAGATGCAGAGCATATAGCCAGCCCACCCTGTGGCCCCGTTGAGCAAGGGCATGGCAGCAACCAGGATTTAACAAGAAACAGCGGGACTCCAGGTATCCAGGTGCCAGTATCGCCCACCGTTCCCCTCCAGAGCCAGAAATACGTGCCAAACTCCACAGACAGCCCTGGCCCCTCGCAGATCTCCAACGCTGCGGTGCAGACAACACCGCCCCACCTCAAGCCAGCTGCAGAAAAACTTCTGGTAGTCAATCAAAACATGCAGCCGCTGTATGTCCTCCAAACCCTTCCCAATGGTGTTACTCAAAAGATACAGTTAACGCCTTCTGTTAGCTCTGCACAGAGTGTAATGGAGAGCAACACTTCAGTGCTGGGGCCCATGGGGAGCGGGCTGACACTGACCACGGGGTTAAATCCGAGCTTGCCCTCATCTCAGTCATTATTCCCTCCCACGAGCAAGGGGCTGCTGCCCATGTCCCATCACCAGCACATACATCCCTTCTCCACGGCTGCTCAGACTGGCTTCCCACCAAACATTGGCAGCCCTTCGCCAGGTCTTCTGATTGGTGTCCAGCCACCCCCTGATCCTCAGCTCTTAGTGTCTGAAGCTAGTCAGAGGACAGACCTTGGTACCGCTGCTTCTACTCCAGCTGCTGCCCTGGGCAAGAAACGGCCCATATCTCGTCTGCAGTCACGGAAGAATAAGAAACTGGCTCCCTCTGGAACCCCTTCTGCTATAGCTCCTCCTGATATGGTCTCCAACATGACCTTAATTAATTTTGCTCCTTCACAAATCTCCAACCACCCACTGGATTTGGGAACCATTGCAAATTCGACATCCCACAGAACTGTCCCCAATATTATCAAAAGGTCCAAGTCCGGGGTCATGTATTTTGAGCAGACGTCTTTGCTTCCACAGGCTGGGACCACTACTGCAGTCGGCACATCTCCCAGTGTTATTGGGCCAGATGCCAGTCAGCTCCCAGCGGGGCCTGTATCAGGCCTAGCATCAAGTTCCTCGGTGCTGAATGTCGTATCCATGCAGGCCACCGCAGCCCCTACCACTGGTGGATCAGTTCCTAGTCATGTTTTGGGACAAAGTTCGGTAACATTAACTAGCCCTGGATTATTAGGGGACCTTGGTTCAATAAGCAACCTCCTGATCAAAGCTAGTCAGCAGAGCCTTGGTCTTCAGGAGCAGCACGTGACTTTACCACCAAGTTCTGGGATGTTTTCACAGCTAGGAGCATCCCAAACTCCATCTACGGCAGCAATGACAGCTGCATCAAGCATATGTGTTCTGCCTTCAGCACAGACGATGGGCATGACGGTTGCTCCATCGTCTGCTGACCCAGAAGGCTCTTACCAGCTTCAGCATATGACACAACTCTTAGCCAGCAAAACCGGCGTTGCTTCCTCCCAGCTAGACCTTGGCACAGCTTCAGCAACAACGCAGTTGTCGAGCTTTCCACAGCTGGTTGATATCCCCAATAATACCGGACTTGAACAAAACAAGGCTTCCTCGTCATTGATGCATGCCAGTTCAGCATCTCCTGGAGGCTCCCCATCATCAGGTCAACAGTCTGCAAGTAGCTCTGTGCTGGGTCCCACGAAAATGAAGCCGAAAATCAAACGCATTCAGCCATCGTTAGACAAAGGGAATGGAAAGAAGCACAAAACTTCTCACTGGACCGGTTCCTCTGAAGCACACACTCCTGAGAGAGGAGCCCTTGCTGTACCCCAGGTCTCGACTACAGGGTAAGGGGGATGTTTGATTTTGCTCATCTCTGAGACTTTGTAGCAGTGCAAGAGAGAATCTTGCACTAATTTCCACAGCAAATTTTCTTCTTGATGATTTCTGAGGTGAAGACCTCAGCTACTAGTCGGAAGTAGATGCGTAAAGGAGTTAATAGAACTTTTACCTCTGGAAAGGGAGGGATGAAAAACTCAAGGCGTTCGGGATCAGGCTTATGAGGATGTTATTCATTGTTGACAGCTCTGGCAAATTAAGGCGTGTTTTGAGTGCCATTTGCTCTATTGATATCTCTAAAAGGGTGATGTCTTCTATTCCTTTATATTGTTGATGTGTGAAGTGCACTAGAAGTTGTAGTTGTACTATTAGTAGCATACTAAGGTACCAGAGTGAAGTGCCATTATGGTGTTGCCTTGGTCATTTAGGTTACAGAGTTCAAACTGCATGCCAGTTTCTTAGTCCCTCTCTGGTGTGTGGTTTATTCTTACCCCTCTTCCCTCCTCCTTTGTCCCTACAGGCAGGAGAGGCTGCAAAGGAACTGGGGGAGCAGGGAGAATCTTGCGCGCTCTGTCAGAGCAGCAGAGCATGCGCTTGTCTCACAGTAGAGGATTACTTTCCAGACCTTAACTTAAAATGACATTTGAATTGACTCTTTCAAACACAGATCTGTAGAGAGAATTGCTGCTGGTCTGTGGTTTGAGAGGCAAAGCTAGGCAGTTTTATGGGTGTAGTCCAGGGCTCTGTCTTAGTATCGTGCTGCCAGCAGTTAGGCACATTGCACCACTGGCTTTCAATCCTGGCTGCATGAGAGCACTCCAAAATAATTGCTGGTGCTAAAAGAATGTAAAATCTGTCTTCTGGTAACTGAGAAATACTGCACATCGCTTGTGTAATTCCTTGATCATCTTAATGTCCTCTGATAAATCTGGTTCTTAAACCGTTGATCCAAAACTTTTTAGACAGCTTAACCTTTCAAAATAACTTTTTCTGTGTTGCTGATACTTGCCAATTTGTTTTAAGCTGTGAAAGTTTTCTGTAGCTGTGTCCATGTTCTGCCACGTACCTCTTAACTCCTGAGCTCACTGATTGCTCAGACATATTTCTTATGCACCCGGATTCATTCATGCTCCTTCTTCCTCTTGAAGCGCAAGTCTCAATTCTGATGTGATGCTAGAAGCATGATCTGGTTCCTCATATCTTAGGAGCAGTTGTTACTACTTCTGTAGTTCTCCTGAACTGCTGAATCACTCATGGCAGCTCATGGTGGATCTGTTGCTACTTTGCAGTTTCACTTATGGCACATATGGCTTGGCAGGTATTTTGAATGTTCCTAAATCTTTTTGTTCCAGGACTCCTGCTGTGAAGGCAGATACGCAGGATGCAGCAAGTGTAGATCAGCCATCGCATAAACAGTGTGGCCAGTCTGCAGGGTAAGCATTAAACAGATCTCTCCGTCAGGTTCTGCTCGCTTGAGCTTAAGGACATTTATACCAAGAATGCAAGAAATCTTAGTTTGATAGCTAAAATATCTTGGGAGCTTTCAGTCTGGAATGAGCTGTTACATTTAGTTGCAATATGGAGCCATTTTTTAAATCAAGTTATGCGTAGCTCTGGGAAGCTTAGTGCTTGCTGAGAAGATGACTATGCACACAGTGTTGACCAATCATGTTAGCGTCCGCCTTGCTACTGAACAGGGCTAATACAAAGAACAGGTCACATACTGTATTGACTTAAGACTGCTACCCACAGACTGATAGATGCTTCAAAAATAGATGCCACTGAGTAGAATCTTTTTGTTTGTTTTGGATTGAACTGATGTTAGAACATTTGATCTGGAAAAAGGTTCTCAAATCTGTCTAGTTTTCAGGATTTTATAGGCAGCTGTTCAGGGCTGGTAAGGAAATGAGGCAGGTTGTTAAATATTTTTCTCCATGTTAAATTCCTTCCCTCCCAAGGCAAACAATGGTCCTCCCAGAATCTCAATCAACACAGAACTCAACAAATGAGCAAGAAAATAAAGGTATGTTGCTTCTTCAAAAGCACTGAGCCTTGGGACTCTCCAGGCCTAGGAAATTAGTACCCTGAAGTTTTGTGTTTTGTGTGTCTTGTTCTCTCAGAAGAAAAATCTCGGAGCTAATAGTCATGTTATTCTTGCTATGAAAGGAGGAAGTGTTGGTTTGCTATTAATAGATAGCAGACAAATAGTTACGTCTCTATTTTTAGTTTGTGAAAATTTCAGCACTTGAGATTTCACACTCTTAACACAACACTGTCTAGATTCTTTTTCTTGGATGTATTTACTGGTCATCAAAAGGCAAGTTTAGTAAGTAATTTTCAGTTGTGGAAAAAACAGTGGGAAAAGAATAATTCTACTCAATTTCCATTTTCATGCCGTCTTCTCTCTTTTCTAGGCTCAAAAGCTCTCGAGGAAGAAGAGAGCACTTTCAGCTCCCCACTTATGTTTTGGCTTCAGCAAGAGCAAAAAAGGAAAGAGTGTCTTGGTGAGAAGAAACCAAAGAAAGGTTTGGTTTTTGAGATCTCTAGTGATGATGGCTTTCAAATCTGCGCAGAAAGCATTGAAGGTGAGAACTGTGCATTTTTGGCTGTACTGGTTTTACCTTGCCTTGCTAGAAGTGACGTTGACTTCTGAGGATCTCTTACTTGCCTTTTTAATGGAATTAGAAAAAAAAAAGACCAAACCTTGATTTACAGCCCTAGAGCAATCCTAGTTCCTAACAATGTCTGGATTGTATTGATTTTAATTTTTTTCAATAGAATATATTCAATGAATATATATCATTGTCCTATTTTTGTTTTATCAATTGACCAATGGTGTCGAACCATATTTTGTCAAGAAATACCCTACTTTCTCATCCGCACTGGTTATCTAGACTGTCCTCCAGACGAGCTGCTGAAGATTCTTACTTCCCTCTTTGCCAAAGTGAATTTTGGAGAGGATGGGAGCAATTGGATCTAAGGATCTTAATTTATGGCCCAGGAAAGGATGCAAACTTCACATTCTCCAGTTAGTTTATTTAAATATGAGTATTTGTTGGAAAACAGCATACTGCACATGTACGTAGAACTCTACCAACAGTATTGTTTCACTGGAAACCTGATAAGATGCAGCAAAATAACAGGCATAGCAAGGCACCTGTTTCGGCAGTCCTCGCTGCCCAGCGCCCGGATACTCTCTCTCTATCTTGTCTTCTGTTTGTGTGACTGCAGATGCCTGGAAGTCACTGACTGACAAAGTTCAAGAAGCCCGTTCTAATGCCCGCCTGAAACAGCTATCTTTTGCAGGTAATGTCCGGTGCTAAACTCTGTTCTGTCTGCAAACAGATCTCTCTGTGGGTTCAGCAGAGTCTTAAGAGTTTCAGTTCAGCTGCTGACTGCTTTATGCAGGATAATTTCTTCCTGATGAAATTATTTAAAACTCTTATGTGGAATGACCTAGCTAATACAGTGCTGCTGTGACAGTTGCAGGCTAGCACACAGGTTGTATGTAACAAGCTGCTGTGTTCTCTTGCTCAGAGTCTGCAGTCAGTTTGCGTTTGTTGTGCTCCTTCTCTTGATCCAGGTGTGAATGGTTTGAGGATGCTGGGGATTATCCACGACACTGTTGTGTTCCTGATAGAGCAACTGTACGGAGCAAAGCACTGCCACAACTACAAGTTCAGATTTCATAAGCCAGAGGAGGCCAATGAACCTCCTCTGAATCCACATGGCTCTGCTAGGGCTGAAGTCCACCTGAGGCAAGTGTGAGCTTTGTCATTGTTAAGGTTAACAGCCCATTTACTCGATTGATTATCCGACTCTGTGGCAGAGCATAAGCAACTTACGGTTTAACCCCAGCCGGAAACTAAGTTCCATGCAGCCACTCTCTCACTCCAGCCCCTGCCAAGGGATGTGAAGGAGAATTGAAAAGGAATGTAAAACTCAAGGGTTGAGATAAGAACAATTTAATAATTAAAATAGGAAAAAACCCCAAAATAATAATAATGATGATGATGATAATAATAAAGTAGTAGTAGTAGTAGCAGTAGTAATATTAGGGGGGAGAAGAGGAGAGGAATGAAATCCGAAGGGAAGAGAGGAAAAAACCTGATGCACAAGACAATTGCTTACCACCCACTGGCCAATGCCCAGCCAGTGCCCCAGCAGCGATCACAAGGCCCTGGTCAACCCCTCCCCACCCACCCAGTTTATATATTCAGCGTGACATTCTATGGTATGGAATACCTCTTTGGCTATTTCAGGTCAGCTGTCCTGGCTGTGTCCCCTCATGATTTCTCATGCCACTCCAGCCTTCTTGCTGGCAGGACTTGAGAAACTGAAAAGTCCTTGACTTAATTGTTGCTAAGTAACATTTATACTAAAACCAGCAGTGTACTATCAACACTGCCACACCAAATCCAAAACACAGCACTGTACCAGCTACTAAGGAGAAAATCAACTGTTCCGGCTGAAACCAGGACAGAAACAAATCTCTGCAGTGCTAGAAGCTCTCAGTCAGAAAGAAATGTTAGCAGGAGCCTGCATTTTGCTGTTGCTTTGTTTAACAAAGCTTGTCTGGCTGGTGCTTTCATTCACAGTTCTCAGAAACTGTTAGTTGTTAGCCTGATGCAAGGAAGCTTTAAGAGAGGACAGACCGGTGAAGGTGTAAAGCAGTAAAAAAAAAACCCAAAACACCAAACTTCTGGCAACCACAAGTGTAGTTTCAGTCAGTAAAACAAACTTCCTTTGGTCTTTTTAAATTGCAGGAAATCTGCATTCGATATGTTTAATTTCTTGGCTTCTAAACACCGACAGCCCCCAGAATACAACCCAAATGATGAGGAAGAGGAAGAAGTACAGCTGAAATCAGCCCGGTATGCAGCAGGGTTTAAAGGTTAAAAGGGGAGAATAATGCTGTGGTGCTAAAATGACCTGATTGGCCTTAGTTATTACATATTGCATTCTTTGAGGTGGTGTTTAAAATCTGAAAGTTACAGAGTGCTAGCAAATACAATGAAGACTCCTACAATAGCAAGAGAGCTGATAGCTGAAGGTGACTACCAGGCCAGTCTTCCTTTGAATGTTTCTTTTCCTCACTAATGTAAAACAACCTGATGAGAATTTGGGCAGGAAAGGGAGGAAGTGATCTTTTACATATATTTAAGCCCACTGAATTAATTTTGATTTTGTTCTCAGTGGGCTGCAGTGTTGCAGTGTCTAAACTATTGCATCTTGGGAAGTATCCCAGATAATACATGGCACAGACCCTCCATTAAAGGTCATCGCTTAGCAGCATCTCTGTGTTTTAGGAGGGCAACTAGTATGGATCTGCCAATGCCCATGCGCTTCCGACACTTGAAGAAGACCTCCAAGGAAGCAGTTGGTGTCTACAGGTACTGTTTTGCTCTGGTACCATGGTCTCTGGGGCAGAGGAAGGTGAAAACTGAAAATCCTCTATGAAGTCAGACTATAAAATTGAGGGGAAAATGCAGGTTTGGGATTTTTCCCTCCTTCTCCCTGGCCAAGTTAAATATTTGAAAAGTAATCCTGAGCACAAAGTACTTACTGCTTGCTGGCTTACCTTGGTAATAGCTAAGGCACGTGCTTAAGGGCAGGCAGGAGAGACCTAGTTTTGTCCTTTGTAGCATTATGTTATACAAGGGTAGTGATACGGCAGGGATCCCTGTAATGCATAATCTGTTTCCCTTAGTATTTACAGTCTTGTGTTTCTGAGCTTTGCTTGTATTGTCCACAGTACTTGCTTACCTTGTTGCTTTTTTTTTTTTTTTTTTTTTTTAGGTCTCCCATCCATGGCCGGGGTCTGTTCTGCAAAAGGAATATCGATGCAGGTGAGATGGTGATCGAATATTCAGGCAACGTCATTCGCTCCATCCTCACTGACAAACGAGAGAAGTACTACGACAGTAAGGTGAGTTGTGGGCTTCTGTAGAAATTCTTAGAGAGTTTGGGCAAAGTAGAAAGTGGCTGTGAAGGTAGGACAGGCTTGTGTGAAAATTGTGATGTGGCAAATGCAGATGGGGATTAGAGACTCTTCAGGGTATTTCCCTTGCTGGAGCTCTGGAGGCACTGCTGCTCTTCTCCTGCAGCCTGGGAAGGGTCTCAGTCCCTTCTTGGATCATTGCAGATCCAGTGGGTGCAGGGATGAAATGATTCCAATGTGAGCTTATGAAGACAAGGGAAGAGAGATTGCAGATGCTCTTAAAGGCTTGACTTCTGGTTACTGTAGTGAGCTAGGTTTCTCCTAGGGTGGCTCAGTCTTCACTGTCCTGAGCTAACCCTCTTTCTCCCCTCCTAACGTTAGGGCATCGGTTGCTACATGTTCCGCGTTGACGACTCTGAAGTGGTGGATGCCACCATGCATGGGAACGCAGCCCGCTTCATCAATCACTCCTGCGAGCCTAACTGCTACTCCCGGGTCATCAACATCGATGGCCAGAAACACATTGTCATCTTTGCCATGCGCAAAATCTACCGAGGGGAAGAGCTCACCTACGACTACAAGTTCCCCATTGAAGACGCCAGCAACAAACTGCCCTGTAACTGCGGCGCCAAGAAGTGCAGGAAGTTTTTAAACTAGGACTTCCATCAGCTGCAAGTGAGCCCTGAAGGGCCTGGGGCAAACCAAAGCTTCAAGTTACTCCCGCCCCAGCCCTTTGGACCAGACCGGGGGGGCCAGAGGCAGGATTGAAGATCAGCTGGGCTCAGCGACCTGACTGGCGGCTGCGTTTCTCTGTCAGAGTCCACATCTTCATGTCTCATATGTGCACACTTACCCTCGTGAAAGACATGGGTAACTGGAGAAGATCCTCAGCGTGATTATGTTTTTGCTATTCTCATTTCCCCCTGCCCCTGGTATTTGTTTCTCAGTGTGGGGCTAATGAGTGGGAGAGGGGAGGTCAGCCTAGGCCCAAGCGTGGGGGAGTGATCATGGATCCTGTCCCTCCATCCCTCTCCGTCTCTTGGTTCAGTGCTGAACATGGAGCTTGCCACTGCCTTCGAGGACTGTGTCCCGAGTTCAGTAGCACAGCGTTTGAATGAGCTTGTCTCCTAGGGGGAGAGACTGCACCCCGCCAACCAGCTGCCCACAGGACTGCGCAGGTGTCTGTGGTTCTTTGTGCTCTGCATCTGCAAAACACTATTTGTGTACGGGCCGGCGTGGCGTGGGCAGCCTGGTGCATTGCATGGGTGCGGCTTGTCTGGTTCCGTCGAGGAAGGCCGATCCGGGGAGAGCGGAACAGAGCAGCCCGCAACTAGACTGAGGAGGGTTTGGCTAGCACTTCACTCCAAAATCCCCATCTGAGGGAAGGGGAATTCATGGCATTCTTTAGCAGAGAGGGAGCTTGTGCCAGCCCTTGTGGGCACAAGGTGCTTCTGGCTGGCAGCCTCTCTGCCACTGTGGAGCTGGTCTGAGGGACCATTGTCTCCAGGGTGAGATGGGGAGTGAGATCCGGCTCCAGGGTTGGCTGTGTAGCGCTGCAGAGCAGGAGCTAGGCAGGACTTGTATGGAGTCTCCCACAGTGTCTGTTCTGCTCAGCCTTGCCATGGCATCAGAGGGCCAGGTTGGGGGAGAAGGGTGTGATCCTGCGAGCAGGTGTGGTTCATCTTTGGGTGTAGTCATACTGTCTTCCCTGGAAGGTACGGGAAGAGGCACTGAAACAGCACGTGAATTCCCTGCAAAAACAAGGCCAAACGTTAACCAGCCTCATCTGCATCGTGCAGCATCCAGAAGCGCATAGGAAATACATTAGCAATGGGCACGGTTGAAGTTGCTGCAGCGGAGGCACCAAGCTTGTTTCAAGTGAATCCAAAGACACTGTCGTCCCAATTAGTCATGTAAATCCTCCTCCCATTTGGGTCTGCTTCATGCCTCCAAATCAGAACCACAGAGAAAGAAGTCAAAAGCCCCAAGGCTAACAAAGGACGACATTGGATTTTGCTCTGTTCTGTTTACAGTTTAGTATTTAAGGTTTTATAAATGTAAATATATTTTGTATATTTTTCTATGAGAAGCACTTCATAGGGGAAAGCACTTATGACGAGGCTTTTTAAACAGTGGTATTATCCTAATTTAAGAGAATCTCTTTTTAATGATTTTTTTTTATTTTCATAGGACGGTTATAGGAAATACCTGGTTGGACACAGTCTGATCCTCTCTCCAGAGGCGGGGGGGGGGGTGTGTGTACACTTTATTTTTAATTTTTACTCTTGTTCTGCCTTTTTGACTTCAGTAACTGTTTCCAGGAGGTTTGGCTGGACCTTAAATTTTATGTACCCGTTGAGATGGGAGCAGGAGGGAGGCTTGCCCAGCTTAGGAGGAGTTTGACTCTGTCTGAACAACTGTCTGTGCCCCGAGGCAGGAGGCGTGATGCTGCCCTGCCTGTGCCAGCATCCTGCGTGTATTTGAGAAGGAAAAGCAAGGTAAAATGAGAGAGGGAGACCTGGCTCTCAATACCTCTCTTGCTAGGAGGCTGCTCTGGGACAGGTGCCTCATCCTGCAGCCCCTCTCTTGAGGGCAGATGAGTTTTTCTGTGAAGAGTAAGCAGGAAGTGCCCTCACTGTTCTGAGTTGTCCCTGCAGGTGTGTTGGCAGCCATTCTGGGAGGTGGCAGGCTGGTGGGCTGCCCTGAAAAAGCATCGGCAGTCGGTGGGAAAGGGAAGGGAGAGAGAAGAGAGCCTGCTGACTCCCCCAGTGCTCCCAGCAGGGCAGCCTGAACCCGCACCCTTTGGGCCCTGAGGCCCCATCCTCTGACCTGAGAATGGAAAATGGCACTCACTCAGAGTCACCTACTGCCAGTTTCCTTTTGTTATTGCACTGTGTGGTGATTATTTGGTGATAACTGTTGCAAGAAAAGTCAAATTGACGCTGCATTTGTTACTGAGATGATTTGATGCACTGACAGTTTGGGAACGCACATACCTTGAGGAGGCCAAAGAGCCTGTGCCCGGGGGCTCCTGGCCCCTCGTCCCCGGGTGCAGCTGCTCTCAGTCCTTTTCCTTTCCCGTTTCTGATGGCAGTGCTGGGGGACAGCCCTTGCCTTGGTGAAGCCCCATCAGTCGACCAGAGTAGCCCAGCTCCACCGTGTTTTCTCACCCACGCTGCTGCTGTGTGCCAGTGACACAGAAGGAGCATCTTCCCCAGCAAGCGAATCAGTTCCATCTGCGTGGCTGCGGGATGAGGCTCCATCTGGGAAGCACTGCCCAAAGCCACCCCGAAGCGTAGGGAGAAGCGGGGAAGTGGGTCAGGGGAGCGGTGTGCCACAGGACCCCCCCAGGAAGCAGGCGCCAGGCATCTCTCCTCCCGCAAGGAGCGGTTGAGCCCGCGGGTCTGGCTGCTGTCTGCTTTGCTGCTATACCCGTCGCGGCTGCCTCGGCAGCAGCCGCTGTGGCCAGTGAAACTAACTGTACCCCTGGGAAGCTGTGCGGTGCCTTGCGGCGGGCTCGGGATGAGTGGCTGCAGCAGCGAGCGCCTGGGCTCGCTGCCATCTGCCTGCCCGCCTGCCCCTTGGCCCTGGCCTCCCCGGGCTGGCGGTGAGTGCAGCGCAGCTTTCCCCCCCCCCCATGGATGAATGTATATTTTATAAGGACTGACACAGATCACGGAATCTGAAAATACTAAGGAAAAAAAAAACAAAACCTTAGTGCGTTTATGGTTTTATTTTTCTTTGTACAAACCAACATGGGTTTTGTTTGGTTTTTTTAAGGAAAAGCGGGTCATTGCAAAGGGCTGGGTATCTTTTCTTTCTGGTTTTCTTTTATTTCAAAGCAATACCAGGTTCTTCAGCGAGAGTCTTCGTGCGGAATCATGCCATTCAAACTCATACTACTGGTCCACTCTCTACACTCGCAAGTTTTTTTTTTTTTATAACTATAAATACGATATATATAGGAACTAATATAGTAATGCACCGTGTAATGAAGCCTAGTTCAGTATCGGTCCATGGCTTTTACTTCTCTTAACACTATAGATAAGGATTGTGTTACAGTTGCTAATGAGGCCAGGAAAGGTGGGCCGTGCGTCCCTGCCTGGCCGCAGCTGCTAAGGCGAGGGCGGCTGGGGAGCCGGGAGCGGGCGGCTCAGCCTTTCCTGGCCCTTCTTGTTACCAGTCAGTACTTGTACAACTTGGTTTCTTCCTTTTCTTCCTTGTTTTGGTTATGAATGTTGGGGTACCACCTGCATATAGGGGGGAAAAAAAAAAATGTGCTCTGTGCTTTCCTGGTATCTTTTTAACGAGGTACAGTAGCTTTGTCTATCAACCGAGAACTATACTTGTGGTGTTTCTTTTATTGAGCTTAACAGTCTCTTTAGTAAATACAGGTAGGTGAATAATTGTTTCAGGAAAAAAAAAAAAGACAAAAAAAAAAAAGCTCTGCAAAAGCAAGGTTATGTTCTAGAAATACATTTCTTGACAACTTATCATGTATAACAAATCTCTCTTTTTTTTCTTTTTTTTTTTTTCTTGTGTTCTTCCAAGCTTCTGGTGTTTTGTTTTGTTTTGTTTTTTTTAAAAAAAAAAAAAAAAAAAAGAGGAAACCTGTCTAAAGTACATCAGTGTTAACTCCCTGTCACAGGGAAGAAGGAAATACTTTACTAGTTTAAAAAAATGCTGAAAGCTCTGCAAAAGACTGAATGTAAAAATAAAAAAAGTGTACATAGTTGTAAAAAAAAAAAAAGGAGTTTTTAAACATGTTTATTTTCTATGCACTTTTTTTTATTTAAGTGATAGTTTAATTAATAAACATGTCAAGTTTATTGCTGCACAGGGTTGCTCTTGATTTCTTCATGAGGGTGGAGGAGCTGCTTCCACCATGTCGCCACTTTTGGCAGCTCGCGGAGGGACGGAAGCCACTGGCCGGCAGCCATGGGTGGGAGCGCTGGGGGTGTCCAGGGCCTCTTTGCCTGCCCCGCACTGCAGCGGGGTTTCAGTGGGGAGGTGCCGGGCTCCAGCCAGCCGCTGCTGCTGGGCATAGGTCACCTTGGGAAGCTGTGGGGCTCCCAGCTGGGCTTCGGGGCCTCAGAGGTTGGGATAGGACAAATGGTGCCAGCAGTGTGAACATTAACCCACGAGGGCTCTCAGCACTCAGCGCGGAGGGCACCATGGCCACGGCGAACGACAGGGCCGTCCTGCATACCATCTTTAACCCCAGCACCCCTTTTGGGGATATCCCTGGGCTGGATGAGGAGGAGGAGGAAGATGCCCAGGACGAAGGTGAGGTGACACTGTGTTGGGTTCTCGGTGTTGTGTTCTTGCAGTCGGCAGCGGGGTCCCCGTGCGGAGGCGGAAGGAGGGCATGCAGGCCGACAGGAGTCCGGGCCTTGGTGCCCTGCCCTGTGTCCATTCCCACCCCAGCACAGCGGCTGTGCGGTGGATGGTGGGGCTGCTCCCTGGGGCACCCCCGTACCAGCCACTTCCCCAGCTGAGGGGGCCCTGGTGTGCCGCCCCAGGGGAAGGCTTCGCGCAGGAACTGCTGGAGCAGGTCCGGGACCTGGAGCTGCAGGGGGTTTCTGCTGCCGAGTCGGGGGACGTGAGCATGGCCCTGGAGAGGTTCAGCGAGGCTATCCACCTGCTGCCAGAGCGTGCCTCAGGCTACAACAACCGGGCGCAGGCCCTGCGGCTGCGGGGGGACGTAGCAGGTGAGCAGCGCTGCTGCGGCCGGGTGGCGGGTGGCAGGTGGCCTCCGGGTACGCCCAGCCCACCCCAACGCCCCTCTCCCCCGGCCAGGCGCCCTGCGGGACCTGGATACAGCCATCCGCCTGAGCCGGGGCCGCGGCCGTGCCGCCTGCCAGAGCTTCGTGCAGCGTGGCCTGATCCGCCAGCTGCACGCTCAGGACGAGGACGCCCGGCAGGACTTCGAGCGGGCGGCGCGGCTGGGCAGCACCTTTGCCCGGCGGCAGCTGGTGCTCCTGAACCCCTACTCGGCGCTCTGCAACCAGATGCTCTGCGAGATGCTGGGGCGGCTGCGCAACCCTGGTGGCACCGGCAGCGAGTGAAATGGGAGAGGCAATGCGCGGCTCAGGCGGGCCCCTCCGGGAGGCCCGTCTCAGGTGCTGGACATCTCATTCCGCCTCCTCCCGGGAGACGGGAAGGACAAAAGCCCCTTGCTCTGTCTCAGCCCCAAATAAACTTCCCCGTGTCCCTGGCACTTGGGCTTTGCTCGCGGTGTTGTGGGCAATTGTGGTGCAACTCCCGCGTGTGCACAGCCCCGCGGAGGCGGGCGGCCCCGTGGGTGCAAAGGTGGGCTGCGTGGGGTCCTGCGCACGAGGCATGACGGGGGAGCACGGGGGGTGGTTCTAGCTCCTGCCCCGGCCAGAGGGTCTCTGGCCGCTCTTGCACGCTGCTGGGCCGTGCCTGGGGCCACGGGGGCGGCAGGACCGACCCGGTGGGGGGGTCGCTCGCAGCCGTGCCGGGACCGCCCCTGCGCCGCGTGCACAGCCCTGCGGGCGGCAGAGCCGCACTGCGGGCCGGGCTGGAAGCGGCGGCGGCGATGCTCCAGGTAAGATGCGGGCTGGCCGCATCCTGCGGCCCCAGCCGCGAGCCGGGGTGCCGGGGGCCCGGCGCGGGGATGGCCCCGCGTGCCCCTGTCCCAGCTGTCTCTCTCCCAGCGCCGGCACGACATGGGGCGTCCCCGGGGCTGCCCGCGAGCTGCCCCTTGCCCGCTGCTGCTGCTGCTCAGCCTCCGGGTGCTCTGCTCGGCAGGTGAGGCTGCGGCGGGGTCCAGCGCATGGCTCCGGCAGCGGGACCCTGCCGCGGCTGTGATGCGCTGCGGGCTCTCCGGCAGGGCTTCGGGAGCTAGGCCCCACCATCGACGGGCGGCCGCTGGCGGTGTGCACGCTGAGGGAGGAGGAGAGCCGTGTCTTCACCTGCCGGACCCCCCGGCCGGTCCCCGGCACCGCGCTGGTGTGGTACCTTAACGGCCAGAAGCGCGAAGCAAACTGCTCGGCCACGGGTGCTGCCAGCACCCTCACCCTCACGGCCCGGCGCGCCGACCGTGAGCTCAGCTGCTCCCTGACAGACCCGGTCTCCGGCAAGACCTACAACGCCTCGGTCCTCCTCGACGTGCAGTGTAAGGTCCACAGCACCGGTCCTGCTCTGGCCGGAGGCACCGGGAGGGCATGTGCGGCTGTGCCTGACCAGAGCAGGACAATGACCTGTGTCCCTCACAGCCGTAGCGAGGCAGCGTCTCATCAGTCCTGTGCAAATATGGCTGGTGAGCACGCCAGGCTCCTGGCTGTGCTGCCCCTGTCCCCATCCCTGCTGCCCATCTCACTGTCTGTGTTTGTTGCCCAGATAAGCCAGAGATCCTGCGGGCAGATGCCCACTACCAGGTCGATGGCACTGGGATTCTCCTGGTGCTCTTTGCGCTGGTGCAAGCCAACCCACCTGCCAGCGTCACCTGGGTGGACCAGGACGGGCACGTGATGGCCAACACCTCAGAGTTCCTCCTCTTGGGTGCCATACATTACCCAGGCCTATCCAACCACTCGCTCCGCATCCACCTCAGCAGTGCAGCTGGCAACTTCTCTCTCAGCGCTGCCAACAGCGTGGGTGTTGCCACTGCCTCCCTCCTGCCCCCAGGTAGGTGTTGGTGGGGACAGGTGCAGAGCAGCAGCCGTACGGAGGGACGCTGAGGGGGTCGTGCTGTCCATACAGGGCTGCTGGATGCCCGTGTGAAGCTGCCCCTCCTGGGCATTGTTGTTGGAGCAGCCCTGGCCCTGGGCACCTTGCTCAGCCTGGGTTCCTGCGCTGCCTACCTGGCATGCTGCCGGCCCAAGCCAGTGCCAGGTAAGGGTCAGGCAGGAGGGAGCAGCCCGCTCAGCCAGTGCTCCCACAGCTCCGAGCATGTGCAGCCCTGGGGCACGCGCCTGCCTCGCCAGACTCAATCCCTGCCACCCAACCTGCACCTCGTCGACCTGATGCAGGAGGCCAGAGGTAAGACCCCAAGGTGCCAGTGCAGAGGAGAAGGAGAACACGGGGTCATGGATCCTGGCTGGGTGAGGGCCAGGTGTCCCAGCTCTCACCCCTTTCTGCCACCACAGCTTCTCCCAAGGATGTAAGAGCTAGTGCCAGCGCGGAGGAGAGCACGCTGCCAGGGCTGGAGCACTCCTTAGTTCTCAGCAAGCTCAGTGAGGGCACGTGGGCAGGTGAGCAGCCCTGTAAGCCATGCTGCAGGGATACTGGCCTCCACAGCCACCCCAGAAAGCAACTGCAACAAGCTGTCTTTGTCCTGCAGGTTTTGTCCAGCTCCCGACATCCGGGCGCGTCTACAAAATGCCCAGCATGAGCAGTGAAGAGATCTGGCTGTGAGACGCCACGTGGTGCCCATGAGCCAGGGCTGCCCAGCACCAGGTATGTACCAGCCTCTGGAGAAGTGCAGCCCAGGGTGCTGGGTAGGCCATGTTGGATGGCAGGTGCTGACCAACCCCCAGCTATACGTTAAGCTATGTGCTGCTGGTCTCAGTAGCTGTGCCTGTCAGCCAAGGCACGATTTATGTAGCCTGTGTACTTTGTTAATAAACTACTACAATCAAAATGCATTAAAGCTGTTTATAGCCAAGGCTCTGCTAAGCTGCTAGTGCTGCAATTCCTCCCGGAGTAAGGCCGAGCACCAGCCTTGTTTCAGCAGGTTCACAGCCTGTTTGCTGTGTGGTCCTCTCTG
Organism: Falco naumanni; assembly: GCF_017639655.2. Lineage (NCBI taxonomy): Eukaryota > Metazoa > Chordata > Aves > Falconiformes > Falconidae > Falco > Falco naumanni. Next base: position 257,902 of record NC_054069.1, on the reverse strand, counting down.
CCCCTGCTAGAGCTGTGGCAGATGGACAGGCAGGCAGCATGGTAGGGGCTGGAGAGAGTCATCCCAACAGCAATACACTCTCAAGCATCTGTGTGGTGTTGCGCTGGTTATTTCTCCTTGGCAGCAGTTAAGGGGCTCGAGAATAGAAAAAGAGGCTCAATAATACAGGGCGGTGGAGGTTCATCCCCAGATCAGACCTTAGAACACACTGGGCAGATCCAAGCATTGTGTCTGAGCATGGAATTTATTCCCACCTGCTCTGGTACTTCTAGTGTGCACTTGAGGAGCTTCTGCTCTGCAGCATCTATGGCACAGGGAGCCTGTCATGGGGAAAAGCCAGTTTACTGCTGAGATGGAGCAATTAGGCTGCTTCTACAATAAATGCGATGAGTAAAGTTCTACTCTATGAATGCAGAACAGTTCAGCAGCATCTGCAAAACCAGGGTGGCTTCCAAAGTGCTGCACGCTGCTTCATAGGCTGCTTTGGTCAAGTCTTCATGTCTAGCAGCAGATGTTGATCCAGGAGATGAATGTTTAATGTGAAGCTTCAAGTAAAGCTTAACACTTCCGCACCTGCCACTTGTGAAGGTGCGTTGGATGGTGGGCTCCTGTCCTTCTTCCCATCAGCCAGGGGCTTGAAATGCTGCAGGGGAAAGAATGTGTTAGTGCAGATTCAAGTCTCATTAATCATGCTGCACACATGCATCGGAAAATGCAAGTGCTCTGTATGAGCCATACATTCAGCAGTTGCCTTGACTTTGGTGGGAAAAGCATTCCAGGCTTATGCTGGACTGTTAATGCAGCATCCTCAGCCCTGTGGCACATTGGAGGCTTCTTGTGCAATGCTGAGGTACTAGGGAAATGAGAAGCTTAGAAAACTTTCTTTGGATTCCTTTACCACGGTCTACCAGCCCTTTATGAACACCCACAGCGTAGCAAGGCCAAAGGTAAGGAGTGAAGCTTTGCAATGCTTCCAGCTGGTAGAGTGGCGCCTGTCTGGAGCTGCATACCTGTGAGTTCTTGAACTCCGAGTAGAGGGAGAAGAGGATGTGCAGAGGCTGGATCCGACTCTTGTACACAGGGATGTCCAGAATGGCTACAAGTAAAAGCAGAAGTGTGTGAGAGCATCCTGGCTGCACCGCCCTGCACAGAGTAAGTAAAGCCTGAGCTTCCCACTGCCCACTATTACTTGGGCCTTTCATCAAACGCTGCAGATGTCTGCAGTATAAGTAGTCCGCTTTGTACTGAAGGCAGCAGAGAATGATCATGACTGCTCAGGGCTGAGCCTGCATCTACAGGTCTTTTGCTTTAAGTGAAGCAGTACCAGGCCAGCAGCACATCTGTGTGCTCAGTGCAGTCTCCCCAGCTTACCACATATCATGTCGATGTATTCGGTCAGGTCACAGTTCATCTCTGCAGTCGGGAGGCCCACCTGGAAGAGACGAGGCTGTCAGCTCTGCTCCTGTATGGGCAGAGCCTGACAGCATACCCTGGTCTCAGGCCAAGTGCAGAGGCCACCTGGATAGCAGCCAGGAATTCAGGCATTAGGCTGCTCCCCGGTGTTCTGGCAAGGAGAAATGGCAAGCAGGAACAAACCTGAATGGGCCAGGCTTCAGGCAAAGAGCTCAGAATGGAGCAGGCACCCAGCTTTCACCGAAGATGGTTTCTAACATCACGTGCTGAGCTAACCACCCATCGCTTGGACAACGTACCTTTCCCAAGAGCTCCTCAAATTCTGGTGACCACTCCTGCATCAAGGTCTCGATGTCGGGCATTGGCCTGCCAGGGGAGAAAGAAGACAACCTTCAGGACCACACATAACTGGAATGGCTTCCTTACTGCCAGACTGCTGTAAACGGGACAGCTTCCATTCTGAACAGCTGAAAATGAGATGTGCGCATCTGCTGAAGGTCAATGCGGGCACTTTTATGTTGCAAGTTCCGTGTGCTAGCTGTTAAACTGATTCAAGTTACGTAGGGAAAGCGAAGTGCAGAGGGAAACATCCTGCACACATGCATGGTAGGATGGCCTGACAATTAGCATGTCTTCTCCCTCTCGGAGATATTTTGATAGTTTTACTCAGCGCTCCTAAACTTTGCTACCAGCCTCCCGCTGACCTAAGCTTAAGCTGTACGAGTGTGTGTGAGGGAGAGTTGATGTAATGGTTCACCTGGTGTAATGCACAGTGGCAGGAGGTTTGCAGCGGTGCAGTTCACTGATACTTTCAATCCAGTTGTCAATGGCTTTGGAGTTGTTCTCTGCATTCTCCAAACTCCTTACTTTTATCTGCTGCTGAAAACAAAAATATGAACCTGGAAGATTTCATGGTGTTTTGGGGCTCTTGTGAACCCTACTTATGCTCTGATTTACCGTGCCTTTTCTCTTTCCTAGTTGTACTATAGCAACTGATTTCTGCAGACAGAAAAGCAGCTGCCAAACAAAACATCCAGGAAAACCAGGTGTTGACAACCAAAAGGAAGCAAAGTTTCACCTGAAGGAAACTGTACCAAGGCTTGCCTGAAGTGAAGCTTAGATCCATTGCAGTTTAAAGCTATGGGTTAAAGGAAAAGGTTAGGTTTTTTCTGCTTTTAAAGCTAAGTTACCGTCTGTGCTGCAACACTGTAGTCACAGAGACAAAAGTAAGAATGAAATGTGGGTTTGCCATAGCCATTAAGCAGCAAGCACGACCTCCCCCTCTCTGACTCACTGTGATGTTGTGCTGCCTGGAGTTCTCCGTCAGCCAAAGGGAGAGCACAGTGGGATCTGACTGCTTGGTCGATGGCTCGTCCAGGACCAGCAGGCCAAGGTTATCAGGCTTGCCATCAGGACGAGGAACCTGCAGATAAGCAGAGACCCTGTTTTCTACAGGAGTCCAGAGTGGGGGAAGTTGGGGCTATTTTTACACAGCCTCCCTATGGTTTAAAAATCAGACCCTAAAAGGATTCAGTAGGCATGCTCTCTTGATTAGGAGTTGTGTAGCACAGTGCTACCTGAAAAGCACGGGGTGTCAGACATGGGAAAACACAACCCTCACCCCAAATTACGTATGTGCTGTTTGAGAGGTGACTGAACCACTGAGTCCAGTTTCCCCAGGTCTCTAGAACGCTGTCTCCAGCAGCACAGGGCAAAGGTACACACTGCTGTGGGGAGAGGCCAGCCACTTCTGGGCTGTACAGCCAGGATATACAGAGGAACTTGAAGCAACTTTACCTTCAGGAACGCATCAATGTCTCCAACCGCAGGAATAAAGTCTGGAATAAAAGGCTGCAGTTTGTTCTCAATCTCTATTGTTTTGGGAGTATACCTGCAAAAAAAACACCAGCATAGCATGGGTGGCTACGGACTGTCCCACAAAACTTGCCACAATAATTGACACAAAGGAGAGCCAAGAGCCAGATAAAACCCCTTCCACTCACCTCTTGATGTACTCAAAGAGTTCTTTGATTTCAGAAGATACTGGCAGGTAGTCATAATCACCTAGACTCAAGTCACTAATGAAAGGATGAGAAATGCAGGCACAGATTAATGCATGGTAGGTTCTATACAAGCAAGAACAGGGACCCAGCTGTGCAAGACAATTGTGAAGGGAGCTGAAACACCAGGTAGTAAGCTGTCTCTTACAAAGACTTACAAAGACAGGAAAAACATAGTTGGGCCGTGCTTTGCCTCAGGCCTCCCAGCTAAAAAAAAAAGCACTTGAGTGACGGGCAGTTGCTTGTGATCATAAAGACTTGTATGTCAAAAGGCGGATAGGTGCTCGGCACAAAGGTAGGCATTAGGACAGCGACTAGGGGGGGTTTAGTAATGGTTTCAGAGTTGAAGACAAAGGAGGAGGACAATTAGGAGAGCAATAATGTGCTTGAGGTGTTCCCTCCTTGTCTCTCATGTGTCCACTGCCAGCCAGGGCTGAAGACAGGTAGGAGGCTGGCTGACCCCCTCAGTCACTCCCAGCTCTGCCCCTCCTTGGCACAGCACAGCCGGGCACAGGGACTGTCCAAGGAGCTGCTGTCAGCGGCTGCAGTTCCTCAAGCATAGGAACGCCTTTCTCTTGAGCTGCCCGGGTACGAGGAGGAGGAATGAGCCGGCCACCCCCGTGCCCAGGGCCATGCTCCCCTCGGCAGGGTCACGAAGGTGCCGGTGGGGCCGCAAGGGCCCCTCTGGTGCGGCCGGCCGCGCCACTCACCCCTCCACCACAGCCCCGCGATCCTCCGCGTCATCCTCTGAGTCTGTCTCAGAGGAATCCTCCTCCTCCGAGGCCGAGTCGTCGTCGTCGTCCTCCTCCTCCTCCTCCTCGCCCTCGCTGGGGGCAGCGGGGGGCGCCGAGCGGGCCGCCGCCTCCTCCTAGGTGACAGGGACGGGACCTCACCAGGCCGTCCCGCCGGCCGCCCCCCCCGCCGCCGGCCCAGCGCCTACCTTGCCGCCGCTGCCCTCATCGTCACTGCCGCCATCGGCCGCGCCGCCGCCTGCTCCGGGTGGGCCGGGCCGGCGGCAGTCCCGGGGGCGGCCTGTACCCCCTGCCCGTGGCGAGCGAGCCCCGGCCGGCCGCACCGCCGCGCCGCCCGCCTCCTTGGCCTCCGGCAGCTCCAGGCTCTCGTCGCACAGCTGGTTCTCCACCAGGCGGGTCTAGGCAGAGGGGCGCGGTAAGGCGGCGGCACGGCACGGCACGGCACGGCACGGCTCGGCACGGCACGGCACAGCGCGGCCCGCTCACCTCCAGCGCCCGTCGCTCCGCCATGCCGCCCTGCTGCCGTTGCCATGGTGACTCGCCCGCCGCGGGCTAGAGCGGCGCGGCCGCCGCGGCGCCCCCTGGCGGAACAGATGGCAGTCACCGCCCGGCGGGCCGCCTGGGGGGCCGCTACGCCACGCCCCGCCACGCCCCGCCCCGCGCGTGACGGCGCTTCCGGCTGGGGACGTGGCTCGGCGCCGCCATCTTGTGGGGCCGCCCGAGGAGACGCGGAGCGCGGAGGGAGCGAGCGCGGAGCCCAGCACCGCCGCCATGGTGAGACCCCGCCCGCCGCCGGCCGCTCGTCACCGGCCGCTCGTCGCCGGCCGCTAGCCGCCGCGGGGCACCGCGGGGCTGGGGGAGGCTCCGGGCGGGGCCTGGGGCCCGCTGCGAGGCTAGGCCCGGGCGCAGGCCGGCGCCGGAGCCCAGTGGCCTGGCGGAGCTGAGTAGGGTCTGGGGCAGGTCCTGCTGCCGCTCGCGGGGCCGGCAGCGCCTGGGGGGCGACGGAGGCTCAGGCCGCCGTCTCCGCCCACCGCCGGGGTGATCCGGAGGAGCAGAGCGGCGGAGGGCCGCTGGCCGAGCCGCGGGGCCCACTCGGTGGAGGGGCTGGTACCCGCGGCCTTAGGCAGGCGGCGTTGCGCTTTTTTAAAATATTGTTCGGGGCAGCGGGGCTGTCCCCTCGGGTGCTGGGTGCAGCCGGGTGCGGGCGATGCCCGGCTGCTCCCTTGCTGGTGCGGAGTGTAGCGCTGCGAGCTATTCCTTTCTGCGAGCTCGTCCTGCCCCTTGCTGCCCGCTCCTAGCGCTGCTGGACCGCCATCCCGGTCAGCGGAGACCGGCAGGCCTCGCTGAGCCGTGTGCTCACGGGATCCTGGGTGCCGTCTGGTTCTCTTGCGCCGTGGTCTGAGTGCCTTTGGGGAGCACTTACAGAGAGGAAGTTTATTTCTGACCTGTAAGTACTCCGGGGTGTGCTTCTCCCTGTGTTGTCAAGCTGCTGGGCCCCAGGGCAGTCCAGAAAGGGCCTGGCACGCTTATCAAGGCACACACTGGTAGGGCGCTATCGGCCTGGCACTGAGGTGGGACTTGAGATCGGTCTGTGCTTGAGAGTTTCTGGTACTTGCCTGTTCATAACAGAGGTTGGGGATTTAAAGGATCTTTACTGCAGAAACAGCCTTATCCTGACTAAGTTAATTTAAAAGCTGATCTATGAGGGACAAATGTGAGGAGGAAGTCTCAGTAGTCTGAGAGAATGAGAAAATGTAGGCTGGCCATTGTCTCACTACCTTTTTGTTGATGGTGTGATAACGTTTCCGAAACGCTGAGGAGAGCCATCTGTGGGTTGTGATTAATACAGCTGCCCATGTTTTGTTAGCCTGGCTTCACTGTAAATGTGGCATTGGCAAGAAATGTTACGTTTTACAATGCTTCTGTTATAAGCTGGGACCAGACTGACAGAAAACTCAATAACCTAGAGCCTCCCCCTGGAGCATTTGGTGGCGGTGGCGTTAGACCTCTGTGTGTGTAGGAGCAAGCTGGCTTGCTGCGTCTGCCCAGTGGGAGCACTGAGAGTCTGGATAACACAGGAGCAGAAAGCAGACTGGGGAGAGAGAGAGAGTGAAAAACAGAGGTGGCTCTGCAAGATCTTGGCATGGTTCAGTTCCTGGTGCTGGTTGCAGAAAAAGGCTTTAAATCGTGTTTAAGGAAACTCAGCTGACTGTGCGGTACATGTGAAGGTGAAATGTAGTCAGAAGCGATTCTTTCTTTGAGCAAGTTGTGTTGCACCAGGCTCGCTGAGGCTGTGTGGTGTGGGAGGCTCGTCTAACCGGTGCTTGCCTTCTCCACAGGTGCTGTTGGCAGCAGCTGTCTGCACAAAGGCGGGGAAGGCCATAGTCTCCCGGCAGTTTGTGGAGATGACTCGGACCCGCATTGAGGGGTTGCTGGCCGCTTTCCCAAAGCTGATGAATACAGGGAAGCAGCACACCTTTGTGGAAACAGAGAGTGTGCGGTATGTTTATCAGCCAATGGAGAAGCTGTACATGGTACTGATCACCACCAAGAACAGCAACATCCTGGAAGACCTAGAAACACTCCGTCTCTTCTCTAGAGTGGTAAGAATCTGTCACTTAACACAGGGTTTGTGCACATGTGGCCTGAAACAGTGCCCTTGTAAGGGAACCTGTTGGTGAGCTGTTTTTAAAGTCCACCTGGCAACTCGATTTTCCAGAGCCCCTTCCTGACCTGAACATAAGCTTTGAAGTTTTGGTGGTATTTTTTAACTCCACCTAAAAAAATCCTCGGTTGCAGTTCAGCTGGTGAAACCAACGGGATGGCCATAAACATAAGGCATTAAATATTCTCCGTATTCTTAAGGTAACAGCCTTCTAAAAATAATTGTGAACTTACAGCATGTACAGCACTACATTATGTGGATTTCCGAGCAGTGAGTTTATGCAGCTGTCCTCATGCAACCAAAGGATCTTCAGGAAATGGGCTGGCCCCAGCATGTGTTTAGGTTTCTCTGACTTAGTGTTACAGTTAAGCTAAGAGGTTGTGTAAGTGTTATAGTGTAGAAGGACTAGTAATGGCAAAACTTCCACTTGTTATTTATCAACATTGTAAAGTTACAGTGAGCACCTTACCAGTGCACTGGTCTTGTGGAGGGTCTAGTGCGGCTATGCAGTCTGGGGGCAGTAGAAAGAGAGTGTTTGCACAGTATTGTCTACAAATACTTCTTCAAAATGCTTTCCCCTAACTAGATCCCTGAATATTGTCGAGCTCTGGAGGAGAATGAGATCTCCGAACACTGCTTTGACCTGATTTTTGCCTTTGATGAGATTGTTGCTTTGGGCTACCGTGAGAACGTAAATCTGGCACAAATTCGGACCTTCACTGAGATGGACTCCCATGAAGAAAAGGTGTTTCGAGCAGTCAGAGAGGTGAGTGGGAATAACTGCACGCCTGGTATGAGGTACCCTGTCTGGAAAATACAGGGGGTTTTATTTATACAAGTGTTATTCCACTTTGATAGGGGTCATAAAACAATTTAGCTTTTCTGTAAACAAGATGCCCATCTCTTGTTTCTTTTTTTTGTCATAAAGGGTTTATGGGCAAAACACACTTGGTTCCTGTGCAGAGAAGGGTTGAGATTGCAGAGCTCTAGCAACCTCTTGTCTTTTGCTTCAGACTCAGGAACGCGAAGCAAAAGCTGAGATGCGCCGTAAAGCAAAGGAATTGCAACAAGCCCGGAGGGACGCAGAGAGACAGGGCAAAAAGGCACCGGGCTTCGGTGGCTTTGGTAGCTCGGCCATGTCTGGAGGCACAACAGCAGCAATGATCACAGAGACCATCATTGAAACGGAGAAGCCCAAAGTGGCACCAGCGCCTGCCAGGTAGATGTACAGCAGCTAGCAAACATGCCTTGGAGCCAGCAGCGGCTGAAACCACGTGCCCAATAAAGGCTCCCTAACACAGGTTTTTTGTCTGCATAGCCCTCCCGTTTGGTTACTGTACAGGTCAAGATCGTCACACCTTTGTAAAGCCTCCCCTTGGCTTTGCCACTGTGTGTGTATTGACCTCCAAGCCTGTAATGTAGCTGCTTGCAGGCCCTATATATGTTGCATATTCTCAATCACTGAGGAGCATCTGTGCTGTGTGCCACAGTAGCATCCCCTAGTCTGGAGTCTCTGATGAGCAATGGGCTTCTTACTTTGTGTGAGGAAAAAGAGGTCCCAGCTACTGGTAATACACGGAACAGAATCCAGATAGAAGTAATAATGTAGCACCCTACATGTAAGATCATCGGTTTCATGCACATTCTCCCCCAGAAAAGGCTGCAGACGTGAGCGCTGTGTTGTTGGGATAGTCAGGTCACAACATGCGAAGGTAACTGAGGAAGGAGGAATGTGTTGCCATGACATGACTTGGAGCTTCTTACGCCTTTTGTTTAGGCCTTCAGGTCCCAGTAAAGCCTTGAAACTTGGTGCTAAGGGGAAGGAGGTGGACAACTTTGTGGACAAGCTGAAGCTGGAAGGAGAAAATATTATGACTTCTGTAGGCAAGCGCACTACGGAAGCAGCCAAAGTTCTTGCTCCTCCTGTTAACATGGAGAGGTAGGTATTTTCATTTCATTTTCAAAGTGGTTTTCTTGCAGCGTGCTCTGTGGTGCACATGTTACTTCATGAGCTAGCACCCTTTTTTGTCTTCAGGACAGGCTTTTTCCTGCACCTCCAGTCATGTGTGCTCACTTGGCCTGTTACTTTTAAAAGACGGTGGGCAAAATCCTGGAAAGGGCAGCAGCAAAAAAATAGATAGCTAGTTTGATTAGGAGTTGCCATGACTAAAATGGGATATATGTCCATTGTTTAGCTGAGGTTGGGAATTTCCCTCTGCTGCTTTTCCCTTAAAATAGCTGCCATTTTTGCTGTTCCCCAGGCGAGAGTTCCTGCCTTACTGCAGCTTAGGGTGGAAGTGTTCGTGGTTCATTTTGCACATGGCAATTCACAACCTTTTAGTGCTACAAGCCATGCTGCTGTACCAGAGGGGTTTTGAGTGAACAGCATGTTGAGGTGCTGCTTACGTGGGCTTTCTTGCGTTGCAGCTCCTATCTGTGGAGCCTCCTGCCCTAAAGTTAGCATGTCAGAACAGTGTTAGCATCCGCTGTGATGTCCCTGCTGTGCCATTTGGGGCCATCATGTGCTTGGGAGCATCAGCTCATTACATGTAGCCTGTAGTTGCTGAGCATTGATCTCTCGTCTTGCCTATCAGATGCCAAGCGCTGGAGTTGAGACTTGCTTTTTTTTCTGTCTAGTGTGCACATGAAAATAGAGGAGAAAATTTCCTTGACCTGCGGCCGTGACGGAGGGTTGCAGAACATGGAGCTGCATGGCATGATCATGCTGCACGTTTCTGATGAAAAGTTTGCAAGGATTCGCCTGCATGTAGAAAATGAAGACAAGAGGGGAGTGCAGCTGCAGGTAAAGCCTGTTTGGTGTCCCGTGCTGTTGAATGTGCTTTGACTGCTCTCAAGGGCAAAATATTGGAAGCACTTGAGCATGTTACTGTCCTATGTTCTCGTTCAAGCAGATGGGTTGAAAATGGAAGTAGTTGCTGCAGCCATTACCGCAGCATAAATGTAGTGCCAGCTCATGCTCAAAAGATTGAAGTTCACTTGAGAAATGCACTCTCATGCACTTGCTTGTCTGCCCTCAGAGCCTTATCTACCCAGCAGTGCAGTCTGATCTCATTTGGACTTTGCAGCAGCCTGCTGTGTTGCATTGCACTTACTTATGTGGTGCAAGCTTCAGTTGTAGGGTGGGAGTGTTCGAATAAACTTACTGTGCCGACAAGGAATTAATTTATTACCTAGAAAGGTGTTTCTTCTTGGGATCACTTGTGTTCTGTCAGTGCTGGATTAGAGGCAATTGCTGGAGCCCTTGATTGCAGTCAGTAATAGTGGCTCAGGAGGTTCTTGAGAGATATGTCCTCTTTTTCTCCCTCTCTGTGTGAACTTACTGATCCCTGGAGGTATACTGCCTTGCGCCCTCCTCCTCACCAAGTGCTTGCCTATCTGTAGCTGGCTGCAGGTCTGCTTTGATAGTAGTAAGCTCCTTATCAGTGTATCTCATGAGCAAGTTCCTAATAATGCTCCCACGTGTGCAGCTTCAGGTGGAAGATAAGATCAAACCTAGCACCGGCTCCTGTCTTTCTAGTGCAACTTGAATGCTGACTCATGAAAATCTGCTTCTAAAAAGCTGCTTATGCTTGCTGTTGTGAAGAGGGAGTATTTAAACTGAATTGGGCTGACAACGTATGTATGTGTTAAGGTTGCTGAGGGAGGTAGTGTTTTTGTGGTTTCGGGGTGTTCGTACCAGCAGCGTTCGAGAGCAGTGTTTGTTGTGGGTCTTCAGGATGGTCTTTGAGATTTGAAGAGCTTTTAAAGTTGTTCTATAGGTGTCAGCCCAGGACACACATTGTCTCTGGCGCAGTGGCACAGAACAGTGGCAGCGGTGTGGATTCTTAGCGGATCAGCTTTGTCTGGGAGGAAGCCCAGGCTGATAAGTAGACAGGCTCCAGTCGGACTTCTGAGCCAGGATGAAAACAGATGTGTGTTTTGTTAAGGAAAATACTCTGGGATGTGTAGGTCTGTCTCACTAGAACCCATGTTGCCTATCTGTGGTTCCCTCCTTGGGCTGGTAGTTACAGACTGGGCATGTGCTCCCCTTTCAGACTCACCCAAACGTGGACAAGAAGCTCTTCACTGCAGAATCACAGATTGGTTTGAAGAACCCGGAGAAGTCATTCCCTATTAACAGTGATGTGGGTGTGCTGAAGTGGAGGTTGCAGACCACAGAAGAGTCCTTCATTCCATTGACAAGTGAGTGCAAGCTTGTATCTGGGGGCTTGGGTAAAAAAGGCTGATGTTCATCCGTGGGCTGCTGGCTTATAGCCTGTCTTGTGGCAGTGGGGCTAGCTGGCATGTGGTGAGATGTTGGGGGTATCGTGCATCTTCCATTGGATAGTACCTGTTCTTGGCAGTGCACACATTTTTTGTAACGCTTTTGAAGAGAACAGAAAGTTTTTCTTAAGTCAGAATTTCTTGGGGGTGAGTTGGTTGTGCTTTTCAAAGCACATTGTCTTTTGAAAGCCTGTGCCATGTAGAAGGCCTGCATCGTTCAGCGTACTGTTTCTGTGCCCTCAGTTAACTGCTGGCCATCAGAAAGCGGGAACAGTTGTGATGTTAACATTGAATACGAGTTGCAAGAGGAGAGCCTAGAGCTGAACGATGTGATTATCACCATCCCCTTGCCGTAAGTGACACTCCTTGTCTGGGCAGTGCTAACAAGTGCCACCCTGGATCCCATGGCCTCCTTCCCTTCTCCAGTTCACAGGTCTGGCCAAGCCGACAGGCTTGAACAGTGTTTCCTTAGCTCTGTGCAGGTCAGCCATGGTAACTAACTTCTCATTGCCTGCTCTAGGTCTGGTGTCGGCGCCCCAGTGATTGGGGAAATTGATGGTGAGTATCGCCACGACAGCCGGCGGAATCTCCTCGAGTGGTGCCTGCCAGTGATCGATGCCAAAAACAAGAGTGGCAGCCTGGAATTCAGCATAGCAGGGCAGCCAAGTGACTTCTTCCCAGTGCAAGTCTCCTTCATCTCCAAAAAGAGCTATTGCAACATACAGGTATGGTTGCTGCTGGTGCTCTGCAGGTGTGATGTCACTCTTGCCTGTTTTAAGCTGCCTCTTGTCTTCTGCTGGCTAAAGATGGCCACACTGTGGTGGGTGGGCCCTGCTGTCCTGCTTAGCAAAGGCTTGGGCATCGGCATTAAGTTGCCTCTGTGTTAGCTGGATTCAGGAGTGGCAGTGCTGGCAGCTTCAGCTTTCCTGAGCTTGCCTGCAGTTTCAGTTGAGCCTTCATGCCTCTGACAAATCATTAATTCCTCTCAGACTTTGTTAGAGAATCCATTGGCCTTCTGAGCCAAAACATGTCTTGGCATGTGACTGTCTGTCCCTGCTGAACTGCTGCTGGTGACTGCTGCTTAACTCCTTGCAGGTCGCTTTCAACAGAGGCGCAGTTAACTGCAGAAAATCATTCCCCTGTTTTCAGGTTTCCTGAGAGCAAAGATCTTTCTTTCAGGGCCGACTTGCGGCTCAAAAGCGCTAGCTTCATTCTGTCCTTGTGAGCAGCCCAGTGTCAGAGAGTGCTCTATAGTGGCGGTGGGGTGTAGCATCCGATGCCGACCTAACTCTGCCTGTTGTCTCCACAGGTTACCAAAGTGACCCAGGTAGATGGGAACAGCCCTGTAAGGTTTTCTACTGAAACCACCTTCCTGGTGGACAAGTACGAAATCCTGTAATGCCAGCTATGGGGAATCGCAATGGAAGAAATTTTTAAATTAAAAATAAAAAAAGAGGCCGAAGTTTATTCTGAATGTTGGGAACGCCGCAGCCCCTCTCTGCTAAGACACATGGCTCTGTCTGCCATCTGCAGCATTCCTGGGTCACAGACATTTTTGGCAGGGAATTGACATGCTTATGGGGGGAAAGGCTACAAATTTCTTTGGCAGATTTCTACCAGCCGGCAGAAAAGCAAGATCTCCACAGAGAACCTGGCTTTGTCATGTCCCCTTCTCCCCTGATGGCGACCCGAGCTCAGTTCCAGAGCCTACCAGACATCGTTCTCTTCCCTCCTGAAGCGTCACACACTGTTCCGTTGTTGGTGCTGCCATTTAAATTTCATCTCGGCCTTCAACTCTAGTTCCCGTTGATGAAAGCAGGCATCAAGATAATGTGTGTGGGGGCACCTCACTTCTCTGGACCCTTCTGTCTGGTAGAAGCAGAGCGAGTTGGCCTCAGTTTCAAAGAATGGGGGGTTGTGGGATGGAGAAGGGGGCATTTGGGGCTTGGATCCTCTTGCTCCATGCGGTTACTGCTCTCTCCCCAGCCCTGCTGTTCAGTGACAGCCCTACCCCTGGACTTGCTTCTCTGCCTCAGGGAGGGCTCTGAGGTAGCGCAGGCTGCAGCTCCGGATGCTTTAGTTCCTGCTGCAGGGGGAAGTGCCCAGAAGGCACTGTCCTGTGCACTGGCTCGTTGTCTGCCGCAGCTACTCTTGAGCCGGGCTTTGGAGGCAGCTTAATTAAGTTGGAACCAGCTGTGTGTCCTTCCTGGGGCCCTTTTGGTGTCTTGGGAAGTTGAAGGCTTGGCCTGCCTCAGTGCAAGGAGCCACGGAGAGCAGGTGACTCAGCCTGTGTGCCAGGACCTGTCCCAAACTCGTGTTTTTTCTCAGTGCTTGCAGATGGAGGAGAAGGTGATGCTGGTTTCCAGAGAATGTGGGGGCTGATCCCAGTGGGAGCAGCACTCCAGCATGGTGTCTGCCCTCCCAGTGACATTGTTCTGCCTGTTCCCCTACCAGCATTATTTGCCTCATCTCTCAGACCTGTGCTCGCCTCAAAACTCATCTCACCTGCTTGAATTGGAGCACTGACAACCTGGCTGGCCACCAGCAAGGGCTGCAGGGGGGCCACGCCAGCTGCGGCCGTAGGTCCTGAGCATGCAGATGGAAAGCAAATCTCTGAAAAGCAAGTTGTATTCTGCTCCCGTGGGGTCCTCTGCCAAAGAAGTTTGTGGTCTCTCCTCTGCCAGCAGCACTCAAGAGGAAATCAGCCCTGATCCCTGGCCAGGGAGGAGTGGGGAGAGCAGATCCTGGTCCGTACGTAGCAAAGTAGGTGATGGATCCCATTAACTTGGTCATGTTGGAGAGTCGCTTGTCTGTCTGATTTTTTTTAAAATGGAGTCGAGGTTAGTTCAAGCACCCAAGGAGCTTTCCCACACACCCCCCCTTTAAGTCTGTTGGAGGGTAATACTTAAACCGAGCCGAGGTCCCCCCTTTTTGTAACCCTGTACGATACTGGCCTAGGGAGTAGAGCACATTCCAGTGTACACAGAGAATACCCAGTCTTTAATCGAATAAAGAGTATTGTCAAAGGAGTGGCTGCGGCTCCTGACGGTCCTTCAGGATCGGTCCCCGCGGGGGCGGGGCCAGCCGCGGCAGAGGCGGAGCCCGGGACTGCTGCGGGGCCGGCGGAGCGGAGGTGAGCGGCGGGGATGGGACCGGGGCACCGGGGGCAGCTTGGCCCTGCCGGGCAGGGGTGGGGAGGGGGCCAGGCGGTGAGACCCCCAACCTCAGGCAGCCCGGGGGTGTCCTGGCCCGCAGAGACCCCAGCCGGCAGCCATTCGGGGGACGGTGGGGGCGAGGGGAAGAGGCTTCGGTGCACCGAGGCCAGGCGGGAGGGTTCCAAGAAGCGGGGTGAGGAAGGAGCTGGCGGAAAGCCCCTTCAGACGTAACCCCCATCGTTGCACAACGTTTTGGGGTGCGTGGGTGGCCTGGGAGCTGGAGAGCCGGGGCCGGGGCTCCGTGTCGGCAGTGATTTTGTCGGTGTGGGGGCCCCGAGCGCAGCCGCCGCGGGTAGCTGCCCCCGGCCCTCCCGGGGAGCCTGGGAACGGCGCGGCTCCGGCCGGGACCTTGTTTACTCCAGCTTCCCGACACGCTCCTGCCACGGCCCCTTCGGCTGCTGCCAGAAAGCCCGAGGAATTTGGCAGCCTCAGAAGGTATTTGGCTGCAGCACCGACGGGCCACCCACTCTCCCACCCCTCCGGCTGCCCTGCGAGCCCCCAGCCCCCCGGGCCACGGGGCAGGGGCTGCAGCAGGGAAAAGCCCCTGGCACAGGGACCAGGCAGCAGCAGGGCAGTGCTGCCCGGGTGCTTTTTTTGGCAGCTCCTGGTACGTTTGGTTTTCCCGCACGATGCTGTGTGTTGGCGTGCAGCTGGCAGGCTGCCACGTGGGGCAATGGAGCCACGGATTTGCGTGACGAGGCAAGGCGCTGCCTGTGGGCAGCCACACACTAGAAAGGAGAGCACAATGCCCACTTCAGAGAGGTGAAGTTCGCCCCTGCCCCTCTCGCAGCAAACACAAGATTGGGTGATGTGTTTGTGCCGAGGACTGGATCCCAGCCCCAACGAACCCAACCCAGCCATGATCCCTGAGCTGTCGTTAGCAGGACCTGCAGATGCTCACCACTGAGGAGCGGCTGAGGGAGCTGAGGTGTTTGAGTGTGGAGAGGAGGAAGCTTGGGGAGAACCTTCTCGCTCTCTACAACTACCTGACAGGACGCTGTAGGCACGTGGGGGTCAAGCCTCCCAGATAACAAGTGACAGGACAAGAGGAAGCAGCCTCAAGTTGCACCAAGGGAGGTTTAGGTTGGATATTAGGAAAAATTTTGTCACTGAAAGGACAGTTAAGCATTGCATTAGGCTGCCCAGGGAAGTGCTGGAGTTCACACCCTTGGAGGTGTTTAAAAAACATGTAGATGCGGTGCTTAGCAACATGGTGTAGTGATGGACTTGGCAGCACTAGGTTAATGATTGGACTTGATCTCAAAGGTCTTTTCCAAGCAGACTGTGTGGCCTGCAGATGAGGAGCTATCTTTTGCTACAAGAGGGCTTTGAGGAATAAGTCTCCATCGTGCAACATTTCAAGGGGTCCTGGAGCTCGGTGGTGGTGGTTTCCCTGTCCATGCTGTGGTGGCCGGAGGCACATGCTGACACTGGGCTCCATGCTTGAGCTCTAGCAGTAGCTGGGACCATGTACAGTGTCACCAGCCCTCAGAGCTGGCTCATCTTGCGGAGCACAGGGTACAGGAAAGCTGGGCTGCATGCTCTTCCCAACTGAAGCATGTAGTGGGCATCCCTCAGCCTACAGAGAGCCCGAGGTGTGATGCCAGCAGGGCCACAGCTCTGGCCAGAGCACAGCTGTGCTGTGGCTGTGCGGGAGCACTTCCCTGGGAGTGCTGAGATCAGTGGGTGCGGCCAGGATTCCTCGGCTCCCACTGGAGCTGTCTGGCAGCTGATTTACAGTGATGTTACTGCCAGGAGCATTGCGTCATCCCAGCAACTGTGATGCAGCCCCCCTGCCGCCCCTCGACAGAGTGGGATGGGGCTGGCTGGGTCTCCCCTGCTCAGCATGGGGCAATCCCAGACTTGGAGGCAGCAGCCAGGAGCAGGCTCCTCTCTCCCCTCTGGCTTTGTGCTGGAGACAGGCTCCCCCTTCCCAGCTGTCAGCCCAAGGGCCGGTTGTTTACAGGGGCGAAGGGTGTGGGAAGGGGTCAGCGCGCCCTAAATGCATTAGCAGATGGGGAGTGAGCTGGAAGCCAAGTTGGATGGAGGCTGCTGTGCTGCATGCTGCGCACCCATTAGCTCAGCTGCTCTGGCTTCCTCCCGTGACTCACCCAGCTGCAGGCAGGGAAGAAAGGCCATGGGATGCCCTGTGTCTGTCCCTTGCACGCTGCACCCTGGGCACAACTGGCACCGCCAGGGGTGCATGGCAAGGTGTGCCAGGCTGTCCTCTGGCGCACCGGCACAGCCCCTTGCGAGTATGGGCTGGATGGCCGTGCTGGTTGTGCCCTGGCCCATGGTACAGCTCTGGGGGGCTGCTGGCACCTGGCCACGCTGACAGGGTGTGAGGCAGGTTGTGCCACACTTGGGTTGGGTCTCGGTGAGCAGCAGCAGGTCGGGCAGGAGTGGACCCCCTGCACGCCCCTGCCCGTGGGGGCTCAGGGCAGGCGGGTGAGTAGGTGGCAGCCTGCATGAAGCAGAGTGCGGGGGCTCCCTAGGAGCATGGTGGTGGTGCAGCAGCGTGTCCGCTGCCTGCCTGGCGTCGGAGGGGGCCCTGTTGGTGGGGCTGGGCGTCCTCCCAGGTGAGGCCTCTGCCTGCGCTGGGAGAAGAAAGGGGCTTTTGTCTTCCAGGAGGCCAGGACTGAGTGGGTAGCCCTGTGCGCAGGGGGCACGGGGGCCGTGGGCTGCTTGGCGGTAACCGAGTCCGACCCCTTGGCATTTGCTGCCTTCACCGCTTCCCACGGCGGGAACAAGCAGCGCGTTCTGCAGGCGATGGCGGGAGAAGAAAGGCTGCCTTGTCCGCCCCAGTGGTGGGGCGCCGGCCGGAGCGTGGCTGCACTCCCAGCCCGCATTCCTACAGCAGAGCCGGCTGGAGAGGGGCTGCACCCCGTGAGGAGCGGGCTGGGGGGAACGGCAGGCGTCTCCTCTGCGGTGAGGAGCCAGGTGAGGGGCTCAGACAGAGGATGATGCTGGGGGTTCGGGGCCAGCAGCTGACAGGGTGGGCGTCGGGGAGCAGACAGATGCCTGGGTCACCCTCCGGCTCATGGGCAGGCAGGGGGTGCCTGCGGAGTGGAGGGGAGCTGGGTGGAGTGATTTTGGGCAGCAGGAGATGGGCAGGAGCAGGGACCATGGCCTGGGGCAGGGGGCTGGAGGTCCCCGTGATGCTCACACAGCCCCACCAGTACAGCTGTGCTGGGAAGGGGTTAATGCTGGCACAGGATCCCTTCCTATGCAGCAGCCTGGCCCCTCCTGGCTTTTCCTCTTTCCTGGACACTGTGTCGAGGCCTGGATGCAGGCGAGGGACAGGGGCTTGGCTGGGCTGCAGGGTCTCTGGATGCTGGGAAGCACAGCCCCTCTGTGCCTAGGGGACATGGGCATCCTGCCACGGAGGGTCCCACTCGGCACCCGGGCCAGGACTTGGTGGCAGGTAAGGGAAAGTGGGGGTCCTACCTCAGCAGCCAGCGGGGACTGGTGAGCTGTTCCCAGGGTACTGCCTCTCTGCTTCCCTCTGCCCCAGCTGAGCTGTCCCCATTCTGCATGGGGTGGCAATGATCCCCATGGAGCCTTTGCTGTGGGGCAGCTGTGGTCTCCACGGAGCCCTTGCCTGGGCTGGCTGGCCCTAGTGTCAGACAGAGCCACCCAGGCTCTGTCCCAGCCCTGGATCCCATGTCTGGTGTTTTCCAGCGTTTCATTTTTTCCGTAGTGTGTAATAGCCGCCCACTCGCCCCCACAGCCAAGCCTGGCACTGGCTAGGCTTCGGGGGGTCCCTCACCCACGGGGCGCTGGGGCTGGCGGGACAGCGGGCAATGCTGGAGGGAGCCGAGTCCGGGGCTCCTCTCGGTACCTGTGGCTGCCAAGGGACCGGGTCCCCAAGCACCCCCCATGTCGGCTGCCCCAGCATACCGGGAAGGGTTAAGCTGCACTCGGCCAGGCCTGGCCGGAAAGGAGGGACTTGAGGAGCAGCAGACGGTAAATTTAGTAACCCCAGAGCATCCCAGGCTTCAGCGGTGTGAGTGTCGGGTGACCGAAGTCGTTCCTGCCGGCGCTGCCAGCTGCCCGCGCAGGGAAGGGTGGTGGGTGCCTGCTGCTGTGGGCACCGGCGCTGCCGTGGGTGCGTGTGCCAGCCAGGCAGGGTACAGGCACGAACGCAGCACACAGCTGGGCTTGTGCACCCCACGGTGCTGCTGCTGCCGGGCTGCACAGGGGCAAAGGTGTGTGCCTGGTGCCGGGAATGGGCACTGGTGGCATGTGTGGGGTATGCCGGGGCGTGCCGTGGGCTGGGCGTGGGCAGGCAGATGTTGCTGGTGACAGACAGACGCTGTGGTTGCGTGTCCTTGTCCCCCAGTGGCCATTGGGGGCCGGCTCCCCAGCACTCTCGGCATTTAGGGCATGCGTTTCCTACACCACCTCCCCAAAGCTGAGCCAGCATGCCAGCCCCCTCGGGTGCCGTGTCCCATCCTGATGGCACGTGCATGGGTTTCCCTAGAGGGACATGCCTCAGCAGGCAGGGATGCTCGCTGACTTGGGGCAGCTGCTGCAGGGCTGGAGACAGGAGCTCAGGAGGGGGATCCTTTTGATGGCAAATACTCGTTTGGGGCTGGGGTAGGGTTTGTGAGGCTTGTGCTCAGGCTGCCAGATATGCAGGCTGCCGGCAGGGATGTGCAGGAGGAATATGGCAGAGCTGTGTCCAGTGTAGTTACCTGTGCTGATGTCCTCTGTTTCTTCTGGCATCAGCCTTTGTCCAAGAGTGCCCAGCATCTCCGAGCGGGCACCATGGAGGCATCTGGCAGGACCCACGCCAGCCCAACCCGCAGAGTCCAGACCATCATCCAGGTGAGCACATGGGGCCCCAGGGCCTCTGCGCTATGGAAGCACGTGGATCTGGCTGGGAGCCTTTCTCCTCCACAGCCAGCCCTACCACAGGCAGCCAGTGCTGCCCTCATCTCTCCTTGCCC
Organism: Falco naumanni; assembly: GCF_017639655.2. Lineage (NCBI taxonomy): Eukaryota > Metazoa > Chordata > Aves > Falconiformes > Falconidae > Falco > Falco naumanni. The sequence continues at coordinate 238,561 of NC_054069.1, read as the reverse complement.
CAGTCCTATTACAGAATTGGCGGCAAAGCTGATTGAGCTAAGTGGCTGGCAGCTCGGATCCTCTTAGATGCAGCCCAAGCCCTGGAGATCCTCTCCTGCTCCCGCAGCAGCTTACCTCTGCTCCCTAGGGTGGGACGCACAGGCAGGAGGGAGCCTATGTGCTGCAGCTGTCCCTGTCCTGCCCACAGGCGGCTGTGCCTGGGCATCACTCTCTGCCTGCACCTGTGGCCTTTTCAGAGCAGCCTGGGCATCTGGCCGGGTGGGCAGCACAGGGGAGCGGGCTGCAGCCATGAGAACTGCCAGCATCCCTCCGTCTCCTCCTGCAGAACAGCTCCCTGGACCTGATTGACACGGGCAAGGGGCTGAAGGTGCAGACGGAGAAGCCGCACTTGGTGAGCCTAGGCAGCGGCCGGCTCAGCACTGCCATCACGCTCCTGCCCCTGAAGGAAGGTGAGTGCTGGCTGCCGGGTGGGTCCCTGCGGGCACACCAGTGGCAGGGACTCTAAGGCACCCTCTCTGCTGGCAGGGAGGACCACCATCGGCACAGCCGCGAGGGACATCATCCTGCAGGGCCCTGGGCTGGCACCCCAGCACTGCTACATTGAGAACACGCAGGGGACACTCATCCTGCACCCCTGTGGCAACGCCTGTGCCATCGACGGCGTGCCACTCCAGCAGCCCACACGCCTCACCCAAGGTAGGGATGCTCTGGTCTCCTCCAGAGCAGGATGTGATGTTCGCAGGCAGAGTTGTGCTGTCGGGTATCGGGATGTTTACAGATCCATCCTGCAATTGCACATCCCGGCTAGGGTGCTCCTGCCTCTTTGCCCTCGGGTGGGGACATGTGGGATACTGCCATCCCTTGGGCACTGGCTTTGCCATGCTTAGCGCATGGGATCGGGAGGGAGGAAGCAACCTCGGGTGGACGGTGCCGGGCAGGGTGCGGGCCCTGCCGTCGCACCAACTTCCCAGACCACAGTAGATCCTCAGCCCGGTTGGGGAAGTGGAGGCAAAGGAAGAAAACGGTTCAGCGTCCCGGGGCATCGGTGCCGGGGCCCCGCCGTGCGCTGGCGTGGCCGGTGGGGACTGGAGCCCGCTGCCGCCGCCCCGGGGAGCGTGGGCAGGGCGTGGGTCCCTTCCCACGGCGTCCCCTGTCCCCGCACCGCCCGCGTCGCGCTCCCCCTCCCTGCCGCGCTCGCGGGAGGACCCCGGCCCGGGCGGCGGGGCAGGGTGAGGCCCGGCCCCCACCGTCCCCGCCCGCCGCCCCTCCCTGGGGGCGGTGCGCGGCGCTGCCCGGGCGGCGGCGGCGGCGGCGGCGGCGGCGGCGGGGTGAGTGCGGCGGGGCGCGGCGCGGGCGGGGGGTTCCCACGCGTGTCCGCGCCGGGGTGGCGGGGTGGGAGAAGCGCTCCCTGGCCCTTCGCCGGTTGCAAAGCCCCTTCCCCCGGCTCCGGCCCCCCGGGCAGCCCCCTGCCGCCTTGCCCTGTTGCTCCCCGGCGAGCACGGTCCCCACCCGCGTGGGCGCTGCCGCCGGCGTCCCCTCGGGGACAATGGCAGCCACGTGGCCGCCGGAGGAGGGCCGCGGGGGTCCCGCCACGTCCCACCATTCCCAGGGTCTGCTGGGGGCCGTGGGCAGGGTCGGGGTCAGGGTTAGCATCTGCACCCGGCCACTGTGGGACGAGCTGCGGGGCCGCTGCTCGGGGTGCGGGGTGGAGGCGCCCCGCTTTGTGGGGTGCTGCATGGCTCCGCCAGCACCAGCCTGCGGGGGGGGAACATGGGTCGGTGACACTCCAAGCCCTCGGAGCAGCTGGGCTGGAGGAGCCGTCGCCAGACGGGGCACTGGCGTTGCCCACTGGGCAGGCAGGATGCTCCGGTCGAGTCAGGGTGCTGCTGCAGCTCCCGCCGGGCAGCGGGACTCATTCCCTCCCGGCACTCGGACGAGGAAACGAGGCCTTCGTGGCAGTGATGGCAGTTAATCCGTATGGTCTCCCGATCGCCTTGCCACCAGCCTGGGCTGCCGGGTGCTCCAAAAAACGTCTCCTCTGGCGAGGGATTTTCAGCTGCAGCTGTTGGTGTGGAGCGAGCCTCTCCCTGGGGCGCTGGCAGGCGCTTCAAAGCGGGGTGTGTCTGCAGCACGGAGCCTTCCAGCCACCCGCCGCTCCCGGCGTGCTGCTCCCCGGCACGGTGGGGAGCTGGCGGCAGCGCAACCGGCAGCACACGGCCCTGCTCCCCTTCCCGAGCCACCTTCATCCAAAGTGGCCGCCTGGTAGCCTCCCCCCCAGGGAGGGCTGCCACTCCGTGCCAAGAAGAGGCGCTTTGCAGCCAGGGACAGGAGCTGTCTTGTCCGCAGCTGGCAGCCACGCAGGCCCTGGAGCTCTGCCAGCTCCCCCGCGGCAGCGCGGCCCCCGGCAGGGACCCCAGCTGTGCCTGCAACACGCTGCCTGCAGCTGCTGGGTTGTGACCTGGATTTCAGCCTCCCTGTAAGCCTCTGCTGACGGCAGGAGCCCATTCCCCTCCTGGGGACGCATCTTAGGGCCAGGCGGCACCCAGCTGCCTGCCTGCACCAGCTCCAGCCTTGCCTCTCTCTGGCACCACTCCGGCATGGCCGGCGCCTGAGCCCTCTCCCCTCTCTCCCCAGGGTGCACCATCTGCCTCGGCCAGGCCACCTTCCTCCGCTTCAACCACCCTGCTGAGGCCAAGTGGATGAAAAGCATGATCCCAACGGGGGGCCGGAGCCCAGCGGCTCTCTATGGGCTGCCAGCAAGTAGGTGAAACTCCCTCATCGCAGTGGGGTGGGGTGGGGAGGACTCCATGGCCCACCCACACTGCCAACCCTTCTGCTACGCGGTGCTCCCAGCCCAGGCTGCCATGCATGGGAGCAGGGCTCAGGCCCAGCCACTGACGGGCCAGCCGTTGGCTTGGCACAGCAGCTGTGCTGCTGTTAATGATTAATATCACCTTGGAAGAGGGTGATTGTGAGGGCAGTGAGGCATGGCTCTCACCTCTGCCCAGCCTGGCCATGGCAGAGCCATCATCCGTCGGCCCACACCGGTTACGTGGGGTGTGCGGGGCCCCCCCGGCTGCCTTGGAGCGGGTGTTTACATGCTGGGGCAGCCATGCAGAGGCTGCGAAGGCCGTTTCCCTGGCTGCAATCCTCCATTTCACCAGCTGCTTATCTTGCTGTGTCTGCCTATCTGCGGCGCCAAGGTCTGGCGCCATACCCCGGTCCATTCCCAGGGATGTCCAGATCCCCGGCAGTGATCCCTGGGCTGGTAGCCCTTCTCCCTGCCCTGACCAGCACGCCCTGGCACAGGGAGCGGAGCTTGGCAGGCTCCCCGTGCCACGTGTGTGTTGGGAAAGCAGCATGCCCTGCAGCTGGGGGACGGGAGGGGGGACGTGAGGAGGTGCTGTGGCTGTGGAGCATCCTGCAACGCAGAGCATCCCGTGTCAGCCCCGTGCACTCCCTTTCTACCCCACAGGCCCAGGTGGGTTTGCACGGGCAGGGCTGTGGCTCATCTCTCCAGGCACAGAGGCACTGCTGGCCACCACGGGGGAGCCTCTGGGTGCCAGGGGGTGACGCAGCCTGGGTGGCATGCCGTTCTGGCCGGGTAATGCGCCGGCCAGTATTAGCTCGCCCCCCTGAGTGACAGGCACATCGGTGTTGCGCTGGGAGGACGGGGCAGCCTGGGCAGGGGACAACCCCAGCCGGGGCTGCTGGGAGGCTGCTGGCAGTGTGGCGGTGGGTCCAGGTGTGCTGCAGGTCTGTGCTTGGTGGCTTTTGACTGTGGCATTTCTGCCCTCTCGCTGGGGTGCCAGGGACGGACAAGCCGTGGGCACTGGCGGCTGATGTGGGCAGCTGCTCTCCAGAGAGTGGGGCTAGGAGCTGCTGGCTGTGCAGGGATGTCAGAGCAGGCAGCTGGGCTGCACTATCGGGTTTCTGTCTCCCTGGTGATGGGGCCAGCGGGATGCCGGCCTCCTCCCTGGCCTGGCTCCCTGGCCAGCACTGGAAATGGTGGCAGTGGGGCACAGGCAGCTCAGGGTTGGGGGAAGAGGCGCTGGCTCTGCAAGGCTGCATGGAGGGGAGCTGCTGGGCTGCTCTGTGGGACCCCAGCTTGGGCAGGGGCCATGGGGGGGTCTCACCATGCTGGCACCTGCTCCCGTGTCTCCCCACAGAGCCCAAGGCCCTGGTGAATGGTGGCTGCCAGCCTTTGGAGCGCGGGTGTCCCAGCCACAGCTCCCTCGTCAGCTCCATCGAGAAGGACCTGCAGGACATCATGGACTCACTGGTGCTGGAAGAGCCGGCATCCCACGGCGGCAAGAAGCCACTCACCTGCGGCCAGTCTCCCCTTTCCCCTGTGGTGAATGGGGGTGGGTGCTGCCTCCTGTCCCCCCCACGCAGCCCCGGGGCCACCTCGGTGGGCTCCAGCTATGAGAACTTCTCCCCTCTCTCCTCCCCGCCCAGCAGCGGTGGTTACACTAGCCCCTCGCCCAGCAGCCAGGAGCAGGGTCCAGCTGTGCCCCCTGTTGTCCCACTCCGCTCCTCTAGCTACAACCACACCATGCAGCTGCACCCCCAACGCCCGGCCCTCCCACCCAGTGGGGGTCTCGGCGAGCCTTGGCCGGCCGAGAGGCTTGGGGACCACCGGGCAGGCAGCCCCCGGCTGACCCCCAGGCCAGCACCACGGCCACGGGCAGCTCTGCAGGAGCGGCCTCCCAGCCCCTTCCGGGAGCCACGGGATGCCCTGGCACCCAGCCGGCAGCCCACCTGCAAGGTGGTCCCAGATGCCCGGCTGCAGCCCCCCGAGAGCCCGCGGGCAGCCCGGAGGAATGTGGAGAGCATGCGGGAGCTGCCCCCCCTGAGTCCCTCCTTGTCACGCCGGGCTGCCAGCCCCCGTGTGACCCCTGATGCCACCTCCCTGCAGCCCCGGCTGGGCAGGGAGGTGCCCAGCAGCCCCCGCACCAGGCGCAAGGGCCTGGAGGAGCCAAGGGGTGCCAGGAGCCCCTCGCCCCCACTGCCAGCAGAGACCCCCCAACGCCACCCCAGCTTCAGCACCTGCCTGACTCCAGCGTATGGGCTGGGCTCTCTGGCTGTGCCCTCACCCCGGCAGAGCCCTTGCTTGCCCAGGAAGCCCTTGGGGGACCCACGGCCACTGACAGGGCCACGGGAGCGCAAGAACAGCATCACTGAGATCAGTGACAATGAGGATGAGCTGCTGGAGTACCACCGGCGGCAGCGGCAGGAGCGGGTGCGGGAGCAGGAGATGGAGCGCCTGGTGAGCCCCCACAGGGCTAGGTGGGGACATGGGACTGTGTTTGAGTGTGAGGCACCCTTTTTGTACAAATGCTTTTTGGCTTTTGCTGTTTTAATACTCAGCCTTTGCCTCTCGAGGATTTGCCGCAGCTGCCAGGCTGCTGGTTTATATGGGGGATTACGGCCCTGAGTGACCATCGGTGCGTGGCAGCCACGGGGTTGGCATGGCTCCGTGGGTCTGCCGGCTGAAACTGTGGTGCCTCTGGCTTTACAAAACCGTCCATGTCTTGTCCTGCCCCACCAGCACCATGTCTGTCGGCGACGGTGCTGTGGCTTTGTGGGCATTGCATCTATATTTAGTGTGGATGGAGTTTTTATAGTGCCAGCAGCTGCCTGGGTGGGGTTTGCCCCGTGCGCCTGCTGGTGCTGAGGGCTGTGCCACCGGAGCCCCTTTTGCTCAGCCCTGACTCACAGCCGGCGCGGGTGTCCTGAGTCACTGCCTGGAAATAGCAGAGGCACTCGGTGGCCAGTGCTGCTGCCTGTAATTAGTCCGTCTCAGCTCCTGGCACACCACGTGCCTGGCTCTGGTGCGAGGTTGCGTGGGCTTTGTGATGTCCCCAGCCCATCCTGGTGTGTAGGCAGGGCAAGGAGTGAGCCTGCATCCTGGCACTGGCCGTTGGCGTGGGGCTCTGAAGGCTCTGGTGGTGGCACATGCCAGGATGGGTGCCACGCTGACTGTTCTTCCCCACAGGAGCGGCAGCGCCTGGAGACCATCCTGAACCTCTGTGCCGAGTATACCAAGACGGATGGCACAGAGCAGGGCGATGTGCACTGGCGCCTGGCTGGTGACACGGATCCTGGCCGGCAGGTGCCCAGGGGTGCCGTGATTCTGGGCCGTGTTGCCGAGGAGCTGCGGCAGAGGGAGAGTCTGGAGAGGTCAGAGGAAGAAAACCTGAAGGAGGAATGCAGCAGCACTGAGAGCACCCACCATGAGGTGAGGGGATGGCTGTGCTGTGCCACACCGTGCCACACTGCACCGTGCTGCGCCATGCCGACCTGCCCTTTCTGCAGCATGAGGAGCTGGCGGGTCCCCGGGCCAAGGACGCGCAGCGGCTGGAGGAGGAGCGCGCCAGTGTGCTCTGCCGCCTGGACCAGCTGAAGGGCCGTGTCAAGGAGCTGGAGCAGCAGCTGCAGGAGACATCACGAGAGGTGAGGGGGACAGGGAGCCCTGCCGGTGCCCTGGTGCAGTGAGCCCTCACTAGCCAGCACCCGATCCCATGGGCATGAGCTGGATTCCGCTGGAGCAGCCATCCCGATGTGGCTGTGCCTGTCCAGGCAGAGATGGAGCGGGCGCTGCTGCAGGGCGAGCGGGAGTCGGAGGCGGCACGGCTGCGGCAGGAGCAGGAGGCGGTGCAGCAGCTGCAGGAGAAGCTCTCTAGCCTGGATGCCAGCATCCGGAAGGAGAGGGACAAGGTGAGCCCCAGGGCTGGGTTTCCCCAAGCACTGGCTGTGCTGTGCGCGCCCCAGTGCTCGCAGCTGGTGCTGCTGTGTCCCGTGCTGCAGCTTTTCCCTGTGGACACATTCTTCTGTCCCTGGGCTCCGTGGAGGTGTTGAGGAGCATCCCCTCTGGATGCACTGTTGTGACAGGGATCTGTCTGACTGGGACTGGTCTGGCAGCCCTGCCGGAGGAGGGCAGGACTGATGCTTGGGGTGTGTTTCAGCCACTGTCTGTTGCGCTGGCAGGGTCTTTGTGGGAGGCTGTGTGGTATGGAGCTTTTCTGGATGCCTGCTGCTTGCAGTGGGCAGCACTGACCCAGAGTGGGGGCCTCGGCACTCCCTGTCCTGTGGGGGCTGTGTCTTGCAGTGAGTCCCTCCACTCTGCTGCCTGTCAGGGCACCTTCACATGCATCGCTGTAGCGTTCACCGTGCTGGAGGTGGCTGGGAAATCACTGTGGGAGTTTTACTCAGCTTGGCGGCTGAAGAGGGGGTCCTGGCCCCCTTTCCCTTTGTTGCCTTTGGTGCAATTGCCGCTGTGACCTGCCAGCTGTGCCTGAAGGCACCCATGCTGCTGTGTGCACAGCACACTTCTCCTGGCTGCTGGTTGCTGGCCATCCTGCAGCCTTGCGGACAGCGTGGCATGGCCCTGGGCGAGCTGCTTTGCGATGGGAGAGCTACTGGGACCTGGCCTCCCGCTGCCTGAGGCCGGCATCCCCGTACAGGCTGTGCCTGGGTCCCACCTACAGCTTTGTGCCACCGTGATGCAGCACCGGCATCCCTGGGGGTCTGGCTGGCCCTGTGGCTGTAGGTACCCAGGCTGTTTGGTTGCCTGTGGCTGGGCAGAGCTGCCATTGGTGCCTGTTAGCGATGCCTCCACGGCATCTTGGTTTTTTGTTCTGGTTTTGGTCTTCCAGCCCTTTGCAGGCGTCTTCTCTAGCCAGGGGCAGCCTTGTGTAGAGCCAGGAGAAGAGGAGCACAGGGAACCCCCCCTCCCAATCTCTCTACTGACCTAACCACCGCTTTCCTAACCAGCCTGCACTAATTGCACTAATGGTGCCTGCTCTGAATTCTGCCGTCACCTCTGACAACCCTGGATGCCTGGGAGTCCCCTGTGTACCCTGCAGTCCCTGTCCCGGGGTGACTGTCTGTGCCAGCCATGCCTCCCCCCTCGTGTGTCCCCCCCGTATCCCTTTTCATGGATGCAAGAGGTTGGGAGCGTTGTGGGGAGGGTTGGACCTGTCCCATGGGCAACCTTCTCCTTCCCATGGGTGGGGATGGTCCATGGTTCCTCAGCCTGCGCACGGGGAGCAGCTGTGCTTAATTGGCAGCATCCTGGATGGGTGAGCATCAATTAACAAAGTAATATAGCAGTTGTTCAGAAGATATGTGTGGTGGAGCCATTTGTGGGATCAGGATGGCTTTATCTGTGCTGACAGCATCCATCTTTTCGCTGCCTATAAGTGAGTTTTCAGCATGGAAACGTGAGGCTGAGGTTGAGGGCTAGCTGTAACCTTTCTAACACTGCCCAGCCCAGGTCCCCAGGCTGCTGCTCTCTCGACCCCTCCATAGGTGCCATGAGGTTTCTTCCCGTGAGCCCCTTCTTTTTCCAGCTGAGCCCCTCTCTAACTCTGCAGCTTCTGCATGGCGCGGATTTGAGAAGTGTGTTTTCCCCCCCTTCCCCTGCCTTTTCTTTTCCTTTCTTTTTTTTTTCTTTTTTCCTTTTTTTTTTTTTTTTTTTTTTTTTTTTTGTCTCATTCTCCCCAAATTCAGGAAAGGGCAAAGGTTGATGCTGAAAGGAAGGAGCTAGAGCAACTCCGGGTGCTTTACCATGAGTCGAAGAGCCATCTTGATAAGTGCCCCGAGTCAATGCGGGAGCAGTTGCAGGAGCAGATGCGAAGGGTCAGTGTCTCCCCCCACCCCTCCCGGACCATGGCCCACCTCCCTCCGCTCCAGCTTAGGCCAGCTCTTCCCCGCCAGCCGGGGCCGCACTGGGAGCGTCGCACCCGGGCTGGAGGTGGCTGGCGCCGGGCACCACCCTCCTGGTAAGCTTGCCGCTCACCTGGGCCCGGGGCGCGGGGCTGGCTGGGCAGAGCAGGGGGCTGCCCCCTGCCATGCAACCGCCATGCTCCTCCGGACCGGGCGGGGAAGAGCACGGCTCCTGCCCTGCAAAGGAGGGCAGGCTGGGGAGCCTCAGGGACCGCCATGTCCTCGTCTGCCTGCATCCAGCTGTTTCCTGACGGCATTTATTTACATGGTGCTGTCGGTTTACATTACTGCTGGTCCACAGCATTTTTTCCCTTTATCTGCTATTTTCCAGTAGCAGCTGACCTTCCCAGCTCGTGGCCAGCACCTGCCTGGCCCTTACTGCGCAGATAAACCCGCCTTGCCACCACCTGCTCATCCATCTTGGATGTGGTTCCTCGCGTGTAGCAGGCAGGGACAGTGATGGGGCAGTCCTGGTGTGCAGGAGCCCTCGTAGTCACCATGCTGTGCCGTGGGCATGCCACCGATGGTTGCCCTGCTCCTGGAGCAGGGTGAAACACATCCCCGTGGGGAGCACGGTGCAGTGGCTGCCAGGGTGGCACCAGCAGACCTGAGCCGAGTGCCGCTGTGTGCTGTCGGTGCTTGAAGGCTGGGAGGACACCCAGGCATTTGTGCTCATCCGTGGGGGCTCTGCTACCCGTCAGCTTGGTGATGGGGGTCCGCGTGTTGGTGGTTATGCTGGTACATGGCATTTTGCCGGCCAGCGGGGCACGGCACCGGCCTAGACATAGTTCAACAGGGGCAACCGGTCTCCAAGGGCTGGGCGAAGCCCTCAGCCGGCTGTGGTGAGCTCCTCCTCTCACCGGGGTGATGGCTCTGACCTGGCGAGTGCCCGGTGCCTCCATCGCCTTCTCCAGCCAGGCAGAGGTTGCCAGTCTCCCGTGTTCCTGGTGCCGAGCAGGAGGGAAAGCTGCCTGCCTGCCTGCACAGGGCAGGGGGGACAGGCTTTGCCACAGGTTCCCATTCCCGGCCAGCACCAGCAGTACCTGGGGGCTCAGCAGGAGGTCTTGCTGTGGGAGACCTGCCTGCAGGGTGCAGAGGTGTCTGCCCAGAGGGAGTGATCCACCGTGCCTTTGTGTGTCTGAAGGAGGCTGAGGCACTGGAGATGGAGGCAAAGCTGTTTGAGGACCTGGAATTCCAGCAGCTGGAGCGGGAGAGTCGCCTGGAGGAGGAGTGTGAGGCACGGGGCCAGCAGCTCCTGCAGAGCCGGGCCGAGTGCCACCGCAGCATCGCTCGCAGGAAGGTAGGGCCAGAGCAGGGCAGCGGGTCCAGCGTGGCCAGGCTCTGTCCCACGATCCTGGCCAAGCCCTGTGGCTCGCCGGTGGCCAGGTCATCCGCTGCCTGCTCCCTAGGAGCGGGTGGCTGCCCTGGATGCCCAGGCTGCCCAGATCCAGCTGCAGAGCACCCAGGAGGCTGAGCGCCTGGCCAGGGAGAGGAATGGCATCCTGCAGCTCCTGCAGAAGGTAATGCAATGATCAGGGGGGTCGACACATGCTCCCTGACCCTGGGGGTGCCCGAGGCAGGGGACCAGATTGTACTGGCTCTTGCTAGGGTGCTGGGAGTTGGGGTGAGCTCTGTGGGGACCGGCCATGCTGTGCCAGTAACCATCAGCTGCCTCTGCTTTCGCTGTCGCCCTGCGCTCAGGAGAAGGAGAAGCTCATGTCTCTGGAGAGGCGATACCAACTCATCACAGGTGGCAGGAGCTTCCCCAAAATGTCCTCAGCTCTCCGAGAGGTAAGTGAGGAGCAGGGGGTACAGTCCCTAGGGCTGCTGTCTTGCTGCCTCAAGCTGCCGTTGCCATTGGGGACGAGCTGGGTGCACTGCAGGCTCTGCTCTGCAGTGGTTCCTCTGCTCCCAGACCAGGTGCCTTCTGGCCCGACCCAGGTGCTCCAAGCTGCTCAGAGCCTCTCCGTGGGCTGCAGAGGCCATCACTAGGTTGGGAGGGAGGTAAAGACAACAGAGACAGGCTTGGGAGCAGCAGCACCTCCATTGCCAGGCTGCTTGGGTGCTGCAGGAGCCCCGGTGCAGTACAGGCTTTTAGCAGGCGGCTTGGCGAGGGCTGTGAGTGCCCCTGAGGGAAGGGCTCAATGCAGCCACGGAGCACCTGGGGCAGACACTGCCGGGGGTCCCATCCTTGCTGGAGAGCAAGCGTGGGGCTGTTCTGGTGCTGGTATGGGGGACTCCTTCCAGTTCATGTCTAAAGGCTTTTAGGTGGCAGTGCACTGTCTTGTTGGCCTGCTTGTGGCTCTGAACAGGGAGCCAGGGCCATGGTGCCCTTGGGGACCACTGTTCCACCTGACCTGGAGAGAGGGGCGGGATGGCAGACTTCCCTTGTGCCCTGCCCACAGTGGGGCTCCTGCCACTGCCACCTCGCTGCCTGTGCCCACCTTGCCTATGTGATGTTTACCCTCCAACAGGAGACCCTCCATATCTCAGAGCCTTATGAGTTGTTGGGGGGAACTAAGCCCATGAGCCCCCTGCCAACAGCAGCTGCCTCCTTAGCTTCTCCTGCCACCCGCTCCTACCCTAAGGCACAAGAGGTAACGAGGTTAACTGCATGCGCTTGCTTGCTTGCCCTCTCCTTGGCTGAGCCGCCACCAGACCCCTTATGTGGACTAACATCACCTTCGGGCAGCAGGGCATCCCCACAGCAGCATGCTGAGATGGCTCAACTGGCACATTTCTCATTTAGGTCTCTGGCAGTTGTGCTCATTAACACTCAGACCCTGATTTCAGGTGCTCTCCTGAGCCTGCTGGGCACCCTGGCTCCCACCGCCGCCCTCAGTTTAACCCCAGTGTGGCACAGGCATCCCTGCACTTCCCCCTTGCCCCCCGCTTACGTGCTGGCTGGGCACCTCTTGTCAGCATCCTTTAGGGTCCTGCTAGCCTGGCTTCCTCAAAAAAAAAAAAAAAAAAAAAAAAAAAAAAAGGCAAATCCCCAGCTTTAGCATGTCTGGTTCAGAAAGGGTGAGGAAGTGGATTTTAAGGTGGCTTGGAGCACCTTAAAATGTGCCCCATTCTGGTGGTGTTGCACTGGGGAGGTCTTGTGGCCAGGGACCCTGGGGGACCCCGAGATCTGGGTGATGGGAATGGCTGAAAGTGCCTGGGGCCTCGGCAGGGCAGGCTGCAGCCCTCCGTCCCAGCAAAGCTGCACCTAAGGCAGGAGTGAGACAGCGTGTTGGGACGCCCAGTGCAGCTGGTGCCCCAGCTTCCCACGTGGTGCCCCATGCACCAAGGCAGCCACGGGCAGGGAGGGCAGCAAGGCAGAGAAGGGCTGGAGGGCAGACGTGTGGGGAGATTTGCTCCCACTTTGTGGTCGGAGCCGTGATGTCAGCACATGGGTCTAACTCTCCTCCTTCTCCGCCGTGGATTTCTAGGAGTACATGAGGCTGTCTGACGTTTTCAGGTTCTGCAGCAATGTGCACGGCCCCAGTCCGGACACTAAAGCTTCTGCTGCTGCCCCTGCTGCCACTCAGTGCTCTTTCTTGCTTGCTGTACCTCCTGCAGCCAATGAGGTACCCGCTCCAGAGCATGCTCGGGTTTGCTCCCTCGGGTTGCCCGCTGCATCCTGGGCAGCGAGGATGCTGCAGACCATGTAGCCTCCCCATGTGCCCTGGTGCTCAGAGCCCACCTCTCTCCTGGGCTGTGGTACTTGTCTGGCTGCAGCTGAGCAAGGAGCAGAGTCTGGAGCCAACCGGTCTCCTTGCTGGGGAGCACTTCTTGCCTGCTCTGGATGGGCTTTGCCCTCTGGGGCAGTAGCAGTGGGGCTGGGGAGCAGAGTGGGTGCCCAGCGGGGTGGGAGGGTAGCCCTTCGCTTGTTGGACCCAGTCCAGCCTGCCATTTCCAGGCGAGGGGGATGCAGAGCAGGTGGGGACATAACCCAGCGCCCGGCAGCAGGCAGCACCAGCTGCCTGCCTTTCCTCCGGGGGTCAGGGCATCCTCTTTTGGGGACTGGAGCCCCCTGCTCATTCTCCTGTGCCTGCTCGCCCTTGCTCGGAGCCTCTTCTCGCAGTTTAATCTGCTTCTCTCTGCCCAGTACGTGACCATTGAGCAGCTCTCGGGCATCCTGGGTGGGCTCTGTGCCCCTGCCGCTTCCCCATTGGGCTGTGCCCCTCCGTCTCCTTCATCTTCAGGCTGTGCTGCTGCTCCTCCTCCTCTTCCATCTCTCTCTTCTCACTACATTTCTGCAGAGGTTTGTGCCCCTTCTCTCTCCTTCCACCCCCATGCTCTCCACGGGAGGTGATGGGGACGCAGGGGAAGGAATGAGCTGTGGATGAGGCTGCTCAGGCTCTTGCCAGCCCACCGCACACCCCTTGCTGCCCTGCCCACTGCTTTGCTGCCTGCCTGGTGTCCTGCCACCTGTCTGAGCCCTGCCCAGCCTGCGGTACAGGGCAGGGGGTCTCTGTGCCCTCCTGGTGCTGGCTTTGGGTCTCACCAGCTCTGTGAGCAGCAGGGCCGGGGAGGGGGGGGGGGGTTGGTCCTGGCGCTGCTGGGACTCAGCCAGGGAGTGCATGGGGTCCCTGGGGGTCTGCAGGTCCTGTTCTGGGGGAGCCGTGCAGGCACAAGCAGGGGTGCTCTGACTTCTCCGTCTCTGCATGTCTGTTCCTCTTGCTGCATTTTGCCCTCGCTCCTTTCTGATGTGGCATCTCTCTCCAGATGGAGCAGCAGCTGCCAGGGGGCCCTGTGTGGCTCCCGGCTCTTGATTTAGAGAAGTGGTACCAGAAGGTCATGGCTGGCTTTGAGACCTCCTCCTCCTCCTCTGTCTCTCCTCCTTCTTCCCCTCCTCCGCTTCCAGCTAAAGCTCACTCCTCTCACAAGCCTATCCAGGTAACCCCAGCTCCCTGCTGCTGGGGCTCAGGCTTCAGGACTGCTGGCCACAGTGGAGGCTGGGCAGTGCGGGGATGCTCCTGCTGGCTCTGTGCCCTGGGTGCTGCCAGGCACCTGCTTGCCGCGGCGGGCAGAGGGGCAAGAGCAGACCCACAATGGGCAGGCAGCATGCCTGGGGTGGGCAGCCACTGCCTCCTCCTGCCTGCACACCTGCAAGATGGCACACAGGGGCAGGATCTGGGGAGGGGAGGCTCAGCCCTGCCGACAGCTGAGCTGTTTATCCAGGGGGGGCTTTCACAGCACCCCCATGCCCCTCTCACCTCTGTGCTTCTATGCCCAGGTCTATCGTGCCAAGACGGAGGGTGATGCCGGTGCCCTCACCCCTCGGATGAAGAGCGGCACCCCCTCGTCCTCACAGCTCAACCTCTCTGTGCTGGGGCGCAGCCCCTCACCCAAGGTACAGCTGCTGGGGGGAGCCGGGCATCACGCAGCCCCAGCATGCCCAGTACCAGCCCCCATCCCCGTAGCTGACAGTCTCCTGTCCTGCCCAGGGCCCCCCAAGCCCTGCAGGCAGCCTGCCCCGCAACCTGATGGCCACGCTGCAGGACATTGAGACCAAGCGCCAGCTGGCCCTGCAGCAGAAGGGTGAGCTCCGACTCGCGTTCTGGCTCTGTGGGGTGGCAGGACTTTGAGAGGTGCTTCCCCCACTGCCGCTTGGGCGATGGAGAAGGGAGCCTGGCCGAGGGCAGCGGCAGCAGTGCTCCGGCAGGATGCAGTGCCTCTCTCATGGTCTCTTGCTCTCCTCCCCTCTCTCCCTCCTGACCCCTCCGCCTGACGGCGTCTCCAGCTGAGCTGCTCCCAGCAGAGCTCTTGCAGCCGGGCGATCCACCAGGTAGAGACATGGGGCAGCTTGGATCACCTAGAGCAGCCCAGAGCAGCAGCATGGCTGTTCACTGGCACCTTCTGCCATGCATAGGAGGGGCATGACCAGCCCAGGACCCTGGGTGCTTCTTGATGTCTGCTTAGGGACAACCCTGTGTATCCCTAACCTGCTAGTGCTTTGCCCAGCCTGCTCCTGCCAGCCTGGTGCATGTGCCCCCGCTTGGCTGCCCAGGCCCCCTCCTCCTGCCCAGACAAATGCTGCTTGCTGTGCTTTCCAGGGACTTGCGATGGCAACTCCCGCCTCTGCACCCACCATCCCTACCCAGCTCCAGCAGCACCCGCGGTGTCTTCTCCTGCCCATGCCATCCGCTTGCCCACTGCAGTGCAGCTCTGGGTGCAGCGCACTCAGCCATCGCCTTCCCGTGGCGCAGGTCAGCAGGTGATTGAAGAACAGAAGCGGCGGCTGGCAGAGCTGAAGCAGAAAGCAGCTGCCGAGGCTCAGTCCCAGTGGGAAGCCCTGCATGGGCAGCCCTCCTTCCCCACTGCCTTGCCCCCGCTCGTGCATCACTCCATCCTCCACCACCACCGTCCCCATGGTGTCAGGCCCCGGGCCGAGGAGCTGGACCACGCGTATGACACCCTCAGCCTGGAGAGCTCGGACAGCATGGACACCAGCATCTCCACCGGCAACAACTCCGCCTGCTCACCTGACAACATCTCCAGGTAACCCCATGGCCAGTTCCCACAGAGGGACAGCCTGCTCTGCTGGCTGCGTCACTGGCTTGAGGTCCTTCCTGCGGGGATGGCAGCTGTGGCTGTCTTGCAGTGCCAGTGGGATGGATGCGAGGAAGATTGAGGAGATGGAGAAGATGCTGAAGGAGGCACACGTGGAGAAGTCACAGCTGATGGAGTCCCGGGTAAGTGGGGGCACCGTTGCCAGGACCGGCCAGGAAGCAGGTCCCCAGTGTTCAGGGCTGAGCACCTGTGCATGCTGGCAGGAGCAGGAGATGGAGCTGCGGCGGCAGGCACTGGAAGATGAGCGCCGGCGCCGAGAGCAGCTGGAACGCCGGCTGCAGGATGAGACCGTGCGGCGGCAGAAGCTGGTGGAGAAGGAGGTCAAGCTGCGGGAGAAACACTTCTCACAGGTGCGGGGTGGCCTGTCACCCTCCAGCATGCGGTCCCCTTTCCCAGCCCAACTGGCGCAGCAGATCCAGCTCCCCACCGGTGTCCTGGTGTCCCAGCAGGGGGATGTGGCTCTTGCTGCTGCCGGTGGGCTTTGCAGGGCTGCGTTGCTTTTCCAGGCTCGTCCCCTGACACGGTACCTCCCCATCCGCAAGGAGGATTTCGACCTGCGGCTGCACATCGAGTCCTCGGGCCACAGTGTGGACACCTGCTACCATGTCATCCTGATGGAAAAGATGTGTAAGGGCTACCTGGTCAAAATGGGCGGCAAGATCAAGTCTTGGAAGAAGCGCTGGTTCGTCTTTGACCGCATGAAGCGCACCCTATCCTACTACGTGGGTGAGTCCCTGTGCTGTCCTGGGCCCCCTTCCCCCACCGTTGCCCCCTCCCCGCACCATGGCCCCCTCCCTGCTCCATCGCCACAGCGCTGTTCACCGCTTTCCTGTCTTGGGCAGATAAACATGAGACCAAGCTGAAGGGTGTCATCTACTTCCAAGCCATCGAAGAGGTTTACTATGACCACCTTCGCAGTGCTGCAAAGGTGAGAGCTGGGCACCGCTGCTGCCCCCGTGCCTGCTGGGCTCCCCCCAGCACTGCCGTCACCCTGCATCACTCTCTGTCGTGCAGGCAGTGGGGCAGCTGGTGCCTGGGGTACACCCGCTGTGGTCTGTGGCCCCTGATGCCACCAGCTGCTCAGGGTGCTGACAGCAGGACCCCGATGCTGGGCTTTGTGGGGGTGTGAAGGGGGGGCACGCCAGAGCGCTGACCCCATCATGCTCATCCTCCTCCCCAGAGCCCTAACCCTGCGCTCACCTTCTGTGTCAAGACCCACGACCGCCTCTACTACATGGTGGCACCCTCGGCCGAGGCCATGCGCATCTGGATGGATGTCATCGTCACTGGGGCAGAGGGGTACACCCAGTTCATGAACTGAGGGGTGCGGGGGTGCTGCACGCCCTGGATCCACTGGCTTGACAGACTCTCCATCATCCCAAGCCAAGAGGGTCTCCTGAGGGGCCGTGGTGGCCCCTGCTGCACCCTGTGCCAAGGGCCACAGTGATTGAGCTGGGCCATGCCCCACACTGGCAGCAGTGAGCGTCACCTGCTCAGCCAAGGGAATATTATTTTTTTTTATGTTGACTTTTTGAAAACAAAATTTATTGGAAACGTATCATAGTGCTGAAACGTAAAAAGCTGCCAAAGACCTTTCTGGTGCCTGGAGCTTTCTGCCTCAGGGAGACGCTGGCTTTGAGACCCGTGCTGTTCCTCACTGCCAGGCTTTCCCAGAGAGGTACGGTGCGGCCAGCTAGCCCCAGGCAGCAGGGACCCCCTGTTTTGGTAGCCCCAGACACCTCTTTGTAAATCTTTTGTAACCCGGTATTATGCCCCCCGCCACGGGGCGCACAGGGGGGCTGCCCAGCCATAAAGCATTTTGTGGAGCCCTTTTGTGCCTCTCTGTGGCGCTGCTGGGGGTACAGGGGGGCAGGGACAACCGCGATGAGCTGGGGGACAAGCGGCGGGGCCCGGAGACACCTGCTGGGCCGCTGATAAGGGGCTGGGGACACTGGGACAGTACTCGGGGCTCCGGGGAGGGCGCGGGGGACCCCGGGGCGGGGGGCTCCGAGGGGCGGGGCACGGTGGCGGCGGGGCACGGTGGCGGCGAGGCACCTCCCAGCCGCCAGGGGGAGATCGCGCGCGGACCAGGCGGGGCTGCACGTGGCTCGGTCGCGGGAGCGGCTGCGCGCACGCGGCACGCCTGACGCCACCGCGCGCACACCTCCCTCCGTCCCGCCTCCCTGTGCCCCGCCCCCGGCCCCTGCTCCACCAACGGCAGCGAAGCTCCGGTCGCGCCAGCTTCCGGCTTCCCCCTGACGTGGCCCAATGGGGGCGCGCGGGGCGCCGGGATTGGCGCGCGGGGGTCCGGCGCTGGCGGCCGCGCCAATGAGCTGCCGCCGCGTCCGGGCCGGGGGTTGCGCGAGCCGCCGGGGCCGCCGCCGCAGCACCTGTCGGCGGGCCGGGGCTGAGCCGGGGTGGGCATGGCGGCGGGCGCGGCGCGGCTGTGCTGCTGGGCGCTGCTCTGCCTGCTCTGCTCCGGCCGCCTGCCCGGCGCAGGTACGTGCGGCGCGGGGCCCGGGCCGCCGGCGGGGGGTGGCAGGGCCTGGGCCGCGGCGCCGGCGGCGTGGGAGGGCGAGCGGGGGGCGCCCCTGGGTGCGGCGGTGCCATGCCGCCGCGCTCCCCTCCGGGCGGCCCGCCCGGGCCCGCTCCCGGCCGCGGCCGCCCGGCGCCGGGGAAGGGTCGGGCTGTGGCGGCGCTGGTGCTCACCGAGGGGCTGTGTTGTTTCGCCCGCGCTGCAGAGCCGGTGGCGGTGATGTCGGTGGACGTGGGCAGCGAGTCGATGAAGATCGCTATCGTGAAGCCCGGCGTGCCAATGGAGATCGTCCTGAACAAGTACGCGCCAGCCCTGCGGCCTTGCTTGCCGCTGGCGTGTCACGGGGCCGCGCTCTGCTTCGCCGGGGTTTGAAACCGGGAGGTGCGGGGCAGCCAGGGTTCAATTAGCGCAGTTAATTGAGTTGTTGTGAGGGGAGCACCTGCCTTCTGGCTCGGGGCTTGCCGAGTTGCTCCCTGCCCCAGCCGAGCAGCTCTCAGTGTGGTGCAGGCAGCGTTTCGGCTTTTCACTTTCCCTTGGGGGCCTTCAAGCACCCGAAAGCCTGCATGACTGAGCACGTGTTGCAGTCCAAATGTGCAAGGATGTAGTATCATGTCCTCGCCTGTCTGGTTAGGAAGGCTGGTTCTCTGCAAGGTTTGTTTTGCTGCAGCTGTTCAGAGCCTGTGCTAGTTCATCAGGTAAATAAACCTTTCCTTTTGTTTGGCTGCTGTTGTTGCAGCCATTCCCCAAGACACTGAGTGAAAACCCTCGCAGCTGGGAGAGGATGTACAGTCAGGAGCATGCTCTTTTTCTGGGAGTCTAGACTGAGAGATAAGGAACAGGTTTTTCACCCAGCTCCTTGAAACTTGGCAGATACTGATAGAGTGAGGGAACTGTCTTGCCTTGCTCGCTGGTGGAGGAAAGCAAAAATACAGCAAATCTCGTCTAAGTACAAAGCAGCATGTTCTAGAAAGCTACTTGTGAGCCTTTCTTCGTGGCAATTTCATTTTGCTGTAGCCTTACGTTAGAGAATTGATAACATGTTACGAGGCATTCAGAAGCGGGTAGTGTGCACTGAGCTTAATGGGCAACATTAAGCCATTTGCTAGTTATCGTAGTGAAGTACTCACTTTGATGTGCTAATGGATTAATTGGAGCAGAAGCAAGTCATCTCTTGTGAAGTTCTCTTTGTGTTACAGGAAAAATAACAAATCTGCCAACCACAGCTTCGACTGTGGATTTGAAAGATTTTTGTCTGTTATTTGCCCATGTCACAAGGAGGGATGAAAGCTCTGAAGGGAGGTGCTGCTGTTGCAGCCCTTCAGATAAGCAGAGGCTGGCCTTCCTCTCCATAGGTGGTATTTGAGCACCTTTCCTTAGTTTTTCTGAAATGGAAACAACACCCTTCCTCACTAGGAACTCTGTATTGAACGTTCAGCTGTTTCAACTGAAAAAGGCATCTGTTTCTACGCAGGGAGTCACGAAGGAAAACACCCGTGGCCATTTCTTTGAAGGAGAATGAGCGTCTCTTTGGTGATAGTGCGCTAGGAATGGTAAGAGTTCTTGTTACTTGTTGCACCGACTGCAGTTCCTGTGTGCAGAACATATGTTCCTACTGCTGTACTGTACTCATCTCCTCGGTGTGTTACTGACTTTCTTACTGGCTCTGTGCATACTGGTTTGGTGCTCTGAACTCCCATAACAAGAGCTGTTCACCACACAGTTCTGGAGAGGTTTGTTTGACAAAGGCAAAGAAACGCAGCTGAGTGACATGCTTTTTCTTTCTACAGTCCATAAGGACCCCCAAGGTGGCATTCAGATACTTTCAGGATCTGCTGGGTAAGCGTATCGATAACCCCCATGTAGCGCTGTACCAGTCCCGATTCCCAGAGCATGAACTGGTGAAGGATGAAAAAAGGCAGACTGTTATCTTCAAGTTGTCCCAGTAAGTGGCTGCTTCTGTGTTCCTTTTGGGTGAGGCTTTGGCTACCAGGCTTCTATAACTGACTGGTTTCTGCAATTTTCTTACCTGTCTGTTTCTCATAGGACAATACAGTACTCTCCAGAGGAGATGCTGGGGATGGTCCTGAACTATTCACGTGGTCTGGCTGAGGAATTTGCAGGTTGGAAGGATTTAGCTGTTTTTTACAGTATCTGCGCGTATGTGATTGTATATTGTAGGATTTGAGTAGAGACTGAAGGGATTTGGAAACCCATGGATTTTCAGAAACAGGATGTTGGGCCTCTTCAGCTGTAGGCTGTAAGCAAGATTTAGCAGCTGTCGAGTTATCATTCGTTTCTAATATGATGGGAGTTTGAGGTCTTAATCCCATTCTTGGGGGCAGGTATCCCAGATCCCACCCAACCTTGCAGTGAAGGAGCCTTACTGGTGATCTCTGGAGAAAGAGTAAAGTGTTTTCTTGCTCACACGTGTGACTAGAGCAGAGGCGTGTTGGTATGTAACTGCAGGGGAAGATGGAAGCGGCTCTTTTGAAGTCTGTGTTGTAACTGTTGCTACTGGAGCCCAACTACAACTAAAGAGCAAAAACTGTCCTATGTTGTGAACCTAGCTAATGGATAAGGGGCTGTTGTGTTTTTCATGCTGTATTGCTAATGAAATGCAGCAGTAATGAAAATTGGGGCGAATATCGTTGACATGTTTGACTTGCATTGTTAGTTAGGAGGCTGTGTGTTGTTTGGTTAGTAATACTAAAGCTAATCCAAAGACTTTTTACTCTGGAGAGCAGATGTAATCCAGTGATAAGGGAAGACTCTATGAAGGTAAAATTTGTTGAAATTTAAGGCATCCCAGAGCATTTGAGTGTAGCCTAACATGTGAAAGGGATGTCAGTAGACATGTGGCTTTGCAAGAATCTGCAAAGTCTGCTTGGTTTCAAGAGGACACAGAGATGTTCATCCCTGTTGACCCTGGTTGCTGATGCTGCTTCAGGATTGCATTCTGTACGAGTCTTTACCTTGGATTCTCTGGCTTTGCTGCCGTCACCCTGTTATGAGTCTTTGCATGTGGTTACACCAATGGGAAAACAAGTTGCCTGCAACTCTTTCAGAGCAGCCCATTAAGGATGCGGTGATCACAGTTCCTGCATACTTCAACCAGGCGGAGAGGAGAGCCGTTCTGCATGCTGCTCGCATTGCTGACTTGAAGGTGCTGCAGCTGATCAACGACAACACTGCTGTAGCATTGAACTATGGTGTTTTTAGGAGGAAAGACATCAATGCCACTGCGCAGGTAGGTGCAGCTGGAAGGTATGGAGAGTCCCGTGCAAGTGCCTGCATGTGGGGGAGAAAGTGCTGCAGACAAAATCAAAAGGGCATAACTTAAAGTGGACTCTGCTAGTCAATCAGTCTCCTCTGTTTTTGTGTGTTCGTCAACGAGACAAAGAGATGAAACCCTATGTGAACATGTGGTGAAGCCTGAAAGCTGGAGTAATGGCAGGTGGCTGGGAGTTCCCCTTTTGTAAACCTGTGTCTGTTCCTTGCTCATCAACCAGGAGGGAGTAACAGTGATTTTCTAAGGTGTTGGAAGACTGGCTTGAAATACTTGATTTTCCTGAGGTTGAAGAAAGTTTTAAAGAGCAAAGCATTGGTTTTCAATCTGTGAAACAGATGAGAAAAGTTTTCTTGTCCGCTTGTGTCAAGCGTGACCCTGAACCTCTCCTGTGTTGGTCAAAGTACAAGTCCTGTCATTATCGTGTAAAGTCAGTTTGAGTGGATAGTCTTGGCCTGTGTCAAGCTCGGAAAGCTATGAGTTCTTTCCTTATTCATGGGGGATATCCACGTGTTTCTGCTTCACCGTCCCAGCTTCTCTTTTCAGAATATCATGTTTTACGACATGGGAGCAGGAAGCACCGTTTGTACTATTGTTACGTATCAGACAGTGAAAACTAAGGACTCGGGAACCCAGCCTCAATTGCAGATCCAGGGCATTGGGTAAGAATACAACACGAGTTGCACAAAACCCACAGGTCTCAGGAAATAAACCATTTGTTTCACAGTCTCTTCTAAATGTAGAATTTTGCAGTGAGGCTTCAGCACAGTAATTTGGATGGCAGAGTGGGAAACGTTTGGAGCAAGAAGGCTCCAGTTGCTAATAATTCTGGTGTCATTGTCTTGTGCAGAAGGCAACTGAGAACTTGCAAGAGCCCAGGAGGGAACCAGTGTACTTGGTTTGCTTACAGGCTTGCTCTTTTTTATAGCCTCAAGCCATTTAAGCGTAATTCCATTTCACATAACCTTACAGAAGTAGAGTGTCAGTTTGAAAAAGTGGAATACCCTTCTAGAGAGGAGTGAAAATGCAGTGCACTTAATGTGTTGCCAAATAAGGAGGGGATTGCTGTGAATAGCCAGCTCAGCAATTTTAAGCCCAAAGCCTTTATACTGCTGTTTCCGAGAAAATACCTGGCACCTGAGGCAGTTATCCTTTGGCTCTTTGACATCCTTGGCAATAAGGCCTTTACCATAAATACAGTGAAGTTTCCTGCTCAAAGGCTGTTGTGGTGGTGAATCTTTCTTTTCTTTGTTTCATTATGATGTGTTATTTTGGAACAACCGTTGTTCTTTCACAGTCAATCACAGCTGATAGTACTGTAGTTACTTTTGACCATTTGCTGCTCTGCATATTTGTGAAATAATACATGAAGTTTGTTTCTCTTTCGGCTCCATTTAAGTTGTTACATCTCTGTTCATTCTTTTGCTCAGGTTTGACCGTACTCTTGGAGGTTTAGTGATGGAGCTTCGTCTCCGGGACTATTTAGCAAAACTCTTCAACGATCAGCACCCTTCAAAAGATGTCCGAAAGAATCCCCGGGCCATGGCCAAACTACTGAAGGAGGCCAACCGCCTGAAAACTGTCCTGAGCGCGAATGCTGACCACATGGCACAGGTCTGACTGCCTGTCTCGGGGTTTCTGCTTTTTTAGGGCTGAGGGCAGGGTGAGTTAAGGACAGGTGCATGGAAATGCTGTCCCCCTGGCAACATCAGTGTGCTGAAGAGCATTACTGTCATGTTCCAGGGGTGGTGGTGGCACTGGTGGTCCTTCTCAACTTGTGCCCACTTGGTAGCTCTGGTGATTGAGTGGATTGGAGAAGAGTTATTCATGTGAAGTTTGTAAATAAACTTTCACTGAGAGAAGCTGTCTATAT
Organism: Falco naumanni; assembly: GCF_017639655.2. Classification (NCBI taxonomy): domain Eukaryota; kingdom Metazoa; phylum Chordata; class Aves; order Falconiformes; family Falconidae; genus Falco; species Falco naumanni. The sequence goes on along the minus strand of NC_054069.1, from coordinate 215,574 downwards.
CCATGTTCCATTCCCTTGTCACCTTAGCAATGGCACGGTTCAGATGAGTATGTTCAGGGTCTTAGGTGTGTGAGGAAAGCTGAAAGTTTTTGCACGCTGGCAAGTCAGGGAAAATTTTGCTTGGAGAATGCTCACTCCACCAGTAATTTCATTCTGGCTGGTCTCTTCTTCTGAACAGATTGAGGGGCTACTGGATGACATTGACTTCAAGGCCAAAGTCTCAAGGCAAGAATTTGAGGATTTGTGCTCTGACTTATTCCAGCGCGTCCCAGGACCTGTGCAGCAGGCTCTGAGCAGTGCAGAGATGAACCTGGTATGTTTAAGAAAATACATAAACAATTCTGAAGTTTTCATGTATGGAGCTGCTGTCATATCATGATCAAGGCAGCGGTGATTGTGTTATCAACACTGCTGAGAGATACAGATACCCACTGTTGTAATAGAGTGGTGCTGGTGCCGCAGGGAAGTTACCGGCTGCAGTGTCAACAGAAGTCTGTCATGACCCCCTCCACTATCTACCAGAAATGAAGGACTTGGAGGAGAGGTTGCTTTCTCTTAAAAAACTTTACTCCTGTGCTAGAGGTTTGGAATGCTGGTGGTCTCTTTTTTCCCACCCCCCCGCCCCGCTGCTGGTTGTGGTCTCACTCCTGAAGTTTTAACTCAGAGAGCCTGGAAATAGAATTACTGCTACTCAGGCCTCTCCTTTGAGCACTCCCTTTAGAAGGCCACTTGTGGACTGCAGTTGGACCACATGCAATGTGGTCCTTTGGAGAGGCCCGCTCGTGGTTAAATGCTCACTTTCCAGGGTGCCAGGATGCTCTTGGGCATCTTCTAGCTCTGGTATTCAACGCAGGACACTGTGTCACCTCTTAAGTCTGGGTTTCTGTCTGTTCTGATCCAGATTGCTGTCTTGAGTCGCTGGCAGCTCTGGCATTAAACTATGGTCTGTCTCATTTTGGATCAAGTCCCACGTTTTGGGTGACTTGAAGCAGTGGTCATATTGTCCCTGTCTGACTGACCTGACTCCAGGTTCCTTATGTTGGCATGGCTTGCGTCAGCCTGTCTTGAGACCTGTCGGGCACTGGCCTGCACAGGGATGGCAGGACGTAGCGTGGGTATTCTCAGAGCACCACATGAGTGCGTGGTAACTGGGGAAGGAGCGTAAGGAAGCCCTGAACTTGGCTTTCCAAAATTGCTTTCTCAAGACAAGGTGACTGTTTCCAATCCCTAGGATGGAATTGACCAGGTGATTCTAGTTGGTGGTGCCACACGAGTCCCCAAAGTGCAGGAGGTTTTGCTGAAAGCTGTGGGCAAGTGAGTATGTGAGGCCCCCTTCTAGTCTGTCTCCTACTGACAAGTTGCTGTTGATGGCAGAGGCTGCAAAGCTGATGTCTGTTGCTTTTCACTTTGTAGAGAAGAGCTGGGCAAGAATATCAATGCTGATGAGGCTGCTGCTATGGGTGCAGTCTACCAGGCAGCTGCTCTGAGCAAAGCCTTTAAGGTGAAGCCTTTTGTCATTCGGGATGCTGCTGTGTTTCCTATCCAGGTAACCCTTGGCTTGCTTTCCCTTGTCCAGGGTATGAGTAAATGGGGCTGTGCTGGGAGAAGCCTTCAAGTAAGGAGACTATGGAGATCTTTCTGCCAATCTAATAAAGGAAGCAGAAGAAAATCTTCCATGTTGTAGAAGTGGTACATCCAAGAAGCTGGGCATATAGAAACACCTATTGAAATACTTGCCTGTCCCCCAACTTCTGCATGAGGCAGAGCAGCCAAATGCTGCGGAAGCCTCTGACATAAGATGCTGCAGAGGAAGTTTGCAGTTGCTGAGTCATGCTTTTGTTTGTGGTGCAGGTGGAGTTTACTCGTGAAGTTGAGGAAGATGATAAATCCAGGAGTTTAAAGCATAACAAAAGGATTTTGTTCCAGCGCATGGCACCCTATCCACAGCGCAAAGTTATCACTTTCAACCGCTACACAGATGACTTTGAGTTCTATGTCAACTATGGAGATCTGTCCTTCCTGACCCAGGATGACATGCAGTGAGTTGAGCCCAGCATCAGAGCAGACAGCTCTCTGGCAGTGCAGTATGTGTGACTGGGAATTCTATTGTCAGGCAAGCCTACATGTCTGACTGGGCACCAGTGTGTATTTGCAGATCAGTCCTCCAAGTTTTGTGCACTTTAGCAAACCGAAATGTGTCAGTTCCTTGCTTTGTGCAGTGGCCCATCGCTGTGAAGGTGACTGTGAGAAGTGGTTAGCTGTTCTGCAGCACTGTTATCCTAAGGTGTGTTTTTTCTGCTTTTGTCTCTGTGTTGTCAGGATTTTTGGTTCTCTCAATCTCACTACTGTGAGGCTAAAGGGAGTTGGGGACAGTTTCAAGAAGCACTCAGATTATGAATCCAGAGGCATCAAAGCTCACTTCAATATGGACGAGAGTGGAGTGCTAAGTCTTGACCGGGTAAACACCACCCCGTTGTGATGTTTGTGTTTTCCAGTTCTGTCCCTCTCTGCTATTGATGGTCCCTGCTTGAAATAATTCTGTGCTCCTCCTTCAAAGGTGGAATCTGTGTTTGAGACCTTGGTGGAAGACAAGCTGGAGGAGGAGTCAACACTGACAAGTAAATGCTGAACTTTAACATTTGCTCTGACTGTTGTGTTGTACCTGTAGTGGCTGAGATAACTTCCACGCCCCAAAACCAGGGAAACTGTATGCTTGCAGTTAAGGGGTTAGCCATTGTCTCAGATTGTGTGTACAGCTTCAAAATACCTTAAAGCCCTTTGCAAGTGGCTGCTGGTGCTGCCAGGAGGCTCTGAAATGTCGTATGCTTCTCAGGTGACTGTGGCATGCATTGCATCTTGAAAAATAGAAGTTGTATTCTCTTTGTTCAGCCACAGCTGCCAATTTAAGGAGATTTGTCCTGAAGGCAAATCCCACATCCACAGCCCCATAGCACCCTCCCTTCTTGTTGTCAGGGATGCGATGGCCTGATCTGTGCTTTGAGTTGCTCCAGTTTTGGAGCACAGACTTCCCTACAGGGCGGAGCTGGAAATCTGCATCTTGGGAGGTGGCTAACGCAGCCACAGGTTGAAGCTTGAAGCTTTTTAATTGAAGTTACAAATTTCAGGTCATGGTCCAGCAGGGGCAGAGGCTCCACTTGTCTGTGCATGCAAAAACACAAAGTGAGGTCAGGGACAGATGAGTTTCTGGAGTGTACGCTGCCAAGGGAGGACCTTGGTGATAATTATGCTTGTGAGGGGGAGACCTGAAGATGACTTTCCTCCTCCTATGGATACATAATATTATGTATTTTTTGTCTCCTATCGACAGAACTTGGAAACACCATCTCAAGCCTGTTTGGGGGTGGTGGCCCTACACCAGAGACTGGAGAGAACCTGACAGATTCGGTTCAGGTGAGCCCCTGGGGTGATTGCTAGTGGGAGGGAGCCTCTGGGTCTTGCTGTGGCTGGTAAACAGGCAAGAGTTCCTGTAAGCAGAACTAAAGGTGTCTGGCAGCATGTCAGGATTTTAAATATTTTCAGAAAGTGCTATGTTCCTCTTGAGTTTCATGTGGCATGCGTCTAAAGAAACTTGTGATCTTTTGCTGGCACAATGTTACAGGACTTGTTTTCAGGGAAGTCTCTTGTTTCTAAATTCTCCTGGTGCTCTGTGGCTAGGCTTCTGCCTGTGTGGTGTCTGTGCAGGTGTCTGGTGGGCTCCTTGCTTTCTTCCGGGTCATATAGGTCCAGCTGCTGTTGTGCTGGCAGTAGTGATTAGGTTTCCTTCTGTTGAGATGAAAGCTCCTTGTCACAGAATTGTGTCTTGCACTGAAGTGACTCTTAATTAATATTCTAGCTCAGCACAGTCCCTTGCTAATGGCTGCAGTCACTCTGAGTGCTGTTTTTCATACATAAGCTTTTTTCAGAGAATTATCTGTACTGTGAAACATTTGCATGGAATTTCTACATTAAAAACCGTGTTTTGGTTTCCCCTTTACTTGGCTGTGATGACCAGGAAGAAGAAGAGAGCCTAGCAGAAACAGGTAAAGAAGAGCAAGGAGAGAGACAAGACCAGAAAAGCAGTGCAGAAGATGCTGGTGAAGAACAGGGAGAAGGGAAACAGCAGTCTCCAGGTCAGGCAGAAACTGCCCCTCCGAAAGCAGAGTCAGGGAAGGAGGAAGAAGGCGAGAAATTAGAGTCTCAGGTGAGCATCAGGTTGAAGGACTGGGACTGTGATTTCGGTGTCCGAGAAGTGGAATTTCCTCAGTGGAATTCTACTTTCCCTGTTAGTGCCCTGCCTTGGAAAAAAGTTGCAAAATCTGCCTATCTGTTCCCTTGCCTGAGAATGTACCTTATCTGTCACAGGATCCCAAAGAAAATAGAGAAACTGTGAAAGAGGAAGAACCATCCAGAAGTTCCAGTGACAGCACAGTTACCAAAACGGTCGAAGAGAAGAAGATCAAAGCACCCAAAAAGCAGAAGCTTGTCCACGAGATCACCATGGAACTGGATGTAAACGATGTGCCTGACCTGCTGGAGGATGAACTGAAGAGCTCAATGAAAAAGTATGTTTGAAGTGGCTCTAGATAAAGGAAATGAATTGCTTTAGAATGGTGATAGCTCATGTAGCACTGCTGTCTTCAGGAGCTGATGTATATGATGTGGTGCTCATCTAAAGGTACTTGCTACCTTTGATTTCTGTTCTCTTTGTCTGTTAGACTCCAAGACTTGACAATCAGAGATTTAGAGAAACAGGAAAGAGAAAAATCGGCCAATAGCTTAGAGTCCTTCATCTTTGAGACCCAGGTAAGAGAGGGATATCAAGAAATGGGAGTTCCTGGAGAGCAGGTAGAAGTGTCTTATGCAGCTTGGCTGATCTGAGTGCAGGGAAGTTGTCTGAGCTGGGGGAAGCTGATTTGAAGAGCCTATGTGGACTTTTGAGGCTTCCTTGATAGAAAACAAACACTTCCTTCAGCATGTCTAACATTTCAGACTCGGGGTTTCCAGTATCCCTTATGTGCACTTACCTGTGTGTTTTGGAAGAGTTGCACTCTGGCTGCAAAGCAGCTACAGCTGCTCAAGAACTGTTGTGCAGAAGAGGCAACTAATGCTAAGTGCATGTGAAATTATGGTTGTTGCAGCTTCACCATCACATACCTGGTGTGCGCGTGTGCCTGTATACCTGGTGCATTACCATCCTGCTCATGGTAATGCTAGGAGCAGGAGACCATATTTGGGAGCATTGAATGAGATTCTTCTGGCCAGTGCAGGCAGTGTCTCAGGAGTTCACAGTCCAGCCCAGTTGCAAGTGGGTGACCCGGTCATTTTATGCTTCCGTGGTCAGTGGTATTTGACAGGGGTGCTTGCTTTGCTCTTTTTCAGGACAAGCTTTACCAAGAGGAATACCAGTTTGTCTCAACAGAGGAGCAGAGAGAAGAAATTTCCAGGAAGCTTAATGAGGCTTCCAGTTGGATGGAGGAGGAGGGCTATGCAGCCACAACTAAGGTACCGCTGCCTGTAGTCGGGGTGCCAGTCCACTATCGCTGACGTGGGAACGACCACCTAGGCTGAAAGAGTATTGATTCATCTTGATGCTTTGTCACCTGGTTCTTGAAACATTCGTGCTTCCTCAGTTCATTATGTACAGAGCAAAAGACAAAGTTCTTCTAGCCATGGGTGTATCTTCAACAGCTTCAGCAGTAACCTGTTGATTCCACATAAAGCTTAGTCGCATGGCTGTATTTGATGGAGAGAGTGACAAAACCTGCAGTTTTAACTTCTGAGGTTTACAGCATTAGACAGTGGGCAAATTCCCCTCTTTTCCCCATTTGCAGGAGCTGAAAGACAAGCTTTCAGAGCTGAAAAAGCTTTGTAGGAACCTCTTCTTTCGTGTGGAGGAAAGGAGAAAGTGGCCAGAACGCCTGGCTGCCCTGGAAAGTCTGCTCAACCACTCAACCATCTTTCTCAAGTAAGAGCAAGCTGTTGGTAAGGAGAGTCATGCAGCTGATAGTGTAAGAGATGCCAACAGAACATGTCCAGATTGAATGTGACCTGAAAGTCACTAGCACTTCTAGAGAGATGACCAAAACCCTGCTTATTAGTGCTCAGTTCTGCAGAACCCATTAACAGAAGCGTGCAAGCTCTGTGTCATCTGTGGGGGGCAGGAAGTGTCCAACACTGTACACATCATTTGCAGGCAGATGTTTTCGCTCTTGATCCTACGGCCTCAGCTTTTTCTGTCTTTCTTGTTTTTCTTATCTCGTGATAGCTGCATTTGCTGGCTCCATATCCCATTCTTAGCATTCAGAGATTGATTTAGGACTCCAGTTTCCTGTAGATGCAAGAGACATAAATGTAAAATGTACTGATTGGTTGGTATGTGCAGAGGCTAGTTATGCTTACTGGAGCTGTAAACACTGAGTTGCTGAGGTACGATCTGTTTGGTTTAACAGAAATAAACATTATCTTTAAGGGGGGCCCGAATGATTCCAGAGTCTGACCAGATATTCACAGAAGTGGAACTGACTATGCTGGAAAAAGCCATCAATGAAACAACGGTAATAAAGGATCAAATGATTCTGAGGGAGGGCGGGGGTGGGAGTTCGGGTTGTGTTTCCTGTCATATACACTTTCATTCAGGGTCATGAAACAGAGTGTGCCTGTCTTGTTTCCATGCCACTGGCAAACCTTTTGTGTGTCTTGGTGTTTTCTAATTCCCAGCTTGACCCCAGACTGCTTTGGGGTGATAATGGTTCTTGTCGCATGTGGAGAGCTGTCTCAGGAGTGGTGGTGTAGCCCAATAATCTGGCTGCACGCAGTTTTTAAAAGCAGCCTCTGGGTTTTAAGGGTTCTGTTATGTTTTTTGAGGGATACTACAGTGATATTACAGTGATTCCTGGAACCTGAAAGCATTCAAAAAGCACCTCTTCCCTCCCATCCCCCAGATCTGGAAGAACGAGACGCTGGCTGAGCAGAACAAGCTCTCCCCTACTGAGAAGCCCATCCTGCTGTCCAAAGATATAGAGCTTAAGATAGCAACCCTGGACAGGGAAGTCCAGTATCTTCTGAATAAGGCCAAGTTTGCAAAGCCCAAACCCAAAAAGGAGAAGAACACCACAAAAACAGATTTGGGCAAGAATGCTACAGCAGCCTCTGAGACTGAGAACACTATCCCTCCCACGGAGGGGAAACAAGAAGGTAAGGAGTGGGTGGGGAGTGTGTACATAACTCCTAGTATATAATTACCACGTGTAGCACACTCTTACCTCTCTGTCTTGAGAGGGAGCTAAATAAGTGAAGACAACAGTTAACTGTAGGGTTAAATGATCCTCCTCTTAATTTTCAGAGACAGCTGGGAAAATCTCAGCATGGCCTGTCCTTTTCCCACCACTGTTTGTTTGGGTTTTTTTTTTTCTGTGAAGGAACAGAAAGTGTTTATAAACTTCCCAGGGTGGTTAGTCAGTATTTGGCTGGCTGGCTGATTGCCTTATAAGAAAGATAAGCCATCAATTGCCTTCTGGGTGTCCAGAGCTGACTATTCAAGGCCATGTCCTAGTTATCAAGGAATAGTATGAGCTGTGGATGAGAAAGGTTTGGACCCCAGGAAAAAAAAACCAACAAGCGACTCTTGGGACACTGTCATGGTTTAACACCAGCTGGCGACTAAGTACCAGAAAGCTTGTAGTTTTCTGAACTTTTTAAGATCCTTAGGTTCTGAGTGGCCTGGTCCTTTTAAATCTGGATTGCTGTTTGTCAGCAGAGTTCCCAGTGGTTCCTCTGGCCTGAGTTAAGAGGTGCCGCTTAGTCACAGCTCCAAAGGTGACTGTAAGCAACCAGGGAATCTCCAGGGCTTCTAGGAACGTAAGCCTGGTAGGCAGAGGCAGTGAGAAGTAAGGAGCAGTTCTATGATGCTTCTCTGAGTGTTGTAGAGAGATCCACTGTGAGAGTGGATTATTACAGTCCTGCTCAGACACCACAGCTGCTGGCTTGTTTGCAAACCTCTCCACTAGGCACCTAATCTCCCTGCACCTAATCTCCTGTGTATTCTCCCTGAACATCTCTTTCTTTCTGCTTTAAACATAGACAAACCTGAGGATATTGGTCCAGCTAAGGAATCTCCTACAGCTGAGAAAGTGGCAATAGATGATAAGCGTGGATCAGACTCTGGTGGGTAAATGTTTGGCTCGTGCTCTGGAACCTGGTAGCTAGAAGTGCAAGCTGTCTGCATGCTCCTTAGCTGTAGGAGGCAGTAAGGCGGTGGAACCCCTGATTTTGGGATCAGTTCTTAATTCTGCAAAGAGGAAGACAAAAGTTTGGGTTCCTCGCTGTTCCTACATTTTCCTTGTTCGGTGTGAAGGTCTAATGTACCACTGCCTCCTGCCTCAGCAGCTGCTTTATGCCTGTTGCTGCAGTTTATAGCCAGTCCTGTAGCTGGAAGCCCGTCTCTGTTAACGAGCTGATGTGCAGGTGTGTGTGTGTTTTATTCTGCTGCTCCTGTGGTGAGGACAGCGGTGTCTGGCGCGCAGAGGGCAGCAATGCCTTCAGCTCTTTGGAGCTGAGCGTCTGTGCCCAAAGCCTTCCTCCGACCACTGTGCAATAGACTGAGAGCTTGCTGGAACGCTTAATGAAATGTCAGGGACTTTCAGCGCTGCTTTGTGTGCTGTAAAACCTGTTACAGAGTGTAACTGTGTTTACTTCATTACATAGGGTCCAAAAAAGATAAGACAGAAGCTGAAGGAGAAAGCAGGAAGAACGATGAGTTATAACATCCCTGAATTCCTACTGGCATCAACATTTATTTATTTCATGATTACTTTCTTGTTTTTATCATGGACCTGGTTAGTCATGATGTAAATGGAACACAACAAGCAGTCTGACAACAAAATGGGATAGAGGTGTAGTTTTTTTTTTTTTCTTTCTGGGGATTTTGCCGCTACTAACTTAGTGATTTTTTTTTTTTCTTATGTGTTTAAGGCTGGCAATGTACCCACCGAGAATTGTCTGTTTCAGTACAGAAGTCACCAAAGTGACTTTTCTGTGGAGAGAAAGCAGTAAAGAAACATCTTAAGCTTTAGGAAGTAACTTGGAACGTAAACTCTGCCATGCCTCCTCTGCTAGAGAGAAAGGGGGTTAGTGCAGAAGCATACATAGTTGAGATGGTGTTATCTGTGTGTGTATGGAGCCCTAGCTTAAAGAAATTGTGTGATTTTGGCTGATAGGAGGTGTGTTCTCGTTTGCGTTCCTGGGAAGGTGGAATGGAATTGGGGAGGCAGCTGCTCCGTCCTTTGAGATAACACGAATGTGTCTGTTTTCTATAGACTGTTGTTAAAACCGTCTCTATCTGTGCTCTGTAGCAGAGTCTGAAAACCCCAAACTGAGAGCTGACAAAAAGGTTCTGTATAGTTTACGATAAGAAAAAAAAAAAAAAAAAATGCAGAAACGGCAACACCAACTGCTGAGGAGGAGGGTGAAAGTGGAAACGACTTGGTGCAGCTGGTACTTGGGCCAGCAGCCGGTAACGGGGCGCAGGGGTGGTGCAGGGTGAGGACACCCCAAACCTGGCAGAGTTGATTGCGACCCTCCTCCTCCCTCGGCCCCTGGCGTGCTCGGACCGGCTCCGCTGCAGCCCTCTGCGTCCTTGGCCGTGGCGGGGCCGGGGTCGTGCAGACACCTGTGAGTGTGCACCTGGCGCTGTGCTCCATCCTGGCCCCTTCACCCCAAAATAAAAACCTCCGTTCTGACGCTGCTTCGAGGCGGCCGCCTTTGTTCTGGGGAGGTGAGGGGGGGCCGGCTCGCGGAGGGGCGGGCGGGGGGCGGGGCAGGTCCGGGGCTCGGGGGCGGGGCGAGTCCCGACGGGCAATGGGGCGGGGCGGGGCCGCTGTGCCGCGCCGGTGCCTCCGCACGCCCCGGCTGCCGCCGCTGTCCGCCCGCCGCGCTCGGGCCGGGCCGTCGGCTGCCTCGCCCAGTGCCGGCCCCCCCTGTTCCTGTTCCGGCCCGGCCCCGCGGGGCAGCGCGGCGGGATGGCGGCCGGCGGGTACAGGCGGTACCGGGCCGTGATCTTCGCGGCCATGTTCATCGGCTACACGCTGTACTACTTCAACCGCAAGACCTTCTCGTTCGTCATGCCCTCCGTCATGGCCGAGGTGCCGCTGGGGAAGGACGAGCTGGGTGAGTGGCGGCCCCCGGGACCCCCCGCTGCCGGCTGGGTGGCCGTGCCCTGCGGGCTGAGCTGTGTCCCCTGCTCTCCCGGCCGCAGGTGTCATCACCAGCAGCCAGTCCGCGGCGTATGCCATCAGCAAGTTCGTCAGTGGCGTCCTCTCCGACCAGATGAGCGCCCGCTGGCTCTTCTCCTCCGGCCTCCTCATGGTGGGCTTGGTCAACGTGGTCTTCTCCTGGAGCTCCACTGTCACGGCCTTCGCCGGGCTCTGGTTCCTCAACGGCTTAGCCCAGGGGCTGGGCTGGCCGCCCTGCGGGAAGATCCTACGAAAAGTAAGGGCTGGCTGGGAAGGGCGATGGGGGAACCCCAGCTCAGCAGCCCCAGCACCAGGCCCGCAATCCCGAGGGGCTCGCCCCCCCCGCAAGCCCTGGCGCGCGGAGCTGCCAGCTGCGCTGCCCACGGAGCCGTTCCCTGCGCAAGGTCCTGCTGATGCCGGCAGAGGTGTGACAGCGGGTTAGCCCATGCCTGTTGTGCCTCGCTCTGGCCCAGCTGGATCAGTAGCATCTCCTGGTCGCGGACCTTCTCCGCCCTAAAGAGGCATAATTTGTGGAATCCAGTCTTGTAAACGTCACAGCAGAGATCTGGCTGTCTCTTTGCTGCTGGGCAAGGGGTGACAAGCAGAATTGCATCTGCACGCTTGGGGTGCTCAGGAATTGAAAATCACAGGCTGTTCAGGTAGAAAACCAGGTGACGTGGAGGAGCAGCATGAGCCAAGCCTCTTAAGCTGTGTGTTTGGCTTTTGTGACAATTTAAGGGGAACAGATTGATTTCTGCCTTAGGACAGAAGGAAAGGAGGTCAGCTGTGCACTAACCTCACTTGAAAGATGTAAAGTCCAGGGATGCATGTACCTGCAGGACAGGAGTGACACTGAACAACTGTGTTGCCCTTCTGCGAGGCATCTAGCCTCATCTAGCTGGTGAGAACAGGATGGTTGTGTCCGCAGAAAGGAAGGGCCTGAATAACAGAAACAATAGGCATAGTGTTTTCTGAAGACGTTTGTGAACATAGTTCATAGATACTTTCTTGCCGATGACAACCACTCTGGGCAGTCCTGGCTCTGAGTGTGCTTTGCAGCACGGAGCTGATCATGCCTGATACTTAATGCAACAGCAAGTCCTTAAGTTACCTTGTGGCTCTCTGCGTAGCCATTCATGGTCCTGTGCCAGCAGACCCCTCCAGGAGGACGCTGTTCCCAGCAAGTGAGCACGCAGAACCGTGCTGCTCTTAAATTTGCCTCTCCATGGCTCAGTTTCATGGTCTGTAAGTGGAAATAACTCTGAGCTGGCTGGGGGGGGCGAGCACCTGTCAGGCTGGTATGGCTGACACTTGCGTAACGTTTGGAGTTCCCTGTGGGACTAAGGCAGTGAAGAGCAGGTGCTCCCTTCACCTGCTTTAGTAGATCTGTGTCTGGGTTGCCCCAAACCTGCAGTGCAGGCCTTGGCTGAGGATTTTCAGGTGCGGCATCACTCCCTTTCTCAGACCTCACGCTGTTTTTCTTGTTGTTACACAGTGGTTTGAGCCTTCTCAGTTTGGGACTTGGTGGGCAATCCTGTCTACGAGCATGAACTTGGCTGGAGGCTTAGGCCCCATTGTTGCTGCCCTCGTGTCTCTGAACTACAACTGGCGCATGACTTTGTCCTTCTCCGGCTTCATCTGTGTGGTTGTCTCTTTTGTTTGCCTTGTCCTGATTAAAAATGAGCCATCGGATGTTGGGCTGCCCAACATTGAACAAGGACCCAAGAAGGGGAAGAAAGGTAAGCGTGAGACTCCACGGTAAGCGGGCAGCCATGGCAGGAGGCACGGTGCCTGCTTGCCTGTATTCAAGCAGAGACATGTCACGCTTGCTGTCCTGAGGTCTCTGTCCTTCCCGATTCCCAAAACCGCTGCTTGGTGGGCAGGTATAAGGGGTTGTCTTCAGCAACTTTACTCTAGTTACCATTGAGCTGCTGCACTGAAGTTACAAAAGGCATAAACCAAGCCCCTGGGTCATCTTGTGAGAAGCGGCCGGTGTGTGCGGGCTCCTGATGCTGTCACAGCAGCAGCAGAGGAACAGCCTGCCCACCCATCGGTCGTGCTTGTTGGCCTGCCAGCAGCCACCAAGATGTTCGTGGCTGGCTGTTTCATCTCCCCGTCTACTTAATGTCTTCTTACTAATGCTGCCTTGGTTTTCTTGGTGCTTTCTTTGCTCAGATTGTGAGTCGAGTCTCTGGAGGGTACCAACAGCAGGGAACGCTTCCCTAAGCCTGACTTTGTTCTCCTCTGTACTGGCAGGGGACAGGCAGTTCTCCCCTCACCCCGCCATGCGTTCTTTTGACCCCTGGCCTGTGGTGGACTCTGCTCAGTGTTTTCTGTCCTAATCTACGACATCTAGTTAGTAAATGTTTGTTCGGACTATTGAGTATGGTGCTTCTCTGAAAGCAGAATGGGTAGAGGGGAATTGCAACACAGGTTTGCTGTAGGATTTTACAGTCCAGTGGAAACAGCCTGTTTTCCACACTGTCCTGCGATGCCTGTGCTGCTAGACTTGATCTCTTTGTGTAAGAAAAGAATATTGTTTCCCCAGAGCGTTCTCTGGGGAGGGTAGGCTTGTAGGCGTTCCTGGAAGATGATGCAAAAATCAAGGTAACACCTGAAAGTCAGCATCTTTCTTTGGGTCAGTGTGGTGGCGCTGACAGGCACAGCTTACAAACACCAGCACAAAACCTGGAGAAGCAGGTGCTTTTTCTAACAGCCCTTGTGAAGGGTTTATTGGCAACTGCAATACATAAAGTTACTGGGAATAGCGTGTTGATTATTCTTTTGAAATCTTTAATGAATGTGGAATAAATTTGACAGAAGGGATTCTGAAATGACAGCAAAGCCAGGACAAGGTGGGGAGGTAAAGCCATTTGCTACCAGTAGGTAGGAGTATCTCCCTCTGTTGGGTTACCCTTGTGCACGAATCCGGCTGGCAGACCCATCTGTAGTGCTGTGTGTAGGTGTCCTCAAGCAGCAGCAATGTTCCTCCTCATCTTCCTTACAGGTTCCTCCAGTGACAACAGCACTTTGACAGAGCTGCTGCTCTCACCATACCTCTGGGTGCTCTCAACGGGCTACCTGGTTGTTTTTGGAGTGAAAACATGCTGTACCGATTGGGGACAGCTCTTCCTTATCCAGGAGAGAGGACAATCCATGCTTGTGGGTATGATGCAAAGCTGCATTATTAAGCATTGTGGCTGCAATCTGGGAGGTATTGCCAGGAGCTGGACTGGGTACAGGAAAAGGACATGGGCCTCTCCATCTGAGGGGCTTGTTTCCTTGCCTCCTAACTGTCTGCTTAGGTAAACACAGCTATTGAAATAAATTAGCATGCAGTTACTGCATGCACTGAGTAGCTGTGCCAGGGCCCTCCTGGGACTAGCAGATGGGCATTCCTGTACGAGGATGCGCTGGAGGCTCTTGTCTGACGGAGCTGCTCTGAGCTCGCTGTGAGCTGACGGCAGTTGAGCTTGGGCAAGAGGACACATGTGACCAAACTTGACGGCCTGTTCTTTGCTCTATCTAGGTAGTTCCTACATCAGTGCCTTGGAGATTGGGGGTCTGGTGGGAAGCATTGCTGCTGGATACCTTTCTGACAGAGCGGTAGCAAGAGTAAGTAATCTGGACCCTCAGACATGTTGGGAAGTTAACACAGTGTCAGTCTGAGCTGCTTCAGAATTTTTACAGTTTGTTTTGGCTTCCTTTGCGAGTGCTTAAAGATGATTATTAAGGAATGCTCCCCTTGCTTGTGTTGCTTTGGAGGTTCAGGATATACAGAACACAGAGGCAGGGAGCTGCTGCCCCACGCCTCTCAGTACCGTGTTTGTTTCTTCTGCCTTCCCAAGCCATTCTTTTGGATGCGGTTCTGTGTCTGAACTGCCCTGCTTTGAGATGGGGCATTTGAAAATCAGATCACTCTTGATTAACCCATCTCTTTCCCTCCATGCAGAGGCAGGCTGGGAGGGACACAACCCATCTCAACAGCTTAACTAAGGTGCTCAGTCAGGGTCGTGTGGCTACTGCACGGTACCACTGAGAAACAGGCCCATACCGTGTTATGCTGTGTGTGTGAAGACAACTGCTGAGCACCCTAGAAGGTGCTGGGAGATACATGTGCCGATATTAGGGATCACCATACGCCTGTCAGGTTTAAGGTGTTTGATCTGTTTAATTTGTTGGCTTTACTGTGCTTTCTAGATTTTGGTGTTGGAAGAGAACTGGCTGTTGACAGTTGTCTTCTGGCTGAAAAAAATCCCCATGTTAAAATCGAGTGGTGGGATCTGAAGCCAAATTCAGGGTAGAAGCAGGGTGCGTTGATAACAGAAGTATCATTTGTCACTAGGAGCTTCTTGCTTAGCACAGTTTGACTGCAGGCCGTCCTTAAACCAAACCAAGAAGTCTGGCTAGCAGGTGTGTCTTTGATGCGCCATTGTGTTTCTGACAGCTGTGTGGATGGTGTTAGTTGCTAGCAGTATAAAATGGAAGGAGTCCTTCCAGTTTCTGACCTTTATTTTCCCTTCCTGGATCACAGGTGGGTCTCTCAAGCTACGGGAATCCTCGGCACGCGCTGCTGCTTTCCATGATGGCTGGGATGTGTGTGTCCATGTTTCTGTTCCGAGTCACAGTCACAGGCAATTCTCCCAAGGTAATCCACGTGCGAGCAGCTGACCGTAAGTTGGAGGGATAGCCCTTTCATGGTGAGGAGTTTGATGATAGGGAGTGTGACTGTTCCTTGGCCCTTCTTAAGAACTGTGAGTTTGCCTTTTCTTTGTATGTGCTATGGAGGAGCAGGCTAACTTGGTCTGGTTTGGGCTGCTCCTCCTGCCTCAGTTCGCTTGGGCAGCCTGCGTTACCAGCTATAGTGTAGATGTGACTTGCATCTACCCTCATGATTGTTAAATAAATGAAACCTTTTTTCTCCTTTTTTTTTTTTTCTTCTTCAGGAAAATCACTTCTGGACTGTAGTCTTGCAACCTCTAGCTGGTCTTACAAGCCTAAAAGAACAGGAGGTTTCTGCCTTGCATTTTTTCTCCTTCTGCCTGTTTCTGCTTTCACTGATCTGCCTTTTTCCTGTCCTGGGAGGTTGGTTAGCACTACAGAACTTAGAACCAGGGCATTGAGAAGAGATTACTGTAAGTCTTGTAGAAGAAACCTTTTCTTATAATCATTTGATTACACTAACTCACTTTAAAAAGCCTGGATATAAAACCTTTAAGTTGTTACATAGAAGGTTCTGAGAACATTCGTTCATCAGGTAAAATGTAGCCAGTTAAGGGGTCTTGTGAGTGAGGTCAAGAGGAATGATTCTGCCCCTGCAGATGCCTTCCTCCTTGATTTTTGGCAAGTGCTTTTCTAACTCTCTGTTTCTGTTTCCCATCTGGAAAATAAGATGGTATTTCCTTCTTCCTGGGCATCTCGAAATGGTGTTTACAGTTCAAAAAGCATGCTGTAATCTTGAGGCCGTCAAGTTACTTATCCTTTGTTGTCCTTTCACAAGCGACTGATAAATTCCAAGCCAGGTAGTTTTCCTAGAGCGTAAGCTAACACTGAAGTTCAGACTGTTGGGGTTTTTTTGGTTTTGTTTCTTTGTTTGTTCCGTGACACAGAGGTCATCAGATAGTGGCTTCTTGCAAATGAAGATGCTCTGATTGGTCACTTGCATCTAAAATGAGAAAAGGTTTTAGCTGGTGTCTCCAGGATCATTTTTAAAAGTGACTCAGTTCACTTTTCATTGCCCATCTCTCTTCGATGTTCTGGTTCTTCTTTGCAAAATGACATACGTTGTGTGTGCACGGTGTAGGGGGCAGAGCTGTACGAGAGAGAAGAGCTGACGCTGGCTGGCAGGATGGTGTGGTTGGGGTGCAGCTGGGATGTATGTATGTGGGCTCTGTTGCAGGCTTGAGCTCTTCTCTCTGCAGGCCAGAAAGCTGCTGTGAGCTCAAAAATGTCAAAACTCCCTCATACTGTGAAAAGGTTTGAGATTTGTCAGCAGCTGCTGATTGACAACGGTAAGATGCACAGCTCCTGTTTCTGATCTTAACCTGTTTTGACAGCTGTGGATTCTGATTCTGGGAGCTGTGTTCGGGTTCTCCTCATATGGGCCGATTGCCCTGTTTGGGGTTATAGCCAACGAAAGTGCTCCTGCCAACCTGTGCGGCACCTCTCATGCCATAGTGGCCCTCATGGCCAACGGTGAGTAATGCCCCTTTCCCTAGGAAACAAACCAAACCCATGTGTGTTCTTGATGAAGTGAGGTCTAGCCCTTGGGTGCCAAGCCTCGGGGATGCTTCCTGCTGTACCTGATGGCTTTTTGCCCAGTGCTTGAAGTTCAAACCAGGCCCGAGATTTTTATACATGCAGAACCAAGCATTGGCAGCTGTAACTGAGGAGCACAAGCGTTGCTAGTTTTCTGTGTGCTTTCCCTTACAGTTGGGGGTTTTCTGGCTGGACTACCTTTCAGTACCATTGCCAAGCACTACAGCTGGGCCACAGCCTTCTGGGTGGCCGAAATCACCTGTACTGGCAGCACGGTGGCTTTCTTCTTACTGCGGAACATCCGCACCAAGATGGGCCGGATTCCCAGGAAGGCTGACTGAGGATAAGCTGCTCGGTGAAAAGGATGCCCTCATGCTAATATGAATGATGCTCGTTTTTTTTGTTTAACTGGCCTAGGAGTAAGTTACCTATTGCTGCAACCTAGGTAAAAACTTCTTAAATCTTCATCCACTGTCAGGTGCCCAAGGGCACAAGGTTCCTGCTACTGATCACTTTTTCCCTCAAGATGTGATAATTCAGCTCGTTACTGTACCTCCTCCTCACAGGACTGTTGGTGAAGCAAGCAAGCTTCACAGCCCCAGCTTCCCCACTAAAAGTACTCTAAACCAACTGGATTCAGGTGCGGTCACACTTTAAGTTTTGTCCTTACTGTTCGCCTCGGCTGTTAGCTGTCGGCACAGCTTTGTGGTTCAGGGGTGCTGAAGCCAGCCTTTGCCGCGTTTGTTCAGCCCACCCAGCCGCTGTAAGCGCAGATGTTTCCGTTTACTTCAGCGTGAGCTCCCTGCATGCTCTCGGCCCTGGAACAGTGACAGAGCAGTGAATAATGATTATTGCAGTTTGGCCTCACAGCTGATTTCGGAACAGCATGGCTTTAGCTTTACCTGGGATTAGTTGTTAAGAGTGAGGGAGGCATTTGCTCTGGATGAGAACACTGATGCAGTGTTGCGTCAGGACTCTCTGCAGCACTCAAAAATAGGCACATTTCCAAGAAATTCTTGGCACTTCAGGGGAGAGCATTTAGAGAAGCTCCTTCTATTGAACTGATCTTGCCTGGTGCGATTTGTGTACAGTGTTAATGATTTGTGAGGGAGACAGCTGCTGCCAAGGCAGCTTGTAGCAAGCACTCTGCCAATCAGCCAGGAAAACCAACCCAGCAGCAAGTATTGCAACAGCAGCTACTGCCAGCCCACAACTTCTGCAGCTGGGTTTCCTGAAAACCTGTATTTCTAGCACCAGATTGTATTTTTTTTGGCACAAGGTGTGTAGTCTAGAATGTTTTTGGTCAAGAGCTGCGTCTGTCACAGCTGCAGGTAGGGGCTCTGGCTACCTCAGCAGAGCTGCCGCCGGCAGCCTTGAGCAGTCTGGCCCAGAAATCTCTGTAATATGCAGACTCAGGTTTTTAACTGGAATTTTGTTGAATATGCTTAGTTTTTCCCAAAAGGATTTACTGCTTTAGGGTCCTGGGAAGTGGCAAGTTCAACTCATGAAGAACCTGCACACGGGTACTTTGTTGAACAGCTTTGTTTGCAAAAGTAGGTAGCCAGCCTTAATTAAAATAATGCAAGTGAATTACATTTTGTACTTAATTATATAATCTTCTGTTATCTGTGAAATAAAATGGAGCAGTGTAACAGGGGCTCTGGTTGTCTTATGGAGAATGGTGCAAGCAGACCCACACACACCCACTTCCCTCTGCACGTGCCAATGGTGCAGATTTACCCTGCCAACGGAAAACAAATGGCCATCCACCTCTTCAAGGAACGTTTATTACTTCTACACAGAAACCCTCTGCAAAACCATAAGTTAGAGCTATACAGGAAAAATACATATGTACAATTATGAAACGAAAGAAAACAATTGACTGCGGTAAGGGCAGGGACCCACAGCTTGTCTTTCTTCACTCAAGGGCAGTGGAGCTGCAACAGCAGAATAAGCCTCTGTTGCCCAATGTAAACAGTACTAATGAATCTGTTTAAGGTAAATTTCACAATAAAGGTGATAAAACGATGTCCTGGGAGACAGTGAGGCGTGTTTTGGGCATATGCAGTCTCTGCTGTGGAGGAGAAAGCTCCGTGAGAGGACAGCTGGGGAACAGAGGGGCCAGCCAGGGAAGAGAGGCCCTGCTTTTCAGAGAAAGGAGTCTGTGTAACAGGCAAGGCTTTCTCTATGATCCAGGTCCGAAGGGTCCGGCTTTTTCTGCTACCTCCAGAGCAAGTTTTAAGTTCTGATCAAACAACTCGCATCTGAAACAGAAAAACAGAAGGGGATGACTTCATGAATGGAACAGGCTAACAAATTCAGGCTCTCCACATCCCTTGGCTCTGCATTCTGCAAGGAGAGATTCCGTAAGCTGTGAGACAGCAACCTGACTACTGTCAAACTTTGGCTCGACCGTTAATTAAGATTAAGGCTTCTTGTATGGGCTGTTATGTTAGGACAGCAGGGTTTATACCAAGGAAGAGCACCTCCTGCTTCCCTGGTAGGGTGGCACTGGAAAAAGCACAGGTCAGTGCCCTGTCCCTGCAGCAGCATGCTGTGTCTTTCCCCTTCCCTCAAACTCTAGGTCTGCTTTGCCACTTAACTTAGGGGCTACCAGCATTTGTTACTGCACAGGCAGAAAGTGACGAGAGGTTGCGGCTGTGTCATTAAAAGCGGGGTCTTCCTTACCTGATTGGCATCTCCAGGGAGTAGAAAGGATTCTTCAGAGCGAAGTCAGAGTAAATCTCATAGATCTTGCGGAGAAGGGAGTCTATCCCTGCCTGCCTTGGGTCAGCAAGTACCACAAATTTGATCCCTGGAGCCATAATGACAGGAGGGTGAGGAAAGCAGAGTTCCCTGATGGTCCTGGCAAAGCAAAGCAAAGCAAAGCAGTGCCTGGGGCCAGACAGTACCTGTCAGCGTCTGGAAGCAGTGCAGTTTGAAGGTGTCAGTCTCCAGCATCTCAATCCCGGAGCTCCCAACCTCGGGGGACAGCTGCGACCCAATGGCGAACAGCCTGTGGGGAGAGGGCCCTCAATGCCCCCGCCACCCCTGCCCATGCCATCCCTGTCCCGTCAGTTCCCATCCCATCTCACGAGTGGAACATGGAGGCCAGCATGAGCTTCTCGTTGGAGGAGAGGCGGTGGCGGCCAAAGCGGATGGACACCGGGTAGTTGGCAGGGTTGCCCAGGAACTCCAGCACGTCTTTCCCGTCTGCCGTGAATCGCCCGTTGACCTCGGCGCCGTTGATGGCCAGCACGGCGTGACCCACTGAGAGGACAGTCAGTCAGTCAGTCAGCCCGGCCCGGCCCGGCCCGGCCCGCCCCCCCAGCCCGGCCGCCCGCCGCCGCACCGCGGATGCCATCGCGCTGTCCGAAGGCGACAACGACGCGCTCGTCGTGCGGCCGCAGGACGAGGTCGAGCGGGAAGCTGAACGTCTTCTCGGTGTCGGCGCGGGGCGCGTAGTGGTCCAGCTGGTAGATGAGGCCGCCCGCCTTGTTCACCACGTAGACGCTGAAGATCGCCATGACACCGCCCGGCCTCACCCGGAAGTGGCGTCGCGCCGTGCCCCGGAAGCTCCCCGAGAGCACGAGGCCTCCCCACGCCTCGCGCCGGGTACTTCCTTTCTCGGCCGACATCTTGGGAGAGCAGCAGCCGCCGCCGCAGCATGGTGAGCGCGGGGGGCCGCCGGGCCGGGCCGGGGCGGTGGCGCGGGGCGGGAGCGGCTCCCCGAGGGCGGCGAACCCCGAGGAGGGCCCGGGAGGGCGCGTCTCCGCTGCCTCCCGCCGACCGTGCCACCCTTCTCTCCCTCGCAGCCGCCCAAAGACGACAAGAAGAAGAAGGACGCGGGCAAGTCCGCCAAGAAGGATAAGGACCCGGTCAACAAGTCCGGCGGCAAGGCCAAAAAGAAGGTGAGAGCTGGCGGAGCCTGAGGCGCGCCCGCGGAGGTGGCCTTGCGGGCGGCGGACCCGAACCGCGGCTCTCCCGGAGCCTGCCCTGAAGACGCGGGGGGGCTCGCACTGGGCGGGCGGTGCAGGAGCCCGGTGGCTCGGGGGGGGGCTGCTGGGCGCCTTGGGCTTTCCGCAGGTGCGGTGTGGCCGGACCTGAGGAGCGAGGGGCCGGGTGCTGCTGGCGGTGGGGGGTGTGGATGCCATCGTGTCGTTAAAGGAGCTGTGTTTTCGCCTGGTAGCAAGTGTGATGGTGTCAAATCCGAGTAACAAAAGGGTTTTGTCCTTTTTACTTGGAGATACCGTAGTTATCTGCAACACATACATTTACAAAGACAGTTTAGCGCATCTCATTGCTCCCTTAATCTGGGATGTGATGTGGAGACATTTGATGGTGCAGTTCTTAGGGCATCCTAAAGCTCAATCTGGTTTTGTTGCTTAGAAGATGGTTTAGGGTTTTGGTTTTTTTCTTTCTTTTCAAGTAGAAGTGGTCCAAGGGGAAAGTGAGAGACAAGCTGAACAACCTTGTCCTGTTTGACAAGGCTACCTATGACAAACTGTGCAAAGAAGTGCCCAACTACAAGCTCATCACACCTGCGGTTGTCTCAGAGAGACTGAAGATTCGAGGCTCCCTGGCTAGGGCTGCCCTCCAGGAGCTGCTCAGCAAAGGTAAGCACTCAAAGCACTGGAAAAACGGAAAGCTGCTTGAATTGGATGTTTTCCTTTCCTTGCTTACCTAGAAAATTTCATGCTGCATCTGAAGTACACAAACTGGCATGGTTTTGATGAGCCACTGCCTTAGCTTGCATTTCAAAAGGGCTCTAAAGTAAGGAGCATTGGCTCTGCTGTGTTCAGTGGCGTTGCTATCTTAAGAAGATGCTGCTAGAAGGATGGGTTGTGATGTAACCGCTCCCAGACCTGACCAAAAGCCTTGCGTAAGGGTGTGTAGTATTGGGTACCCTGATATTTCCTGTTGCATGTTGTAGTCTGCTACTATTAGGAGGGAACATAACATGCTGGCGTCCTCCAGTGCGCATGCACTCAAACAATTTCCTTTTTTTTTTTTTTTATAGGTTTGATCAAACTGGTATCCAAGCACCGAGCCCAAGTGATCTACACAAGAAACACGAAAGGCGGAGATGCGCCTGCTGCAGGGGAGGATGCTTAGGGAGGTGAGTCAGTGGGCTCTGTGAAGGGGCTGGGTTGGGCTCTCAGGAGCTGACAGCCACACACTGTGTAATAGACAGCTCCCACCTTGATTTGGATGGGTGGTTTCTCCAGATGCTCAGAGGACATCAGTTGCGCTCTGAGCGATTTCCTGGGTGGCATTACTGAAAACATCAGTTCTCCAGAATTAGAGAGCAATTTGCCATTTTGTCCCTGTTGCCTATCAGATGAGGAAGCCATGTGTGTTCTCCCATCTCTGTGGGCTGTGGGGTGCATGTGTCCCTGCTGTCGCAGGGTGTTGTGACAGTGTCCTTGTTGGAACAGAGCTTTGGGACTGTTTGCTGTGTGCTAGCTTGCATTTGACCTGGTTGTGTGATGTGGGACTTCTTGCTTTGCAGGTTCTCCAGTGTCCTCATCAGGAATGTGTCATACGTAGATGCACACAATAAAAAGCAGAATTATTTCAATTGTTTTCAAGAATGTGTATGTTTCATTACTGATCGTGGATTCTGGTGGAGGTCATGGCTGTCTTCCTTCACCGGCCAACTTTTGCATTTATGGTGCTAGGAAAGCACTGCAACCGTGCTTTTATACTGTGAAAAGGGAAGCAACTTTTGCATTGCCTACAGCAGCCAGTGATGTTAAACCATGTTGGGTTTTATTAGGAGGAAAACTGGAGCCTGTTCCTTGCATTGTAGGTAGAGGGAGGTTAAATAAGTAATTTAAATACCCCACCAGCACCTTTCCTAAACACAAGCCATGCCCGCAGGTCTCTATGTACAAGGCAACAGCATCTGTCAGGTCAGTGTCTAGTAGGGAAGTGTAGATAAGCAGCTCTAAATAAAGCTAGAAATATTTTATTTAAATAAAAACTATGCATAGCAAAGGTCTTTAAGGCCTCCTTTTTTTACTAAGGGCTAACAAGCCCTCTAGGTGAGGCAGAATGAGTGAAAGTAATATAAATTAGAATGAAAACATCAGGCACAGGACATCCCTTGCCCCCAGAGCCGGACCTGCATCTGAAATGAGCTTTAGTTGGCGTACCACATAAGTAATGAAAAAGAAAAATTATTTCTCAAAAAATCACTTCTTTAATGGGATGTCATGCTGCGTGTCAGCATAAGACACTGGCAGCACATGCTGTATAAGTTAGGCTTTCTGATTATGAAGATACGGCATAGGCAGGGGACCTTCCTTGCTGGCAGGTCTGCCTTTGTATAGCTTAAGACTTCAGAAATTGATGCCCAGATACACACTATGCCTCTGTTACCAGGGGAGCAGATGAGCTGTTGACCCCCCACGGCAGAGTAGCTTTCAGTAACAGTGCTCAACTCTGTATTACACAATGGTCACCCTGCCTTCCAGGGTCTGACACATCTAGATGTATCTATTAAATAAGAGCGCTAAACTTGGTGGCAGCAGCACTGACAAAGCTGTAGCTACCTACAGTCCATGTTTCCACAACAGCCAGAGCTTGGTTTCTTGGATGCTCCTCTTCTGATCACCTTTTTCTCTTTTCCCTTGATTCAGTTCTAAACTGGTGCCTAAAAGAGAGTGTAGAAGTCAGAACAGCCTGTAGAAAGTGGTAATGGATGCTGCCTCGTCTAAAAACGGCAGTGCTAAGCAGTGTTTTAGAATGGAAGCTCAATTACTTGTTATCTTGGTGAGCTTAAGCACTCTCTTCAGCTAGCTGACACAGATTTCTAGCTTATTAAAAGGTGCCAGTGGGACTACGCAGCTCTGAAAGGTGAGTCAACCTCAATGAGGTAGACACCTTCATGTGTGGCCTCTGCAGCTGCCACCATGCTTCACTCGCAAGTCACACACGCGCTGCTCCGCCCAGATTCAGCACTGCATGCCCTAGATTTTTTGTGCAGTAAGAAGTCTCCTTACACCTGCTGCTACTGCAAAGCCCGCTCCACAAGCAGCGCACGTGAATGGGAGCTGCAAACCCTCTGCTCCGCATCAGCTCGTGCTGCCCTGAGGCTTACCTGGACTGCCATCTCCTGCCATGATTCCAAACCCGCCCGAAGGAAGGGAGCCAGCTGTCGCCCGTCTGAGAGGTATGGTCAAAGTTGGCACCAACACGCTCCACTGGAAGCTTTTTCAGCTTCTGCTTCTCCTCTAAAAAAAGTATTTTGTTCAGTAAGAGTTTTTCAATCAAATTGCTTTTGATTCTCTAGTGCGATAAAGTGAATTAAAACATGTACAGACTGCTCACTTTGTTTGAGAAATTCCTCATACGAAGGTCCAATTTGTTGTTTACTTCCATCCTCTTCCTCTGTTAGCCACGGAGGTTTTGCTCCTAGAAGTCACAGGGAAAATTCATTTAACCACTGAAATTGTCCTAAACTCGAGATGGGTAAAAGCATCCCCTCTTCCCTCTGTCCCTGCAGCTCATCCTACCAAGCAGTGAAGGGAAAGTAAAGAAAAAGAATCTGGCTCGCCTCAGTTAAGGCCATGGCAGATCGCATCCCAAACCACACACTCTATACAGCAGCAGCACAACAGAGTTTTGGTACTACAGAAGTGTTTTCTTCTCCTCTGGTGTGTCAGATATTAGCAAGAGAGTGAGCACCTCCTGGCTATGCTATAACTGCTTCAAAATTGCTTGAGGTTGTTCCTGCTACATTTCCAAGCCAAGAGTTTTCAGTAGGGCACCAACACGACGAGTCACGAAGCCGGTGTGTTTACCTGTGTGAATGTTTCCTTTCCCTTCTGTGTCCTGTTAACAGAAACATAAAACGCTGATGAGAAAGCCATGCTTTCAAGAGTGTCTCTAAAGATAATGGTATTGTGTGTGTGCATTCCCTTCCAGAATCACGTTCTGTTACAAAAAGACAGCTGGAAGCTCTTCTCTCTTTCAGGACCATATGTTTTTTTCAGGGCATGTTTAAAAATGTTTGCTTAATGCCATGCAAGTTAACACCTGATAACTGAAACTCAACTATGGTCACCCAAAGCTGCCTTTTCCAGTGACGGAGGTCACAACCCCTCGTTTCACTTTGTAACATGTGTAACCTGCAGCTGAATCGAAGTTGCGCTCGTTAGCAAGTCACCCCTACCTGGTGCCCAATAAAGGTCAAGGCCTGGCCTGGTTCCATCCAGTTTAAGTCTGGTCCTGTCTGTGTCCTGCTCAGACCAGACTGTTCTGTATCCTGAATGGTGTCCCTGGAACACAGAGGCCAAGCAGCAGTCAGAGAGGTGAGTGACTGCGGTGGCTGGGCAAGTGACAATTGTCCAGAGGCTTCTGGAGCAGTGTTTGTGTTTGGGGAGCTTTGCAGTAAGAAGAAATGTTCTCGGGGCACGGTAACGTTCATGCTTGCCTATTAGCACTGTGCTTGCTCTTTATGGCCGTTAGTGCTCACCCACAGATGGGGGGATTGGAGAGCAGAGTCTTTTTGCGGTTACAGTACTTGCTGTAGTCTATAAAAGTTTTAGCTTTTTATCTGTGAAAGCCTGTGAAGGCTCTGAGCAGCAGCAAGCCCGCTGCTGTGGCGTGCCCAGCGTTCGGAGTGCGGGAAGGCAAATGGCTCTCACCTTTCGGGTCCTGGGGGGCCGCTGGCAGAAGGTCCTGCACGAGGCTCGGGCTCTGGTTGAAGCTGGGTGCGATTCAGGGAAAAAGGAACATTCCTGGTATTAAGCAGCAGCCCCCCAGCACCGCCACCTCCCCCCCCCCCGCCCCGCCGCGTGCACGCTGGTTCCCAGTCCCTGCCGGGGTGCAGCCAGGGCAGGATATGGCTCACCGACCTGCAGGGCGGCCCGCACCGTCTCCCGCTGCCTGCGCTCGGCCTCCCGGATGCCGGCCGCCATCTGCGGGGAGAGCGGGGATCAGGCCGGGCGCGGCGCGGGGCGGGCGCAGGGCCGCGACGCGCCGGGGCTACCTGGCGGATGCGCTCCTCCTCCCGCCGCCGGTGCGCGGCCAGCGCCCGCTCCAGCGCCCGGGCGAAGCGATCGTACTCCTCGGCCGGCACCAGGAACCGCTCCCGCAGCGCCGCCTCCGCCCGGTTCTCCCGCCAGAACCGCGCCGTCTCCCGCCGGTGCTCGGGCCTGCGGGGGACACCCGTCAGGGACACCCGTCAGCGCCTCCCGCCCGGCCGCCCGTGCCCGGCCGCCCGCCTACCCGGCCAGGTGGCGGAGGAGGCCGGCGTGCGGCAGCGCCATCCCGCCGCGCCGCCCGTCCCGCCGCACGCCGCGCCCGCAGCACAGGCACCACACGCGCCGCTCGTGCTCCGCCGGGTCGTAGCGCCGCACGGCCGCGCCGCCATCGCCGGCTGCCGCCGCCCGCGCCGCCGCCCACCTCCTCCTGCAGCCGGGCCAGCGCCTCCCGCAGCCGCCGCCGGTGCGCGGCGCTGTACAGGTGCCGGCGGCCGGCGAAGGAGGTGCGGCGGCACAACCCGCAGTAGTGCACCGCCATGGCGGCGCGGCCCGCAGCGCGCAGGCGCGGGGCTCGGCCTGCCCCGCCCCGCCGGGCCTCGCTGGGGCCTGGGGCGGGTGGCCCGAGGCGGCCGGAGCCGGTGGGCCTGTGGCCACGGCGCCCGGCTGTCCAGAGCTCGCATCGAGGACTTTGCGTTAAAGTTGTAGTAGGTGCCACGTGTCAAAATGCCTCTGAACTCAAGAGGTATGCAGCTGGAGCAAAAACTTGCCCTACTGGAGAAGATGAGATTGGTTATCCTTCTCCTGCGCTCCTTCTAAATTTGAGTCCTTATGTCACAATGCTCATGATTTTCACACACAGTTCTCAGGAAGCTACCTGTGGCAGCACCCGAGGAAATAAGCTTTCTTTGAAAACACGTGGTATGCATCTCAGAAGCAGGGAGCCAGAAGGAATCATAGATCATAGACCAAACTGAGATCTCATGAGATCTGAGAGGAAGTTGTGATAATTACTTGGACCATAATGACTCTTGGGTGCTGATGCTGCAGCATCAGTCCTTATCCATATCAAACTGACAGGTATCACATTGCTCAGCAGTGTGGAAGGCTCTGTGTTTTAATGTCACCTGGTTTGTTTGTCTCGCTGTGTTGGTTTCATTAAAGAAGGGTTCTTGGCTGGTCTGGCAACTAAGCCTGCTTTGCGGGAGTGACCACAGGGACCCCTAAGTGTCTGATGTCATCTCCTGTACCTAGCGTCCTAGAGTGCTGGTGACTGTGTACTGGCTTGGGTGCCTGCCTGTATCCCTCCCACTCTGGGAATCTTTTAAGGTCTGACTCACTCTGCATTTTGCAGGGCTCCTGCCCTCTGAACACGCTCGGTTCGCCCATGCTTTGGTACACGAAGTCAAGAGCCTCTTTGGGCAGGGTCTCCTGAAACTTACTGCATCCTTTTGGAGTCAGCTTCCACAGGCAGGACTTGCGGTTCCCCTCACCGTATGTGAAGCCTGTGGTTTTCTCAAAGCACTTGCTGAAGCACAGATTTTGTCAGATTGTGTTTTTCCAGCCCTCTGGGGCCATTTGAAGAAATGGAAAGTGCTGCCTGCAGAGAGAAATTTGTCTTGAGCTAAAGGACTTGGAGGCTGTGAGAAATAACAGAATACGCCATATCTGAGTGAGGGAAAGAGGAGAGGGTCCTCCCTGGCACCTGTGCTGTAAGGATGGCTGGCGCAGTTGACCACTGACTGCCTTTTTTTGAAGGAGTGTATGACAGAACTAAAATGCTAGCACTCAAGACTCATGGGTTTGGCTGTTGACAAAGAGGAGAAGCAGTTTTCTCAGTGGTATCTTGAACCCAAGGCAGAGCTAAGACCTGAACACAAGCCCTGGCTGCTACGTCCCTGCTTCCCCAGTAGAAGATCAGAGACTCCTGTACTGCTCGTTGTCCCTCTTCTCCTCATTCTGCGCTAGGAGCTGGGAGAAGAGCAGGTACCATGTGAACGGGTAGATCTGCTGTATGGTCTGACTGCCACTTGCACTGTTGCACAGGACAAGAATGATGCGGATGCAGTAATTGAGGGGAGGACAGGGCCAGCTTCCCTTGATTTTGGTGCTCGTCTGCCCGGAATGCTTGAGCTTCATGCTCTGAGGTCTGAGGACTGTAGAGTTCCAAGGGATCAGCTTCGCCTTGAGTTTGTGAGTTCCTGACACTTCCTGAGGAACCAGGATGTTTGTACGTGAAGCATCTTCATCCTCAGTAAGATGGGGAGGGGGAGGGGAAAATGGATGTGGCTATATTAGACCTGGGTGGAATGAGGGAGGGGGATAAGCTGCTTTGTTCTGGGGGATGGTGGGTCTGGCAGAGTGCATATAGAAAGCTTATGTACTTGAAATTTCAGCCTCTGTCCCCACACTTTGTACTCTCAGCCTGTTTGTCAGATGGGCTCTGTGCATTGATTGACCCCTGCCAAGGCAACCGCTCACAGAGCTGCTGAGCCAGCTCATTTGTTCTTGCGGGATTGTTAAGCATGTATGATGCTCAGGACTCCCAAGCAGTTCACTTTTTTGTACTTTTCTGGCCTCACTGGAAGATGACAGCACATCCTCCTTGGAGCAGTCCGGGTCAGAGTAGTCCCAGGATATGTCTGGAGAGGTGGTTACTGAGGTTCACCAGGCTGTCAGATGTGGCCTGCTCTATGGCAGGGCTCTCAGAGGTGGGGCAGACTAGGCTGGGCTTTACCTGAATCTACAGATGAAGCTGAACACCAGGTTCTAAGGAGAAACATCACCCTGCTGGTCCTACCTGAGGATAGTTTCTAGACCCTGCTGTCCAGAGGCAGCCTGGGGAAGCTCTAGTGCAATGCAAATTCCAGGGCAAAGTCCTCCAGGTGCCTTCTCATCCCTCTAAGTGTTTTATTTCCTGTTTTGCATACAGTGTGCATGTCTGCACGTTATTGCACCGCTGCAGCCAGCCCGAACAATGGCACTCAGCTCTGAAATTTTACTTTCTCTTTCCCCTGCAAAACCAGAAAAGCTTAAATTACACCTTCAGCCCTCCTTTCACAAGTGTATCTACCCAAAAAGCTGCATTCAGAGGGGAGTGCGTCTGCAGGCATAGCTATGTAATGATATCCTCGTCTTTGAGATACAGGCTTCAACTTTAAATAAGTTTAGAAGAATTCTAGTCCGAACACGTATGTTCTGGCTGGGAAAAAAACCAAAACCAACCAAACAAACAAAAAACCCCAGCCTTTTCCCAGGTCATTCCCTGAAACATTGCCAGCCTTGGTAGGTAATACCATGTCCTGAACTTACCCCTGGCATCTGGCAGTGCCCCCAGCAGTGAGCACCCGTGTGCTGGCGGGGGGTCAGCTTGCCACTTCAGCATGTGATGGTGCAGGGTCTCATCAGGAGCTGGTAGATGTGGGGAGCCCGGAGACACCAAGGTGAGCTTGTATTTTTTTGTGTTAGCCTTATTTTCTGTAAACTGTGTACTTACTTTATAGGTAATTGCAGAGACTTCTAATTTGATCTGATCACATTTAAACATAAAGAAAATGGGCTTTTTGTTAACTTCTAGACTGGAACTTACTATTTACTGGATTTTACAATTGTCAGCTGAGTTTTGGAGATGGGAATCTTTTTAAAGGGAAGCCAAGTCAATCGATCCCCCTGAGGCCCTTACCTTGCAGAAACTCTTCAGTAGTGATAGCGAGTTTGAGCTCCTCTGCCATATCCGAGTCTTCAAGGCTGTTTTTTACGTGCAGGCTTTCCCAAAATGACTTGTTTTGAAACCTCAAGTACATTTTATTTTGTATGGCAGAGTAATCTCCAGGTGCTGAGCACAGTGGGATCTGTGAGGGTGGCACAAAGAATCCCGTGAGCTTGAAGCACCCTGTGTGCTGAGAGACTTGATCTAATACTTTTTTTCTTTTCTTTTATAAAAAAATATCACACAGGTGGATGAAAGGCTGGTCTCTGTTTCACACTTCACTTATTAAAGTCCGTTCCAGTGAGTAAATGGTCCATATTGGTGGAATAAGCGAGCTGATTGAGGATAAGATAGGTGACACCATGTAGGCTCTGTTTTCTGCCCATTTGCTTTGCTAGAGCCTTGATAAATGAGCCATTCCTGTGTTTGTTAGGCTAATGTGTTAGGAGTTTTCTGCTTCTGATAAAATCACAGCATTACCTACACTCTGCAGTGGACTTCCCTGGTCCAAGAACCTGAATGTCTCTGGAGGCAGGACAGATCTCTGAGGGATGCACAGAGTGCCTAGGATGCGTTTGCAGGTATCAGGGAGCTCCTTCACTGCTTTTAAGACTGAAATGACCGGCTTTTGATCAGCACAGGTAAAACACTGAGGCGGTGCCACAGCCAGGGAAAAGGAGCTGGGTTAAGCAAATACCGGGTGTGCTTTCACAGTGTGTCTTGTAGAAACTTTTTGTGCAGCTTGAAGACACAATCTGAATTCTGCACCGTCCTGAATCGTTTTTTGTTTCTTTGTGTCTTTCACACATGGCCTCTGCTTAATCTGTCCGGGGTATTACAAAAGGAAGCGAGGTGATTTGTGGTATTAAAGCATGGTTGTGATACACCCTGATCCTACTTGCCTGCTCACTGTCACTCTTCTACATGGGGGCAGGGGACGTAGGTGGCACAGGTGGAAACGGAGTAGCTGCAAATCAAAATCCAAGCCTTGGCTTAGTACCAGCAGGTGATTAGGTTTCAGACTCTCTCTCTATGTTGTCCATTTTGTAGGAGGACGCAGGTTATGCTTGTAGCGGAGGAGGACATCAGGGGCTTGCTGCCAGTCTGTAACAGGGAGACAGACAGAAAGAGGCTGGTTTTCGTACTTGTTGGAAAAGATTGCGCCAGAATATTACTGTCATGATGTTGGGGGAATCCCAGCTTAAAAGTGAATTCCATGACCCTTGCACCAAAGTTTGGCTTCCAGTTTGGGGTTTTTCTGCATGATGAAAGACAAGGGTAAGGTGCTTTTCCCCACTGCAGGCTTGCTCTGCAGCGCTTTAGGCCAAATGTTCCTCCACTGTTTGCTGTTGCTATTCTCACCCTTTACTTATTTGCACCTTTTGAGGCAGGCTGTTGAAAAATAAGCCACACACTAAAGTGAACTTTTCTTGAAAAGGTAACCTTCAAGGGGCAGAGGAGGATTTGGCATGCTCAGTTTTGCCTCTTCAATAAAAGCAGGCACGATAGTTTGTACTGTATTAAGGTTTGTGTAGTTCTTCTTAGGCATTCCACAGATGCCAAGTCGGTAAGGCTTTGCTTTTGCTAGATGCAGAAGACCAGAGTCGCATAACTGTTTCCACCCTTGTGTGACAAAGTTCAGTCCTTAGCAGAGAGGACTGCTCCTCATCAGATTCCTCAGGTGTGAGCAGGACCTGCTGGATTGGCTGCTTTCTTCAAAAAAGCCTGATCATGCCCCAATCAAAACCCATTCCCCTTCCTGAAACTGGAGCCTGGTGTTTGACTTGGGGTGTGTTGCAAACAATCCAGCTACTACAGCTTAATAATTTACCACGTATCACTTGACCTGTTGCACCACGAAGTTGCTTTCCCCTTTCTATCTGGAGTGAAACTCTCACACAGCGGTGCATTTATCAGCTGAGGCATAGTAATTTATTCAGCCTGTGATTATGTACGCACACCCTCAGTTGATGCCTCACCTGCTCACATAACCTTTGGTACTTCAACAATAAACTCGCACAACAGTGCTAGACTGGATGCAGTTATGTTAATAGTCTTAGAACAACAGGAGTATTTTGGGGGGTAAAAGGAGTCCTGCTATAGCTAGATGTCACATGTGGGTGAAGTATCTTGACCTGCTTGCTCCTCAGCCAGCCATGCTTTTGAAAAGCAAGCAGGGCAATGCGTGAGGCATCAATGTGACTAAAAGACAGATGAGTATTTGAGGATGGACTTGTCCACGGGAAGGCCACCATTCTCTGTGCTGCTTTCCAGGAGCCATCCTGGGAAGAGCAGCCTGGTAGAGCTGGAGGGGGACAACCGGGTTGTGTGGCTCGGCCACAAGAGGCCGTGTGAGCTGGCGTTTTGCAGGCAGCAACTGAATTCACCTGTACCTGGTTCAGAGCTGGTGCCCCCAGAGTTAGGTGGGGGCTATCCAGCAAAAGCTACCACAGAGCAATAAAGGAGATGAGAAACAGCTGCAGACCTTGTAGGGCTTCTAGCAGCAGCTGGCTGCAGCTGGCGAGACATTCCTTTCTCCCATCCTCCCCCAAGTTTCTGTGTCCTCAGAGAAGGCTGCACTGGTCTGTGGGACCAGTAAGTAATGCAAGGGAAGGGGAGGGATAGGGTATAATATAGCAGAGTGCTCCACCCAGAGAAGTCCTGAGCAGTTATGCTTAGACCTTCCACCCAGAAAGACGGGAAAAGGGCTTGCTAATGTTTCCTGCTTCTGCTGCAGGGGTGGAAAGCGTTGCCCCAGGTGATAACGTTCACTGCTTACTGGTAGAGATGTGAGGTGCTGCTGTAACACAAACAGATAAAGCAGGGAAATGAGCCCCCTAGTCTGCCCAGTCCATGCAACAAAGTTAGCAAAACTGGGAACAGAAGTGTTGGTTTCCAGCATAAAGCTGAAGAATGTTTTAAATACATACGGTCGCAACCACAGACCTTTCTCTAAAGTCTAGGAAAGGGCTAAAAGGCCTTAATTTTGCCTTTGGCCATTCAGTTGCTGAATCTCAATCCCAATCCCATTGGTTTGTATACTGTGCGTTCTCGGTGAAAACATCATAACCCCTGAGCTCTGTCTTGCTACCCCTGCTTTCCCAGGGGAGGGAGATCTTCATCAGACTGATAGAACCAATTTGTGGCAAATAAAATCCAAGACTGCCAATTCCTTATGCTTTAACCAGAAGGTCATATGTTTATATCCTAAAACCATCACAATTTGTGTTTCCCCTTTAGCTTTGGAAGGTGCAACAGAAGTTAGAAGAGAACCTGCTGACACGTGCAGAAGGCCAAAGTAGCCAGCGTCTCTATCTGCATCATGAACGGAGCTGAAAATATAGAGGTGACAAGCCGGAGGTGTCTTGGCTCAGGACATCTGGATTCTTCAAAGCCAGCTCTTCTCAGGTGACTGTTACGTGCACAGAAGCCAACTGATGGGATGGTTTTACTGAAAACTGGTCTTGCCTACTCCCATACACCTCATAATTCCCATAACTACAGGGAAGCTTTGTAAGGATGCGGGCTGGGGCCAGGGGGCAGGCACAGTTTTCTTTCCTTGCAGATTCCCATCTCCTGGCATTTTAGACTAAGACTTGCTTGCAAACCAAGTGAAAAGAAATGTCAGATTTGAGACATAGCTACAAGTGTGCACAATTATTTCTCAGGGTGTCTGACTTTTGCATGTGCGTTTCCACATGTGCGTGGAAGGTCTAGGTAGATGTCTTCGGCTAGGCTTATGGCCTCATGTGAATGTACTGTGCGAGGGATTCTCAGCAAGCCAGAGTGAAGCTCTGTTTCTGTTTGTTCCTGTTTCTGAAAGGTGTTGGATGCAAGCTTGCTCTCTTTCCCCTAAAGACATGGGAGCTCTGTAACTGGTCTTCTGACTCAAGAGTTGTTATTCCAGTCTGGCTTGAATGGTTCTTGTGTTCCACAGTCCCAGAAAGCTTTGAATTTGTACAGTGACATCTGCTTGTCCAGGATGATACGAGGATATGGTCTCTTGTCTTGTCTTTGCCCAGCTGATGGTGTTTATATAAAAGCAAGCTCAGTGCACTTGGCAGGGACTCTGGGCTTGTGGGTACCGGTCATGCCTATCAACTGTGGATTTTATATATTTTCTTTTTTTTTTTTTTTTTTTTTTCTCTCCTGTGTTAGAACAGAGATTAATTTCCAATTAAGTAATTTGTACTTTTCCCCATATTCCTAGTATGGATGTACTGTATGGCAGGCGCCTGGCTTGTCCTTGCGCAGTGCCACTTCTGCTATGTTGGCATTGCTTCAATCCCCTGTGCCACTGCAAGTGGCTGATGCTGTGACTATGATATAGAAAGGGCTCCCACGGTTTGCGTGGGACAGGGTTAAAAACTGTCCTTTCTGTTAAAGAGAGACAGCTGGAAAAGTACAAAAGTACGGGAGGACAAGGGGAGAGGGAACATGAGGCAGAGGGGAGGGTGTGACTGGTGAGAGATGGTTGTTCTGTTGGCACTGGGCTGGGGGTGGTGTCAGGGTGCCCAGTTAGTCCTGTGGGTGCCTGGTGTGTCTGTCAGTACTGTAGGTAGATGCTGCTGCTGGTCATAGCCTCCTCAGGACATATCAATGCAACAGATGTACTTGATGAGCATCGCAGCCTTTTTTATTAGCCATATTTTACTCTCTCTAAAGAGAAATGCTATTTTTCTGCTGGGGAAAAGGCAGCCTCTTACTCCCCCACATCCTCAAATTCTGTGAAGTTGTAGTGAAAGAGCTGAACTTGGGTCTCTGCAGCTCCTCCCTGATTTTTAAAACCACTTCAAAGGTGAGCAGGCAGACGATTGAAGAGACCGGTTGTGCCGGGCTTGCTGCCACTTACCTTTTGTGCTGCTCCCCCATGGAACAAAGCGTAGCACTTCCCTTTGATTTCCCCCTTTGAAAGCCATAGGGGACAGAGTCTGAAACACTCCGCAACTTTTTTGGCAACTCTGATCCTGTACCTTCCTGAAGCTCTGGTTGGATGAGGACAGGGCTCCAGGAAGCAGACCTCGCTTGCGACTAGATGAGCCTTAGCACAGGCTGGCTGATGGAATGCTTCATCCCTCCTGGGTGTCACAGCTGGCAAGGAGGGAAATTTGCAAGGAGGGAAAGGTAACACACACAGCAAAGAAGGAGCCACAGGATGTCTCAGAGTCAGTGGCTTGAACCAACACGCGCGGGGGTCCCAGAGCCTGGCATGGAAGTACGTGCCACCTCCTGACTCATCAGCTGCCCAAGGGAGGGGTCTGCCCTATCCTCCATTTTGCAAGCTTTCTGCCAAGAGGAGACAGCACATGGCGGAGTGAAGCACGTGCTGCCAGTCTCCTCCCAGGTCGGAAGGGGAAAACCAGTGAGTGTGTGTGCTGCAGCCAGTGCCCAAGGCACAGTCTGCTTGCTGTCTCTGCAAGGGCTGCCTTTTGCCACGAGTGCGGGGCTGGATGGAAGGGAGGGTGGGAGAGCAGGGCTTGTCTTTGTGATGTGAGTTTCCAGACCTCCTCCTGTGCCACCAGGGCTTGAGAGGTTTGCAAAGCTTTGATATATAAGGCTATCATTTCCAAGCAGGCAGTGATGCGGGCCATCCCTTTATCGTGTGAGGAGGGTAAAGACCACCTAGTACTAAATCAACAGCCCCATCTAAGTGTCCCAGAGCTCTTTTATCAAAATAGAAACAGAGCTCTCTCTGCTCGGTTCACGTGATGACAAGATCGTGGCTTGCAGCAGTGCAGCTGCATGGCCAGTGCATGCAGTACTTACTGAGAAGTGATGCAGGTCATGGCTGCGATGCTTGGAAACAGTGGGATGTTGACTTGGTGCAGGGAGCAGCAGTGTAATAAAGCAGTAGGAATTGGTTGTGTTGAAGGAAGTACCAGATAACAGAGTTGGGCTAAGGTTAATAAATCTGATCTCTGTTACTCTGGTGAGGCTCTTCGTGTTTTATAGCTGGTGTCACGTTTGTATGTGTTGTGGAGCTGCAGAATCAAGAGGAAACTTCCTCTTGCCTGCCGGTTCAGGGCCAGGCTGGATGCCTATACGTGGCTTCTTACGGGACAGCACCGGAAATCTAAATACATTAGTGTGTGCATCTGTTCACCTCCCAGACCCTGGGTGCGAGAACTGGAATCGCATTCAGCTCCTTGTAGCCCCACGTATCAGGGCATGAGCCTTTGCGTAAGACCACTTTGTGTGATTCAGCCTCACTCATCCTGCTGGTGGAGAGACACTGAAATCGGGAGGACCATGTCACTGAAAGTTTATTCTAAAAAAAAACAAAAAAAACCCCAAACCCTTTTCTTTTTACTGCTGCTTGAAACAGACATGTTGTATCTTTAAGGAACCTCCTTCTCATTCCCCTAGTACCTCAAGGCCTCCCAGTGATTCGGGAGGAAAGGATCAGTGCAGGAGTTTAAGGCATCTTTCCCTGCCCTGCTGCACTGCTCACTTACTGCTCTGAAGGCTGTGCTTTCCATTTCCATGGAAACCATTAGTTGCTAAGCAACTGGAGCATCATCTGTGCTGAGCCCTCGCATCTAATTATCCCATCACTGTGGCTGAGAGGGGCTGGGGGGGATTAACTCCTCTACCATGGCAGATCCATTGACAACGCTTTAGTCACATTTAAAGGGACATAGTCTCCCTTCTGCCACACTTGTCAACACTCTCTTGCTTGGGCAATTACTTGGTTTTCTTGCATCATTGGACGATAAGGAGGGATACGGGTTTCTGTGAGCAGCAGAGACACCACCGTCTGTGCTTGTGGCATGCTTGCTGCCCGTGCATGGAGCTCTGCCGGGAGCTCTTCTTTCTGTCCAAGTTATGCACGATGCACTTAGCTGTACGTTTGGATCATGCAGTCCTTGCTTTGCAGACTCAGTCTGGGCCATACTTCTAGACCTTCGTACGTCTCCTTTGTGTTGTGATCACCTCCATGCTGCCCTCATGTTATTGTCTCTGTCCCAAGAGCCTGATGTCATGTCTGCTCTGTGAAGTATTGCTAATTCTTCAGAACTCAGCAATGGAAGAGGTGGGCAGCTCACTGTCTTCTGTCTGTCTGCAAGCTAAAGCAAACGTTGCATAGCTTGATACTCAGTTCAGTATTACCTTACTGTTTGCTTCTGGGAGGGCTAGAGATTGTCTTTGAGGAGCACTGAAAGTCTGAGGTGTAAAGTAACAACTAAGAAAAATCTCATTTCCCGGACCTCTGTAAGTGGACAAAGCTGCTGGCTGGCTGGTGAATTTTGCACATTTGGATAAAATAGTCAGTCTGAGAGCTGGCTCTGATTTTGAGTTTGCAAATCTAAGGTGGTTGTTGTGGCGGACTTGGTCTCCCAGCTGTGATAGATAGCATCTGAGTAAGGTTCCCAGACTTGGTGAGAATGGTAGCCATTTGAGTTACCTTTAGACAGACGCCTCAGCTTTGTGAAAATATGACTGCATGAAGGTCCATGCTTCAGTAAATAGTATCAGCTTCTTGCCTGCTCCCATCTGCTTGGGTAGGGAAGAATTTCACTTTCTCCTGGGAAATGGATGCTTTGTGATTTACTAAGGTCACTGCTTTTCTAGTGGCTGGATCAGTGAAAATAGGGAGGTTTGTTTAGAAAGTTGTTTGGGTTTTTTGTTTTGATTTGGTGGTGTTTTTTTACTGCATAGGTCTGTGAACCAGCTGAGTGTTATTGCAAAGCTTCCTAGCAGTGTTTGCTGTGTCTTGTACAAATGGTGAGGATAGAGCTTCTTCAGCAGGAGGGTGGGCCATCCTTAGCTTTGAAGACAAGAGGTTTCCTCCCTGATTTGTCTTTGTTTCTGTGTCCACCCTTGAATTGTAATATCTTTTGCTGTAGCCAAAGCCTGCAGGCACCATCCAGCCCTGGCAATATGTTGTGCCAACCTGTTAGCAGTGCTTCCACTCCTCTCCACAGGCATGGGACCAGGGCATGCGGCTCTCCAAGGAATGAGTGACTGGGAGCTAGGTGGGATGGGGTAACTTGGGAAGATGGAGCAGGTGCCTCCCCACCCCCTTGCTCTCAGGGTAGATTGATGATGATTATTATTGTTAGAGCTCTTGTAATGATCTCAGGGAGGGGCAAGTGGAGGAGGAAGACATATTTTGTCGTGAAAACGAGAAATGTAATTTAAAAAAATTGTTAATTAAGAGCCAGAGGGGAGAAATAGATGGATTTCTGCCTGAAGTCGCATTGGCATTGGCAGTTAGGCACTTTGCATAATGCTAATAGACAAGGAAGAAAAAAGGCTTTGGAGGAGAAGCATGGAAGATGGAAGTATTATACGGAGATTCCTGTGACTTGGAGTTGAGCGTATAGTATAAAGGAAAAGTTTTGTTTTCCCCAGTTGAAGCTGGGGAACCAGAAAGAGGAACAGTTCCTGACCTTTTGTGTTTGGTTCTTTGGTGTATATTGGCGGTGTCAAGACTCATGGGGAGGTGGTCCAGGGCCAGTGACCCATGTGTGTTTCTCTCTGACCTGCCTGAGTGCCTCCCTGTTCCATGCATGGGGATTTTCAGTTCCTAGAATGTCAGAGCAGTGTACTCATCCTCTTAAAAGGAGTGGATGTGAGAGAGTTTCTGAGCTCCCCCTGCCCTGTCAGCGGTGGGCATCCCAGCCAAGCACAAGTCTAGTGCAGCTCCTAAGACAGTAAGAGAGAATATCCCATAGCTCTGTGCAGATCAGGGCAGCTGAGACCTGCTCATCTGCCCCCCTGGAAATGTGTGAGATTGCTAATAAGGTGCGGGTCCCTGGTGGTTTCAGATGCTCTAATAAGGAATTTAATGCTTGCTTTTTTTCTTGTGGGTCAGGAGTCAACGAGATTACAGCTCTGCTCCTCTGACAGGCTGGTGAATGTCAGGGCAGGTATAATGGAAGGATCTTGTAGGTTGGATCTTGGACTCCTGCTGCATAGGACAGATCCGCAGAAATACGTTGTGAAATTATCTGCCCTGTTTGTAGTGGGGCATTAATATATTTGATATGGGGATCCTCCACTCCTTCAGTTGTGCCTGTACCCCATCACCATGGGTCTGGAGAGGGGAAAGGGAGCTGGCTTCTACATGCGCCTCATGGGAAGCTGAAGTACCATATGGAAGCCAGGATGGAAGTGAGTAGAGGGAGTGTGAGTGTAGGGGAGTCTGATGTACCTGCTTACAAGAGGGTACTGCAAAATCTGAATGCACCTGTGAGAAAAGAGGGTGGTGGTCCGTGTGTGTGATTCCATCTGGGAGAGTAGAGGATGACTCTGCTCCTTCACAAAAGTGAGGAGTAGGTTGTCTGCGTGCGGGTATCAACTGTTCAAAACATAGTTTGCCATGTGTTGGGGGCTTGCAAGGACTAGGGAAAGCAAATGTGCAAGCCTCTGACACATGCACGAGGTCCCAGAGTCAGGAAGGAGTAATCTAAAAGCTGCTTGAGCCATGTACTGAATGTTAATGAGGCAGGCAGCACTCACAAAAATGCTGCAGCCCAGCTCCTGCCGCCCAGATTTGCTACCAGTGCGTCTGCTTCCCTGAAAAGAGAAAAAGGGCTTGTGCTAGCAGAGCATGCCTGAAGACTTGAGCTTCTGTGGCTCAGTGAGTGCGGCAGCCTGGGAGCCTGCGGAGCAGAACACTTAGCGTGCTTCCTCACCCTGTTCAAAAGCTAGGTGAAACACTCCCTTTGGATATGCAGGTTTCTTGGTGGAGAACAGCACCCCTCTATTTGAGCAGAGTGTGGCATCAGGCAGGACCAGGGCAAAACTGAAGGAAGAGAAGAAAACTCCCTTCCATAGAGCACGATGAATTTTGTTTGTAATATTGTCCATATCTATGCTGGTGCATGAACAGTGTGCTGGAGCAGCACACATAACTGCAGGCACACAGCACCATTGCACAGTGGTTGGGACAAATAATAATTTAAAGGGAGGGAGGGAATTTAGTAGATAGAGAGTCACTGCCTAAGTTGGAATTTGGTCAGGACACCGAACTGAACAGCCTGACTTCAAGAAAATGTCAAGGGATTTTTAATGGCTTGAGGTGCTTGAGGTATTGCAATTCCTCCTGCATGGCTGGCTGGCTGGGAGGCTTCACAGCTATCGAACAGCCAGCAGCGTTTGCAGTTTGCTCCCCGACCTGGAAGTGGAACTGGGGAACATCTCACTTTGCCCGCTAGGTTATACTGCATCCTCGTTCATCTGCTTCACTCCCGCACTTACTCTTTTGCTTTTCTTTTTATTTCCTTTTGGCATCTCGGGGCTTAAAGCATTTCCAAGAAGAACTGAAGTTAGGAGAGCAGCAGCTGAGGAAGCTTGCCAAATGCTCTACATTGGTTGACAGCTCTTCTCAAAACCAGATGGTTACTAATTAAAGGGAGTCAAGTGAGAAGGCTGCGTTGGCCTTTCTATTTTTTTAATTTTCTTCCACTGAAGAAAAGATTTTGTGACCTTGGAGGAAGATCATCTTCCCCTGTTTTCAGGGACGTCCCCTTCCAGTGCTTGTAGTCCGTGATGAGCCCAGTGCTATCTGCTGGGCACAGGGTCTTTCTGAAGAAGCAGGCTTACTGTTTGCTCTAAGCCCAAGGTAGCTGCCATGGGAGGTCAGACAGAAATGCTGCTGGATAAAGAAAACAGAAAGCAGGAGAGGAATGTGAAATATTGGGAAGAGCCCTTCTCCCTAGGTCTTCTGTAGTACCTTTCCTAGAAGGCTTATATTGTCAGTAGAAACAAGCCTGACACTGTCGTGCTGCCCTTCTGCCAAGTCTTGCATCCTTGAGGAACTTCTCCTGGCTCCTCAGCCTGCTGCACCTTTCATGCAGAGGAGCACTTTAAACATGGTTGCTCTTGGGCCATCTGTGTGTGTGTGGGCTGCTCCACATGGCTTTTCTCCGTGGTACCGGGAGCTGGATGGCTGGGAAAACGAAGGGCAAGCACAGCATGTTTCTCTCTATTTTCAAGAATACTTGGTTTCTAGAGCCAATCTTAACAGATGCACTGTCAACGCCTAACGGTTCAACCTCATGTGGAAGAACCGTGTGTGAGGAAAAATGTATTGGCAGTAACAAACACCTCCCACTCAAATTCATATCCAAGAGAAGTGTAGCAGCTTTGTCTCAATTAACTTCCGGAGCTGTGGGCCTCCCCAGGCTCCCCGTGCTGAAATCTTGCTCCTTCCTCCTGATGGCATCACGGCTGTATGACTGGATTTTGGGGGAACTTGAACCAGGAGGGCTGGTCATTCCTTCCACACAGGATTGCTGATAGGAATACGCTTCGGTACTATACCCCTGGTAGTATTGCTGCTAGATCACGCTTGCAAGTTTGAGATGAGCTTAGCCCTGTTCTAGGCAGTCGTGTGTTGTGCTGTTCAGCCAGTTTTCTTTCTGCCCTCTACACGTGATCTTGAGACACAAGTGCTTCTTTTATGCCAGACTTTTGGAGACTCTTAGACAGGACCCGCTCTACATACTGTGAAGAGTCAAAACAGGGATCTCTAACCTCGCTCTTCTTTTGAATGGAGGAAGTTGTATTGAGTGTCTGAATCAAAGAACATCTGTATGGTTTGTGCCAAATGCAGCCCAGCCCACCCTAGAGATGTCTTCTCTGGTTGCAGTTGGGTATTGGGCTTTCCTTGAGAACTGGGCTCCAGTCAGGAATGACCGTCTGGTTACATCTTGTATTCTGGGGCCAGTGCAGCCTTCTGATGGGGCGTTATGGTACTAGGGGTATCCTGGGGACTGACAAGGCTTTCTACCCCTCCCTAGACCAAGCCAATGTGCAGCTTTCTCTGCTGGGATATTGCTGCTAGGTACAGGATGGCAGGAGCACCTGTGGCTCCTCATACTGCTGGCCCTGTAGAGCAAACGTGGGCAGAGAAGGTCTCCATACCCTTGGGAGGCTTCTCTTCTCGGTGAGCTCCCTGGGAGCTGGAGTGCTGACCTGGAGTCTGTCCTTTTGTGTCTCTGACAGCACAGCTTAAATCCACATCTGCATGATGCTGCTGAAGCATCATCTCCCTGTCATGAAATATTCATGCCTGTCTCCAAAAGGGCTCCAGTGCTGCAAATCTGTGTCCCTGCCGTGCCCCCCCACCCGCTGCATGCAGGCAATCTGTGCTGCAGAGAGGGTGGCTGTGGGCTCTGCTGTGAGGTCAAGCCAGATCCAGGCAGCTGATCTCTGTCTTTGAGGAAATAAAACACAGGAGAAAAGAAGTAGCAAAACTCCAGGAGGTGCTTTTGAGACTTAACCCTTTCCAGGCTGGGAAGCACTGGCAGAGAAAGCATGCAGTGAGCAGCCTAAGCAGTGTAAGAAGCAGATCTAGAGAACAGCTGAGATGCGGTAGCCCTTTCTTGGGCTGGAAAGATTGTTCCCAAGCCTGGAAACCCTGCTGGAACAGGCTGTGCTGCTGTTGGATGTGCTGGCTTAATCCATGTGATGTGAGTTGCTGTACTTCTCCTGACTTTGTTGAGAGCTGCCTTGATTTCACTATATTCTCACCGCAAAGTGCGAGTCCTTGCTAGAATGTCATGAAGGAGTGCTCTGTTTCCCCTCTGGGTGGAGGAGCATAAATCTTAGGTCTCACGAGTTACTTCTCTCAGATTTTTTTTTTATGTTCAGGGCATTTTTGGGCCTCCTTCTCTTTTAAGGTTAAGATGTCAGACAGTGAAAGTAATATATTTTTTCAATTATAGGGAAACTGCTCCACTCCAGGGGAAGTTTCTGGGCTGGAAGTGGTGATGGTAGGACTCCCTTGGTGACCTCCAAGAGCCCTCTTGTGCTGTGGGGACCTCACCTCACTGGGTGACTCTGGAGCAAAGTACTGCACAGGGAGCTCTCTGGGCAGTGTTAAGGTGAAGAGGGGCTTCAGTACTTGGGCACACAGTGCAGGTGGTGTTTGAGAGGCCTGGCTGGGCTAGCGG
The DNA here is from genome assembly GCF_017639655.2 of Falco naumanni. Lineage (NCBI taxonomy): Eukaryota > Metazoa > Chordata > Aves > Falconiformes > Falconidae > Falco > Falco naumanni. The sequence continues at coordinate 173,483 of NC_054069.1, read as the reverse complement.
ATGCAACCAGTTTGTTTGTCCCTCCCTCTGTTCATCCCCTTGATAATATGATTTACATTCCCTTTTCTTCCCCTGGATCCCACTGTTACCATGAGAACTATGTTCACAGTTGCATTTCATTGGCTTCTGGAGAAACTCCTTTTTCCCTTTCCCCCTGTCTCTCCCCCTTTCCAGCTTGGACACAGAGCTGTGACTGTCAAAGGATGGGGAAGTTTGCAAGGCTTCTGATAACTGGGATGAAGGCAGTAGTTGGAAGGAGGAATTAGGGAAATACGGCAAGACCATTAGGGACTAGATGAAGTAATTCTGCTTATGTGGTCTTTAGCTTGGTCTTTTCTGCATCCCACAGCTATGAAAAGAAGTCTTGGATGCCTGCTGTCCGCAAGTCGTCCCATTCACCCCAGGGGTCTCTCCTCCTTGGAGTCCGCTGTTGTCACTGGTGGCCTAGGGAGCTAGCACCAGCGTGATGCGTACTGTGCTCTTTGCAGCTGAGGGTTTTTCCTGCCTGTTTCTGCAAAGACCAAGCTTGTCACATGACTGCTGTATGGTTGAGAGACAGTAAGGGAGGAGATGCTGCTCCAGGCTCTTGTGCTGTCACCGTCTTGCAGCCTTTTGCTTCGTCCAAGAAAATTGTGCTTTGGCCTGGTAGATGGAGAGGGTGCACAGAAAGTTGCAAACAATGGCGATGCTACCTCTTAATGAGTTGTCATTTGTTGGCTTCTTTGTTCCTTAAGTAACTGCACCTTGATGTTTTTGAGTACAGCAAATTTGCTGAAATAGGGAGAGAGGTTGCATTTGGAGGAGAAAGAGGCAGTGGCAGAGGGTAGACTTCCCCAAGCCCCTTCGTAGAAGAGTTTTCCTTCTGTTACTCAGTCCCACGTATGGCGGGGCTAGCAGCTAGGCTGCTTCAGCCTTACCATTCTGGCCTCTGCTCTTCCTTGCCCTGTCTAGTCATGCTGCTAGAGAGCCAGCAGGCCTCTGGCAGCTTCCCTCTGTCTCTACCCATCTAAACCCAGTTCCTGCCTCTGTTTTTGTCCTGGCCAAGCATCTCAGCATCCTTGTTATCTGTGGCCAGGCCAGCCCCTGCATTTGGTGTTTTGGCTTTGCCAGACATGTGGCTCTCCCGCAGCCCCTTCCACCTGAGAGAGGATTTTAGTGCTTGGTTCTCCGTGTCCACACCATATAAAGGGCAGCTATAAAGTGCATGAAGGTACCTGTTGCACAGATATTCAAGAAGGGCTGCCTGTGCAGGAAGGCATGATTTAAGGGTTCATGTGCCAGCTGTAAGCCACTGCTGCTGGCAGGGATGGAGGGCTTGTTTAGCTCTTGGTATTCAAGCACAAGGACAAGTATGTATTGAACGCTGCGGAAATCCATTTCCTCGCTTCTGTGCCTGGATGTTAAAGCTCCATTTGGCATTTTTTTGCTGGAGCCACAGTTTCTCCTTTTCCTCTTAATTAAAACATCCCCTTCTGCTGCGCACATGCTGCTATTCTGTCATGCATAGCCCCGGAGTTGCTGCATCTCCGTTGCATCATCTGAGAGACGAAGCAGGGTAAATACAGTCAGGCAGCGTGTCTTCTAGCGTTGCTGGTGCCGCATCTCAGCAGCTGGCGGCAGCGGGCAAACCTGGCTGCGCTTGGTGCAGCCGCGCTCCCCCTGGCTGGAGAGGCAGAGCAGGGCGCCCGCACCCCCTGGGTGCTCGGGGCAGGGCTGGCCGCATCCGGCGCGCCCCGCCTGCCCGCCGCTCTCCGCCGGCGGAGCCCCCGCCGCTCGGCCCGCTGGGCCGCTGCCCGTGGCTGCCGCCAGCGACGGCGCGGCCTCTGTGCCGCCCGCGCCCGCCAGGTGGCGTCGCCGCGCCCCGCGCCAGCCCCGCATCTCCCCCCACCGGGCTGCGCGGGGCTGCGGCCGCCCGCCTCGCTCGGCCGGAGCCCCCGGCCGCTGGGCAGCCCCGCGCCGCTGCAGGCAGGAGGTGCCAGCGGCCCCCGGGTGAGCCGGCGTGTCCCGGGCCGCGGGGGTGGCGTGAGGCCGGCTGGTGCGAGCAGAGCAGCCCCCTTCACCAAGGGGGTCCTTTCCCTCTCCCTGCCCGTGCCCTCCCCATCCCTCTGCCTGCGCAGCGGAGGGATGCACAAGCGCTCCCCGGACTGGAGAAGCTGCCCCTCCACCCGTTTCCCGCGGCAGGCAATAGCATGAATGTTTAATAACCAGCCTCCAGCACCACGGCTCACCTTGCTGTGCGCTGTGGGGAAGGCAGGCTGGGGTCTGACAGTGCCTCCGCATCCCTAGGGGTGGGCACAGAGGGCACGTTGTTGGAGAGCATGAAGGGAGGTGGAGAAATCTGGCACACAAGAGAAAACTGAACAGAAATGCAAGTGACAAGTAGTTGGGCAGGGATGGCATGGTCCTGGCAAGGAAGACCTTTTCCTTGTCCCAGATTCTTGTATCCTTGTGGCTGTCTGCTGAGGTGCTTGGTACTTTCCTGCCAGAGGTGCCATCAGACCCACATAAATGCGTGCATGTTTGGGGTGACTGGGGTGTCCTGCTTCTCTACAAAAGAGCTCTGTCCCTGAGAGGCTGGAGGAGCGGCTTTTCCCCCAGGTAGAGATTTGTGTGGTTGAGGTGTCGCACACACTAAGATGCACATGGCTGTTTCAGGGAATGGAGGGGTGTGTATGTGGGAATGGGGGTGGCAAGTGGTAGTCCAAGCTATTGGCAACCACACATCCTTGTGCTGGTAGATGGCGCAAGGCAGCAGCTTGCTAACTTTTCCTGTTATGACCCCATTTACAGAGCCGTGAATTTGAGCGACCCTAAATACTAATGGAGGTATTGAATAAAACTGAATTTGTGTCAGGCTGGTGACCTCCCTGAAAACTCTCCTGACCTATGCTCTGCGACTCGCTGACACAGAGCTGAGTGTTTGCAGTGACAAAGCTTCCGGGAGTCCTCTGGAGGTGAAGGTGCTGAGTAAATAAAGGGAGGGATAGCTTCGTTCCTAGTTCTGCCTTACTGTAAGACTGTAGTAGCAGGGACAGCAAAAGCTGTTCTTGCACCTTCCTTGACTATCTCGTTATCCCTGGTATGATGCACCACAGACTCATGGGTGTAGCTCCGGGGTTGGCACCCAAGTGCTGTGCTCCGTCCCTGCTGTTTGTGGTTGCACATGCTTGTGCATGCCTATAGAAAGCGTGTCTGCCCCAGCACCACCTCTGACACCCATCACTGGCGTACATGCATGAAGATTTGCCCGTCAGTGATGTGTGCTTGCCCGTGCACATGTGCACAGGGTGCGCCGCATGTGCCGAGGCTGCTCTGGGGGTCTGCTTTGGCAGGCAGGGACCAGAGTGGCACAGGCCAGCAGAGGGGAGGGTGGCTGAATGCGACTGCAGCAGCAGGACATTGCTGCCTGCCTGTCTGCACAGCCCCGAATCCCCCCACATCCCGCGTGGGGCCCGCTACCGCCCAGGCAGGGGAAATCTCGCCCCCCGGGGGGGACCCCCGCGCTCTTCCCCCGCAGCTCCCTCCCCCCTGCCAGCCCCCCGCGGCGAGGGCGCGGGGCCGAGCCCACCCGGTTGCATGCCCATCCTTTGGGCGAGGGATCTCCTGGCTTTGTGTCACCGAGGCGCTGTGATTCCAGAGCCAGCCCTGCCTGCTCAGTTTTTCCAAACCCGCACTTGGGAGGCAGGCAAGCGCCGTATCAGGATAAGAGTCCTCGCCAGCCGCCCGCCGCGCTGCCTGCCACCTTCCCGCTCCCCAGCCAGCCCAGCTCTGGGTGGCAGTGGGAGGTGTCGGCTTCGCCGAAGGCTGCATTTATCACGGTGGTGGCCTCGCTAAATGGTTTAACCCCTTGCGCCCCGCAGGCGTTGCTGGCAGCCGGCTCGGTGGTTTGACCCGCTGGCAGGGCAGCCTCCCAGCCCCGCAGGCTGCCTGGTGGGCTCCAGCTCTCCTGGCTCTGCCCGGTGGCTGGGGCAGAAGTCCCCCCCCAGCTCTAGCAAACCTCAACCTTTTCTTGGTTTGCTGCTCACGAGGGGCAGCTCTGTACGGCAGCGATGTACCCAGGCCAGAGGCAGCAAAGCGGATGTCTCTGCAGGGCCCTGTGCAAAAGGCAGCCCAAGTACAGCTGGAGTGGGTAGCAGAGGGTGCTGAGGCCAGGCTGTTGTGGTAGGAGTTCAGCTCGTCTCCCATACCAGCATCCCAGCGGCATCAGGACTTTGTGCACTGCGCCTGGGATAATGTCCCTTGGGCTTCAGCAAACATCCAAGGTGGTGGGGCTGGTATTCAGAGTGCACAGGAGTTGCAAGAAGGGATGGTGGCTTGAAGAGGTACATATACAGGCATTATGAATGCATTTGACGTTGCAGGAATAGCAAGGCATCCAGGATCCCAAGCTTCAGTGGTTTTGTGATCCTGGAACCGTGTCAGGAGTTTGTCATTGCCAGACATTGGTGTGTTAGCCGTGCTGTGGCAGCAGTGGCATATTTCCATTTGAGAAAGGACGGCTCAGTTTGATTAAGTTCTCCTCTGGTACTCCAGCACAGGCTGTGCTTTGCCTTTAGGACTGCAGCATAGGAAAATCCCAGCATATGGAGAGGGGCCAGGGCCTAGCTCTGGTGTGAGGATGCCGAGCTGGAGACCATGGATGGATGGCTGCACTGCTTCATGTGTCGTTTTTGCACTTCAGTTTCTTCAGACTGCGGTGTGCAAATGGCCTTGGCCTGCTGGAGATGTGATGGTTAATAAGTTAGTGTGGAGGAAATGGCCAGGATCCCATTTGAAAGGAGTAGAGAAGCCAAGCTGGGCATTCCTGAGTGTGCCCAGGTCTGTTGGGCCAATGGCACAGGCTGCCCAGGCAGCTGCAGAGGTAGTGCAGGCTCCTTGCAGCTCCAATGAGCATGAAATGAGGGAGCCCATTCTTCCCCGGCTAGCTGCAGGGCTGGGCACAGACCTGGGGCCTCTCCCAGGCTGGCTTTTTTCCCCCTTTCCCTGAGCAATGGTTTTGTGGCACCATTAAAACAGAAGTGGTATTGAGACCTCACGATGCAGCCCAAGGGAGATGGAGGCACAACAGGGACTTGCAAGGCTGTGGAATAGGATCCCTGCCAGCGTCTGAGGGGAGAAGACAGCACTGTATCCAGGAGTCTGCACAGGGATGGACAGGACTGAGGGCAGCATGGGGAGAGCTAAAAAGATATTTTTAAGCCAGAGCCTACCTCTGCAGCAGTAACATAGCCTCTTCCATCTCCTTGCTGGAGCCTTGCCTTTCTGGGGGAACACAGAATAAATAAAGAAATTCTGTGTGCCAAGTCTGTGGATTTAATGCTGGAGCTGCCACCAGCTCCCTGCTCTGTACGTATGCGAATCAGCAAAGCAGAGGACTGCTCCTAAAACAGGTATTTCTCAGCCCCAGGCTCATTTCCTTTGTCCAAATTCATCTGTGGGGCCTCTGCTGGAGGTTGGTCTGGGACTGGAGTGGGCCACTGGGACATGCTTCGCAAAGAGGCAGCTCCAGCTAACTGAGAGTCACATCATTAAATCCAGTATAGTTAATTGGACCTAATTAATCATATTCAGAAGTGTAATGAGGGCCTTGTCCACAGGGGTCTTGTGAAGGTCTGAGCTTGGGGCTGCCGTTCTGGAGAGGCAATGGGAATGAGCAAATCCTAGAGCCTCCTCGGAGGTGGCTTGGGACCCAGCTTCCAGGTCCTCCAGATATCCTTATCAGCAAGAAGTGTGACAGGACAAGGCCAATCCATCTGACCCTGTGGCCCAGTATCCTCTGCATCCCTCAGAGACAGAACATGTCAGGAGCTTCTGGGAGGCTGCTCCCAGTTCTTCCCAGGGAAGGCTGGAGTCACAGTCACAGGTGGCTTCCTCTTGGTCCTTGACTAGCGCGGAAGGGAGACTTTTTATTTTCTGGGTGTATGTTTTGCAGCCCAAAGGCAGGAGAGCCCTGTACAAGGGAGGGATAGGTCACAGCCAGTCCAGGCATCTCAGCCAGAGGGGCTCGCTAATGTGCTAATGTACTGGTGACGACTCCTGGCCTGAGCTGCTGCCATGGTGGTGGTGGTGTTGGCAGAGGGAGGCTTTGAGGAGCTCCAAGGACTCTGCTTTCCTGTCTCCTCCTCTCCCTGTCTGTCCTAGTGTGGGCGTAATGATAGAGGAGGGAAAGGGGAGACTGGGAGTCGGAGTCAAGCGTAGGGAGGGCAGCTAGCCTGGCAGATGTTAATTAAAGACAGAGGCTCAGCGTTGAGCCGGCAGCGGCTAGTCCTCCCACTGACCTTTCCCAGTCTCGCTTTGCCACTTTCATGTGCGCGGGCTGGGAGAGATGCAAAGGACTGTGATGTAGGAAGCCTGGGAGTCTGCAGGGAAGCAGCGGGAGGGAGAAGCAGCCAGAGGGCCTGGGAGGGACAGGTGGCTCTGCAAGTCGTCTCTGCACCAGATGTGGCCGGAGGGAAGGAGTTGCCAGTCTGCTGCTGGCACCGAGCTGTTGTGCCAGACAGCGGCGGCTGGGTGCTGTCTATAACCCACCATGCCTGTGCATGCTGTTGGCAGGGATGCGAGCCTAGTGCTCCTACTGGGAAGGATGAAAGCGTGAAAATATGTCACTGCTTGTTGATGAGGCGCTTGGGAGCTCACCAGAGAGGCAGGGAGGTGTGCGGCCTCCCTGCTGCCCGGTCCCTGGGAGGGCTACAGGGGGTACGATCAGGGGGATGGTATGAGCAAACGATTCCCAAAGGCATGCCCGGCGCCTGGCCACCCGCGTGGGCTGCGGTCCCCGCGGGAGAACCCGGGGCCTCTGTGCGCGGCCCCCGCGGCTGCTTTCCCGGGTGCGGCTGCGGCTGGGCAAAGCCCCCCAGTGCCAGGGGCGGGGAAGCGGCCTCCAGGCACCTTCCTACCTGGCGGGGGGCGCCAGGGCGCTGCCTGCCCCGCTGGGGAGCTGGGGGGGCGGCGTGGGGAAGGTGGCGGTGGGCTTAGCCGTGGGCTTAGCCGTGGCCCGGCGCTGCCGCCGCTGCCCGCGTGCTGCTCGCGTGAGGCGGGGCGAGGCGCGCGCTGCCCGCCCCGCCCCGCCGGGAGCCCGCCCGTGGCTCGCCAGGGGGCGCTGCCGCTCGCCCTTCCCGCGATCCCGTCGCGGCGGCCCGGGGCAGGGACGGACACGCGCGTCCCTCCGTGCCGGCACCCGCCCGGTCCCTCCGTGCCACCCGCCGCCTCTTCCCCTGCCTCGACTGCCTGGGGCCAGGCCGGCTTCCCCGCCGCGAGCCGGGGGAGGGCGAGTGCCGGCGGGGGCGGCCTAGTGGCGGCTGCGGCTGCGCGTGCAGGCGGAGCGGGAGGGCAAGGTGCGTTGGCGTTTTCAATCAGGGCCGCCGCTCCCTGTCGGCGGAGATGGATCCCTTGTCCCTGGGTCCCCTCTAGTTCTGCAGCGCTCGGGGATGCTGCCAAGCGGTCCCTGCCCCCAGCTCTCTCTTTCTAGCCCACCCCTGAGCAGTTAGCCTGCTGCAGACAGGAAGGTGACACATCCTGGTTAGGATGCTGCTGGCATCGTCCAGAAGTGGGTGGACTGCCTTAATAGCCTGATGTGCGTGTGCACTTGTGTGGCTCCCTTCTGCCTTGCGAGGGGGAGGGAGCAGGCAGAGAGCACAGGCAGCCGGTGAGCCAGCTGTGTCCGCTTTCAGCTGCATCCTGTGTGCCTGGAGCAGCAGCAGCCCCCAGCCGGGCTGCAGCTCCTGGGGTCGGTGGAGGACTGTGCTCCTGCTGCCCAGCTGCAGCAAATGGTGCATTTGAGATAGGCGCTGCCTGCGCCCAGCTACCCCTCTAGCCACCTTGTCTCCTGCCTCCCTCTGCTCCTTGGGTCTCGCCCACCTGCCCCCACTCCCGTTACCACCACCCCGGTGTAGCTGTCGGTGCAGGCTGTTGCTCGGGGGAAGAGGGTAGTTTTGGCGCACAGAAAACTTGTTAGTAAAGCCAGGAGCGCGCTGCCCTTTCCAGGAGCCGGGGCCAGCCTCCGTGTGCCTAGTGCACGGATTCCGGGAGAGGCGGCAGAGGGGGCGCAGGCTTGGACCTCCCCGGTTCGGCGCGGCGGCAGGGCAGGACGAGCGGGGTGTCAGAGCGACCGGCGCTGGGAGGCTTTGCAGGCTGATGTTCGGGGGGTAAGGCAGGGCAGGGGGATGCTCAGTCGGAGGGAGTGCGGCTGTGCCGTGAGGGGGGGTCTGGGGTGCAGCACGGCCGTGTCCCGTGTCCCTGCGTGGCCGCCCGCGGAGGGGACGGCATCTCCCCTTCGGCTGTGGGTGACCCCCGGGCGGGCCGGCGCTCCCGGGCGGGACCCCCCGGCCCAGTTGTGGTTCCCGGCAGGCCGCTGGGCGGCCGGCGGAGCGCCCGCGACAAGGAAGCGGTTAATCAGCGTGTAGGGCTTTTATTTTGACAGGGCAGCGCCTGGCTCCGCGCTCGGAGGAAAGTGAATGATCCTGTTTCTCCAAATGATTATTCAGGCTCCGGCGGAGAAAGGAGCACTCGGCACGCAGCGCCTCGCCCCTCGCCACGGCGTCCCCGCCCGCGCCCGGGCCGCCGCGCCCGCCGGCACCGCAGCCCGCCGCCCGCGCCCGGCCGCCCGCCGCAGCGCGGGGAAGCCGCCCGCGGCCCGGGGCCGGGCGGGCAGCCGGGGCCCGCCGCGGCCGGACGCCCACCCCCGCCGGCGGGCGCGGGCTGGAGCCGCCGCCGCCGGCGGAAGGAGCGGCGCGGCGGGGCGGGAGGCTCCGCCGGCAGCGCCGCCCCCGGCCCCGGCCCCGCGCCCCGCGGCGGGCGGCCGAGCCATGAGCGCGGCCCGCGCCGCCGGCCCCGCGCCGCCGGCCGGCCCTCAGCAGCCCGCGGAGCCGCGCCGCGCCGCCCCGGCGGGTTCGCCTGGCCTGCCCTGAGCCGCGCCGCCGCCGCCGCCGAGGTGAGTGCCCCCACTGGGCCCAGGCGGCCGCCGCCCCATTGTTCCGCCCCGGGGGGGCCGGGGCTCCGCGCCGCCGCTCCGCGCAGCCGGTGGCGGCCGGGCCTGCCTCGGGGCTGTCACCCGGCCGCGTCCCGGGCGCGGGGTCTGCCGCGCTGCAGCCCCCGGGGGGCTGCGTGCCCAGCGGGCGGGAGGGGGGGGGGCGCGGCGGGGGCCGCCGCTGGCCCCGGCTCGGCCTGCTCGGCGCCCCCCCCCCCGCCGGTCCGTGCCGCCGTGGGCCGCGCTGTCAGCGCTCCCGCTGCCCTCGGGCACGGCTGGGGCCTGGCTCGTACTCGCCTGTCGGGCACCGCTCTTCCCGGGTCCTCGCGAGCCGTCGCCGCGGCCTCCTGGATGAGGGACGAGCCTCGAGCAGGGCTCCGCTCCAGATGCAGAGAACTTACTTGCATCGCGCCCGGTTTTACCCGGGCTGCTCTGGATTCTGCAAGACGTTTTCGGTGCTGTTAAAGCCCCGGGGAGGGCTGGAACTGGGATCCTGGTAACCGCAGTCGCCGCATTGCACGTGGGGTTTAAATAAACTCTCCTGTCGGAGCCCATCCTAAGCATCTGGGGAGACCTCTCCGCTCTTTGCAGTGTCCTACTTGGTGGGCTTCCATTCGCTCTTGAGGTAAACTGGGCATGTGGTCGGCTTGGAGGAAAAAGGGGGGGAAACACCGTAACATACACGCTTTCCTTGCGCGCAGAGGGGAACCGATGTAACAAAACCTCCTCTGTGTTGTACTAGGGACGTGTCTTTAGCAGGTGGTGAGCTTGTCCTAGCCCTGCTCTACTGGCAACCACTTGCTGGAGTAGAAATGTGAGAAGGATGCATATCTGAACACATAAGTAATGCTACATGACAGGGCAGGCTGGTGTTTTGTTGTGTGCGATGTCTGGCCGCCTTGGGGGCAGCGCAGTTTGACAGGGTGTTGGGCTGCCGTGCTGTACAGTTGTGTCCTGGCTGCGTGAGGCGAAGGGCTGCCAACAGTGTGGCACGGAGGGTGACCATGTGCCTTTGGCTGCGGTGTGTCCCTGCAGAGTGGTGCTACAGCAGGCTTAGCTGCACGCTCCTTGACCTGCGGGATCCGCGCTGTGAACGTGGCTACCGCTCATTACTCTGCCCAAACGCTGTTTCATGCCAGGCACGCAGCAATGAGATGCAGCTCCTTCCATCCGTCAGGCGCCAGGTCTCTGCAGAGGGATGTGTGTGCGCGCCTTGTTTTGCTACTTTGGTGGCAGAAGGAGTAAGAAAAGTGAATCACAGAGGAAGCGATTTGCCCAAGGTCGCATGGCGAGTCTCTGTCAGTGCCGAAGCAAGACCTCCTTTGACTCCAGTGCCTGCAATAACGCTGGTGGCAGTCACATGTAGGTATGTAATACACACCCAAGGCCAGTACTGGTGCAGAAATTGCCAGGTCCACATTGTTGCCTGATTCTCTTTCTCCTTGGCTAGAAAGATGAGCATATCAGTGTGCTGTGTCTGCAGCAGTTGTTTACTCCACTGGGGACTTTTTCCAGAGCATTCATGCCCTAAATGCTCTAGAACATTTTTGTCTGTTTTTGAACCTGTGAATTTGCTATTTCAGCTGGGCAGAAGGGGTGATCGGTGCCTCCCCACCACCCTGACTTGTACCTTGGTTACCTAGAGAATTCATTTCGTTGTGTTTGGTATTTTCTGCGGTGCAATGTTGTAGGTGTTGCTATGTCTCCCTGCCCCTTAAAGTCCCTCTCCTCCTTCCAGACCCCCCTGCCCCTCCACTAGAAAAAAAAGGCAGCAGCTAAAGGAAAGCTTACTTAGAAACTTGAAACCGCAGTGGTTCAATTGAAGAAAGTAAAATAGTTATGCTTTGTACTTTTCAGCCCTCCACCTTCTGCATCTCCTTCGTGTTGCTGTTGGAAGCTGGCGCTCTAGCCACTGTGTAGCAGAGGGGACAGACTGCTGTGTGAAGTGACTGAGCCATCACAAAGCTGCAAGTACTGAGCTCACTGGGCTAGGCTTCTGCAGGGCAGCTGCTGAGGATGTGCTGGAGCTGCTTTCAGCTCTGGGCAAACTTGAGCCCACAGAGCTGTGGACCTTGCTTGCGCTGGCTTGGCCTCCCTAAGGTCCTAAGGTTAACTCAGCCTTTGACTTTTCTATTGAGTCATTGATGCAGCTGGCATCATGTCCTTCATACTTGCTGGTTTTTTGGTGGGGGAAAACCCTTTGCTTTTCCTTCTCAGCGCTACTGTTCTTTCCTGCTGAAATGCTGTGGGTGCTCGCCCTCCCAGCAGAGCTTGCTGTGCTGGAGGGGTGTGGTGGGAGGGAGCGGTAGCTAGAGAGGAGTCTCTTGCTTCCCTCTGCAGGGAGCATCAGCTGTGTCCCAGCCAGTGACTCTTTCTTGCTGCTGTAGAGGTGTTACTCTTTGTGGCTTACCCTGATTGCCTTCAGTTGGTTGCAGAGTCCCGAGTAAAAGATGGGTCCTGGGATTGTTTTCCCCACCTCATCTCTTGTTGGTACAGTGTGCGGTTCAGCGTCGATGTCAAGACAGCCTTTGCTTCTTTGCGCTGTCTCAGGTGATTGCGTCGGTCTTGGCTGCTGCTAAGAGTGAAAGTTTTTAGCTACCAGAGTGCTTGAGGATGTGTCTGTGTCCCCCTGAGCTCCAGATGTCCTCTTGCTGGCACTAGTTGTGTATTCCAGCTGCTGCGGTAGGTTTTAAGCTGCTCAGGTCTAGCCATTTCATGGGGATGGCACAGGCTGGCTTCCAGCTCTTAATTCCTCAGGGTTCCATCCAGTTTTAAATACCCTGTCTGATGGATCTCCCAAGCAGGCCTCCTCTGGGGGAGTAAGTCCCCTGTGAAAAGGCACACGTTTGCTGTTCCTGTCTGAGAACGTGTCGGGAGTCTGTTCCACCCATGAGCCCCTGAGCTGCTGTTGCTGCCTCTGTCTCCCAGGGATGCTGTCCGTCCCCCATAGCCTTAGCCAAGCAGAACCCCAGAGCTTGCCCTGCAAATGTAATTTTCCTTGTGCTGGTGCTCTTTTGGCAAAGAGCCGGCATTGTGCCAGTGCCCTGGAAGAGGGGGAGCATAGGGGAATTGTGCTACGTTTGTGACTACTTTTGCCATTTTTAACAAGAAACTTGCATGGATATATGATACAATGAAGGATAGAGACATCATAGCAATGTGATGTACAGATGCAGCAGCATTTTGTCAGTGTTATTTAAGCTGTATCAGTGAAGTGCTAGGAGGGTTGCCAGCTTGACTCTTCTGGCAAATCAAAATCTAATGCAGGTCAGGACTCAGTGTCACTCAGCTGTCCTTTCCTCCCAGGAAGATGTTGACTGGTAAATGAGTTTTCTGGTGATCTCGCATGTGGTTCTGTGTTTCTGGGGGTGTGGGAGCTTTGGATGCTGACTTTATGTAGTTGATCTCCATGAGATTAAAAATACCCGATGAGGTTTTTTGTAGCACTGAAGCTGTGGAAAAATACAACCATGTTGGAGCAAGGGGCCTATGAAGCATTGCAGCTGCTTTCCCTTCTCAGTTGTGTGTTTCCAGCATCTCCGTGTGGTGCAGGGGGTGAGGGTGGCCAAAATGACATTCCTCAGTTCTTCCCGACTTCTGTTCCAAAGCTGCTTGCTACTTTCTGGCAGGTCATTCTGCTCCTCTGGTTTGGCTTCCCTTCTGCGAGCACCACCCCTGGCAGCCTCGAGTGGAAGGTACCCAGGAACTGTTACCGGAGGTTGGCGGGGATGGTTTCTGTTGCTGTAATCTGCTCTTCCTTGGCCTCTCCCTGGGAGGCAGCCCCAGCCAAACCACGTGGCATGGATGAGAGGCACCCTTCCTCCTTCCGTGATGCCTGTTCCAGGTCATCTGCTTGGCATCAGGCCCTTCCTGGGAATGGGGAGCTGGCTTTGTTTTCTTCCTACCTGATTTTCTTTGAAACTCAGAGGTGGAGAGGGTGATGGATTTTGTTCTAATTGAGACCAATTCACGGTGGTGTTTGCAGTTGCCACAGGGCTGTACTCAGCAGGAGCCAGCACTGAGGAAGCCATTAGTGTCACCGGCACCTGCTTTTGATGTAAGGGAGGACTACTATGCAGCTTGCCAGCCCTGCACGCTCCCCACCTCCTTGGTGAGCAGAGCCATGCTTGTTGGTGCCCTGGTCCCTGGTGTGGCAGGAGAGGGAGCACGGGACACCTTGGCATGGCTACCCAAAGCCTGCGCCAAGCCCTTGGAAATGGGCGTGCTGCTGTTGGGCATCCCAACCAGCTCCGAGTCCCGCTTGCTTGGAGCCGGACCTCCCTTCCCACCTTGCATGCCTGCTGCCCTTCTTCCAGGGTGTGAGACGGGCTGTCAGAGACATGCAGCTCCCAAACAGGCAGGGTTGCCTTGATGCCAGCTATGACCCTCCACTGGAGAAAGCAGCGTGAGGATGATGGGCTGTGGCACCCTGGAGACACAAACGGGAACCTGTCCTGTTCTCGCTAGGTGCATGTCCAGGCTGGGTGCAACCAATGGGATGAGGCCTGCTTCCCACTTGCTCAGCCCCTTCTGGAGAGGTGGGCTAGATTTTTGGCAGCTACTGGTGTCTGGGCACAAGTGGCCCCCTTGTATCCCAGTGTCCTTGCTGGATTGCCATAGGGGTGCATCAGGCGGTGGTTACTCGCCCCTCCACACGGCCAGTGATGGGAGGGCAGGGCCTTCACCTGGCATCTTGTCCTGCTGTGTCCTTCTGGGTGGCTGCAGGCAGAGAAACATGCTAGCTGTGCCTGGGTGTCTTTGGGAGATGGCGCTTCCCCGATGTGGACAGATTGTCTGCCAGCTTTGGCCAGAGCTGCTAGAGAAAATGGTGCTTTGTCTCTGGGTTTTGCTTCTACCAAGAGCAGTAGCAGCTAGGTTTGGGGTTTTGTTCTTTTCAACTGCAATTCGAGATGCCTTGAATCCCAGCTAGGGGATGATGGGGAGCCTCTTCTGATGCTGGAGTAATAGCCTCAAGATGGCTTTAAGACTGGGCTGTGCGCGGTGCCCAGAGGTGGGGTGTCACCCTGTTTGGTGAGGAGCTCTGCTGGAGCCAAGTCCTGGGCCAGAAGCCAGGTTTGTGATTGTGCCAGAGAGGGCGAGACTTGGAAAGCGAAGCAGAGCTCCTCCTGTGTGAGAGATGGCCTGAAATACCGAGCAAAACCACAGAGTGCTCCTTGTTCCTGCCTATGCCTACTGGTCTTCCCTCTCCCTGAAGTATGTGGGAGGCCACAGAACAGATCTGCTAGGGAGCAGATCTGTGTTCCTCAGGCACCTCTGCTCTATCTTGCCTCTTTGGGCTGCTGGTTGGGTTGTTTTTTTTGCAGTACTGTTTTTAGTTTGTTTTTTTTCCCCTTTTAACTCTGCCTCTCCTGTTGCCGTACCTTCCCCATCCTTGCTGCCGCTGATTTGAGGGCCACCTCCTTGCAGACAGGCTGTCCAGGGCAATGCTGTTTGTGGTTGCACTGCTCCTTCTGTCACAGCTCAGCTGAGCAGCTTTCCTTTTCCTTGCTTGGCTGCTTACTGCAGCAGCCGAGGAGAGGAACGGGCCAGGATATGGTTTGTGTAGAAGATGCTCCGTGGCACTGACTGTTTACAGGCTCTGTGCTTCTCAGAGTGTGAGCACAGGAGATGCCAGGCTCTGCTGGGGTCTGTGTGAGCAGCGTGGCTCCTGCACGCTGGGTGTCTTGCAGCCTCTGTTCTGCACAGTCACGGGCCAGGAGAGGTTTTAAGCATTCTGCAGAAGCAAGGGCTTGGGTTTTTTTTTTCACCTCCGAAATCAAGACTGGGAGGAAAAGTGGAAGGAAATGACTTAACCAAGGACAGGAAAGGAATATGGGGCAGAGCTAGGAACAAAAGCCAGGATTCCCAATTCCTGCTCATCTCTCCTCTCCTACTCGGCTGCCTCTTTGGGTCTGGGCCTCCTCTTTGAATCCAGGTGTAAGGGGGCTTTTCCAGGCCTTCTGAGAAGCCAGAGGTCAGGAGCTTCACTCTCCTGAAGTACCATCAATGCTTGGTGAGTCTGTGAGCTTTCCAGGCTCCCAAGCGTCTCATCTTCAGGATCTGCCAAGCTGAGAAAAAACTAAGTTAGGAAGCTATGACTGGTGTGGTTACAGTGGAAGTTGCAAACCATGTCCTTGGCTAGCGAGTTGAGTGTCTGGTTTTCCCAGGAGCACTGTGGTCCTTGTCCGATGTGTGCTCTGCAGAGAAATGTTGCTCTCCCAGAATGCCTTATCCTTGTTTGGAGGGCCATACCCAGGTTTCTTTTAAGGGTGTAAGTTAAGGGAAGCTCTTTCTCTCTGCTTGCAGTGTCCCCTGCTGAAGCTGGCTTCGTGGATGGTCTTCCTTGGCTTGCCACCCAGGGCTTGGTAGTTGTCCCATCAGGTGTGCATTGGTTGCCTGGTTCTTCGGGCAGGGACTCTGTGGAACACTGCAATCTTCCTAGTAGAAAATGCATTCTTAATATCCTTTTAGGAGGAAAGATCCTGCTAGATACCTGTGTATCAGTGAACAGTTGTGCTTCCCTTCAGATGCGAAGGTGACCGTTGCTTCATTCTGTTGTTATGCAGTGCTGGGCTCCTGGCTTCTTGGAAAAGGCAGAGGGTGAGGCTGGGATCAGTAGAGGGTGCTGGTTTATGAAAAGGCAGTTGTGAGTGTCCCGAGTAGCCACGCTGTAGTCTCCATGCTTAGGGCAGTGGGAAGCTGGATGGGGAGCTCCAAAGGGCAGTCACTGAGAGCAAGGGCTGCATCTCTGGGTGACTTCCCGACAGCAAACTTGCCAGGGCTGTGGAAACCCCTGCAGCACTGGAGCTTTTACCACTTCCTCGGCAGGATTTGTTCCAGCACTGGTCTGCAGTGGAGGATCGGGCCAGACAGGGTCTGAATGGAGCAGGTCCGGCCACAGGCGAGCCTCAAGCGCGGCACTTAGGCTGGGCTGAAAGCTGCCTGTGTCCTGCCTCTGAGCAGCCTTGTTTGAACTTTCTCTGGCAAGGAGCAAAAGGAACCCGGGAGACCTAGGGCTGGTCCAAGCAAGTTTCCTCTGCTCTCCCCGCCCCCAGGTGCAATGGGGGGAATGGAAGCAGCTCCAGACTGCTGTCCCGGAGTGGAGCAGTTTGGGGGAACCTTGGTCACGACAGCTTTTGAGCACTTTTTTTTTTTTTTTTTTTTTTTTTTTTTTTTTTCCCTCTGGTGTTCCCTGCATCTTGGGCTGCAACGCTGGGAGGGGGAAGTGAAACTGTGGTTCAGAACAAGCCCTCTGGATGGCAAGAAAATTGCTGAGTAGCCAGTTTCCAGGTTGCGGAGGTCCTAGCCAGGGCCTGGTGCGGCTGCCAGAAGCAACAGGCTTGGAATTTCCTCTGCCTGGTGCCAGCTCCTCTTGGGCTGGCCACAGCACCTCTGCTGGGGCTGGGGCTCCTCTCGAGCCTTGTGGATGGGGCACTCCCGGAGCAGGGGTTACGCCGGAGCTGCCCCCCTCACTCTCACAGCCTGGTTTCTATTTTCTTTTCCAGGGTCCAAGCTGTTTTGAATTATATAGCCGGTGCCTCCCGCGGGGCTCCTTGAGCAGCCGCCTAACGAGCTGAGCTCCTGACAAACTTTGCTCTGGCTCTGGCTACGCTTGGAAAATTTTACAGCCTTTTCAGAAAAAGGAAATGCCAGGAAAGGCCTGTCTCTTCTTACTTTTATGAGGGGGTCCCAGTTGAGAGGGGGCGAGATGGATTTGGAAAAGAAGACAGGAAGGATTTTGTATACTGCGGTATATATGCTTTCTAGTGATTGGGGTGAGCGGGCTTGGTGCCTCTTACCAGAGTAGGGCACAGTGGGGCTGAGACCTGCAGGGCTCTTGGAGGGTGCACGGTGGCCACAAAGAAGAAGCAACTCCTCTTCTACAGGGTGGTGGTGGTCTGTGTCTTCCCTCCCAGCTGCCAGCTTAGCTACTGGCTGTTTAATCTTTGCTAATTACTCTTTTTTTTTTTTCTGAACAGCAGTGGTTTTACTTCTACTGTGGTCACAGCCAGTGGCTCCTGCATGTGAACGCGCTGCATGCTGGTCCACAAGGCTCATGGGAGGGACCGTCACAGGATGCAGGGCTGGTGGCCTCCCCATCATGGGGGACAGCAGAGTGCCCAGGCAAGGTGCTGGTGGGCACAGGGATGTTAGGAACACAGGTGCCACAGCACACAACATTTGACCCAGAAGGGACAGTCTTGTGTAATTTGCCCCTTTGGCTGAGCAGGCATTTAACAGTAGGAGAAGCCAGGACACAAAATACGCTGTGAGTTGCTCACCTTTCCTTGGTAAGATGGCAGAGCCCTCAGTTTTGGATGAACTCCCCCTCGGTGAGGTGCTAAAGGTCTTCCCTTGCATTTGATTTCCTTCAGCGGAGCCTACCAGTGATGGCACTTCTCTCCTGACAATCCCTTCTGTCCAGAGAGGCACCGGGGGTACTGGCTGGTCCTTGCCATCCTCCTTGCATGTGTCCTCACAGTGTCCCAGATCCCTTTCCAATGGTAAAAAGGCATCTACAGGGACAGGGGTGTCAGCTGGAGCCTGTAAAACTGCAGCAGCCTGGGGAGTTGCAGGGCTAATCCAGTGGGAGGGATCGAGGCTTCTGTGGGATCCATAGGCATCAGCTGCTGCCAGTCAGGGTGGATGAGCATCAGGCGTGGGCAGTGATGGCTCTGGGTGGAAGGAGCCTCATGCTGGTTTCGCTTCAAGGGCTTTGCCTGTTGTGCCTGTCAGGAGCACGGCTCTGGATAGCTATTTGATTTGGCAGCTGGCGCAGGCCTGGCAGCCCTAAGGATGGGTTGTGGGCACCAGAACCTTGTCCTCCTCTCCCTTTTTTCTGTTACTCCACCCGTCCCCAGCTTTCTGCTGTGTTGGGCAGGAGAAAGCACCTCCCTGGGACTTGCATCCCCTCTTCCACCTGGAAAATACGTGATACGTTCCCTTTCCTCTTTTGGGGCTCACAGGCAGAGGCTGAGATTGTGTTTGACAGAGAAGCCCAAGTGCCTTTGCTCTGCTGCTGGGAGGCACAAGAGCAGCTCTCCTGTTGGCTTCTCGTGGAGAGGAGCTTCTCTGTCCCAGCTTCTTCCCAGAGCTCCAGGCACATGGGGAGCTGCTGGGAAAAGTATTCAAAAAAATATCTAGATACCTTTTTGTTGTTATTTATTGCTGCAATGCCACCTGTGTATATCTGGTTTAGAATGGCTGAAGTGGGTGTTCTTTGTACTCTAGTTTTCCTAATTTTCAACAGGGAATCCTGTTTCACATGAACTTGATGCTGCGAAAGAAAAGTCCCAATCCCTGCTCGCCATCTTTACTGTGAGAACAGCACAAACTCAAAGAAGACCAGATTAGTGCAGGGGCATGGCTGCATTACAGTCAGTAGCACCTTTCCTTCCAAAACATTTCCACGGGTCAGCGGTTCAGTGGTGATGTGCCTAGGCTGCCCACCTCTGTTGAAGAGTTCTGTGTGAGTGTTGGTTGCTTCTCACTCTCTTAAAAAAAAAAAAAAAAAGAAAGAAAAAAAAAAGGCAACACGGTATTCATTGTTTGAATCTGTGCTTTGGAGCCTGTTTCAGAAAACAAAACCAATCAAACTAAAACCACCTCTGAACCCAAAACTGGTTTTGCTCATTGAAAGTCAGTTTCATGAGTTGAAGTTGCAAGCCTTTTGTTGGTCAAAAAGGAATTACTTTCCCTTAAGCAGAGCTTCAGTGAAGATACGTCCTGCCACTTACAGATATTTTGATGTAAATGCAATTTTAGCCCTGATATTGCAGGTGCATGTGTTTTTTTTAGTGAGAGGAGTAATTTACCCACATGTAAATTAACAAGTGTTTGTGCAGTCAGGATCTTAACTGTAAGCAACTGCTCCCCACCCCGCACAGTGGTTTCCAAATATTCAGAAACGCGGCTACTGGTGGCAAATGTTTATCATTTACTTTATTATGCTTTTTAATCAAAAGTAATTTTACAAAGTCCTAGTCTAATTAAAATGCATTACTTATTTTAGTAGGGTTTAGGTTGGGGTTTTTTTGTCTTTTTTTTTTTTTCCTTCCCTTTTTTAAGAGCCCCAGGTATTTTTCTTATGCTGGTGTGGACCCCTATGCAACAAATCTAAGGCTATTGCAGTAATAGGCTGCCTTCCATAAGTACTTTCCCCAGAACTCCCAGCAGCAGCTTACAGGCCCTCCGAGGTCTGCAGAGGGTAAATCTAGCACCAGCGAAGCAAACCAGTCGCCCTAGGATTCCCTAGTTCTTAGGGTAGTGCTGGCTGTGCTGTTGTGCTCCAGGGCCTTTCAGTGGAGGGGGATGATGCTGGCATCCCTCAGGGCTGCTGATCCGTGTCTGGGTGATGCCGAGCTTTGTATTCATCTCACTACAACTAGATAGAGAGGTTAATTGCTTTGCCAAACCTCAGGCTGAATTGAGATTGCCAAAGAGGGTAGCAGTGGCTGATGGTTGGTTAGTTGGAAGGGGAGGAGGGAGAGGTGAGGGTGTGCAAGAGCAATGCCGTGTTTTGGCATAGCCCTTTCTCTGAGACCTGATCCTGAGCATGTTGGATGGCTGCTGTTTCAGTGCCTGATCCGTGGCTGTTGCTGGCTGTAGGGGATGCAATGGCTGGAGCTGTGGTTGCTGTTTGTAGTAATTTTGGAAAAGCTCTCGGGGGTATGCAAAGAATTGATTGCTCTTGGAAACTGACAGAAAAATGCCAATAGTAAACATGTCAGGAGGCCAGGCACATACTTTTCTTGCTGCCTCCTTGACTCCCCACGGGGCACAGAAGCTGATGTCCCTGGAGCAGCTCTGTTGTCCCACTTAGCAGACTCAAACTTGGCTCGCACGTAAGCGGCTCAGCTTGAGGTGAGAGCCCAGCAGCACTCCTGCCAGACACGATGTGCTGATGGTCAGGGAGGGGATGAGGCAGAGCTGGGACCTGGCTCAAGAAGAACATGTGCCATCCAAGCTCCCTTTTGCACGCAAGGTGTGCACCTGTGGGGTCCTCCCTGCTCTGGAGACCTGTGGCTAGTGGCTGACCCAGAGTTTAGGAAGGAGGAGAGGTGTGGGGGAGTTGGGATTGTGGTGTGAAACAGCGGAGAATCTGTGCCTCGACCTTGGCCAGTAGACTAGTCTAATGCCTTGTCTGATTTGCATATCAATTAATTTTTATTTTAAGAGGACTCAAGTGGACCCAAGTGCCAGACTGCATCTCAGTATGCTGTAGGAGGAGACCACGAACTGCTTGATTTGATCTGAACAACGACCCTGAGGGTGGTATTGCTTAATGAGCCAAAGACCCCTGGCTTAAGTCAGTTCCTTCCCACCCGTAATTGGCAACTGCCGATTTTTCTGGGGGTTTTGAGGTCCCTTTGAACAATTTGGGCAGTGAGTGAATGTGAGAGGGTCGTGTAGACCCTGGCGATGGTGAGGATGCTGTCTGATAGGAGGATGGCTTGCCTAGTATCTTCCACTGCCCTCGGATGTCCCAGTGCCTGGGGACCAGTTCTCTAATGTACTGTTCCCCACCACCGTATGTCTCACCAGACCAACGCTGCCTGGCTCACCACATCCCAGGTGCGGAACAAAGCCTAATGCCAAAGGGTGGTTCCGGGGTGGCTGCTGGACGCAGAGCTCCCCTGGTCAGCCTCACTGCTGCGGGGCAGGGAGGAAGCCAACCTCCCCTGCCCAGAGGCAGGAAACAAGGACCACCGCGTGGGCTGCCTCTGATCCCTGCCGGCACCTCGCACTTGCCGTGCCCGGGCTGTGGCTGTCAGTACCTGGCTGTGGCATATGCCAGGACTAAAGGCAGCTTGTGGGCTGTAGCATGCTGCTTTCGCCCAGGCTCTCCATGGCCCTGGCGTGACAGCTGTGCTGGGGCTTGTAGCCGTCGCTGCTTCCCGGGGAAGGAGGGTCTGGCAGTTTTCATGTCAGGGCTTCTTCCTCCTGCATTCGAGGTCTCTTGATATTCATCCTGAGGTCTTTCTCTGACCCTCAGCTGGGTTCCTGGGACTCCTGCTTCCCATCGCTGAAATAGTGATTACTGGAGGGAAAGGCAGTGTAAGCTTTCTCGGCAGTCTCTGTCATGTTTGTCCTGTTCAATTACAATGCAGCAGCAGTGGCACCAACCGCTGCCTTCCTCCCCTCGCTGGGCTGGAGCGCTGCAGGCTCTCGGCAAATGCTGTCTGCAGACATCTGCTGCCTCCTCCCCCACCGCCTCCTGGCAAGCGGCATCAGCTTCCCAGCGAACAGTCTGCTCTTTGCATCACCCCCTGCATGCCCGACCAAAGCTCCTTTCTGCTCTTACAGGCTCCTTCGTAGGACCTTGAAATGGTGGTTTCCCTGGTGCTGGCTGAGCTCCAAGCAGCCTTCCGTCTCACAAGACTGTGGCTGAAAAAAAATCAGGGTGCCTGATGGAGGGGAAAGGCTTATTAAAGGTGATGCTTACCCGGTTCTGGCTTGTGATTCAAACAGGCAGCCCTCTCCTTGGCAGGTCTGCAGCCAGTGCATGAGGCCTGAGGCAGGCATAGAGTCTGGGGCAAAAAGCTTGGAGCTATTTGACTGGAGCAGATGTGGCAAGGTCAGCTGTGAGCTGCAGCCCTGGTGCCAGAGCTGGATGCTTTGGCCCAATGTCTGGCTCAGGACTGTCATGCGCAGCTGCGGGGGGCAAAGTTCGCTATTCCAGGTATTCGTCTGGCCCCTTCAGGGAGAAGGGAGGTTTGTTTCTTTCTGCTGTGGCCGAGCGATGAGATGATGTGCTCCTCAGGTGCAGAGGGCAGCGGGGCTGTGGGTTTCTGGCTCCTGAGAGTAATCCCCAGGCTTGGTAGTGTTGCTGTCTTGGCAGCAAGAAGCACCCTGCAAAGTGGCGTTTCTGTGGCTTCAGGCTCTCGGCACTGCCACACCGGGTTCCTGTCTGTGGTTATGCATTTGACACCAAAAAGCATGGCAGCAGCCTGAGAGGAGATTTTTACCACAAGCCCAGCCAGTCCCCCAACACGACAGTCACCGAGATGGCCTGTCTGCACCATGGGTGCATCTGGCCTGGGAGGGATGGAGCGGAAGGACTTAACGAAGAGGGCACAGGGAGTGTAGCAAACTCCTTTCTCCTGAAGCTGGTGAAGCAGTAGCTGGGAGCATGAAGGCAATGCTGGGCTGTGATCTCAGGGCCCAGAAGGTGGGCTGAGGTGTGTGGATTAGTTGGATGAGAGATGGTAGAGGATGAAAGAGGATTCAGCAGCTCTGACTGTAAAGGCAGGTTTGGAAGAAGGAGCTGGAGGTATTGCAGGTGGGACATGAAAACAGGACCATGGAAAGGTGAAATAAACGAAGCCAGTGGGAAAATTTGCCATTTTGTACCTGGATCAGAAAGATGCGAGCACAATTCAAAGGGATTTAAGACAAGAAGGCACAAGTATGTGTTTGGAGGGAGAGGGATCATCTTCTTCACTGTGACCATCTTTGTGGTGGAAGGGTGCAGAGCCACAGCCAGACCCCCCCTGCTAGATTGGAGGAAGCGTGGTATTACAGAAGAGCACTGCTTGGGACACGGTTAGTTGACAGGAGGTTCTGGCCTTGCTGTTTGATCAGCAAGGCTGTGGTCCATGCCTGTGACAGGCGTTGAAGAAGCAGTAGTGGGAGAGCTGAGTGACTGCCACTGGAGGGGCCCCTGAAATCACCTGAGTGCCTGTGAAGGATGTAGCACGGAGATGTGGCTAGGGCCCGGCATCTGCCTGATAGCAAGCAGTAAGACCAGGGCTGCATGGTGAGCAGGGCCAAGGCTCTGCCGTGTCACCAACAAAGGGCCCTGGTGCACCCGTCAGCATGCTTTTGGGTGCTGTTTTTTGGCAGCCAGGACCAGTGCTGCTGCACAGAGGGGAAGAGCCTAGAGCAGATCTGGCAGCCAGACCTGACTTGAGTGCTTGGGTCTCCTGTTTGCCTGGGCAGTAACCGCAGGCCTCCCCCCCCCCTCCTCCTCAGCACAGCACTGAGAACGAAGGAGACGAAGAGAGGGAAAGATGGGGCATGTGTCTGAGAGGAAGATGAGAGACGCCGCTAAGAAACAGAACTGAGCTCGCTTCCTCTTTGTGTGCTGGCGGATACTCGGTGGGGTGGGGGCAGCGGGGCTGGGCTGCAGGCCAGAAACGCTCACACACATCCCTGGAAGAGGAAGCTGAAATGCTGCAGGAAACCATGCTCTCGCCTGCACTGTTGATGCAGAAATGCAGAGCTGGTGCATCGCCGGGGTGAGACAGCAAAGCCATGCCTCCCCCCGCCAGCCAGGCCCTATCTGTGATCCCGGGAGGAGTCGGCTAAGGAGATGAGGGAACCCTGGCAGGTGCGCCCCCCCCACCCCCCATGGGAGCATCACTGGAGAACTGGAGACGAGGGAACCCTGGCAGGTAGCCTTTAAAGGCCGCCCCCTCCCCCCCCATGCCCCCGGGGAATGGGAGCATCACTGGCAGCTGGAGGCAAGGCTGGTAGATCCTGGTGTTTACCCGATGCTGAGGAGAAGCAGAAGGTGCCATGTGGAGGCTGGTCACTGCCTGCCCCAGGAGATCGGCAGGGAAGTGGAGGAAGGCCATGGGGCGTGACGTTACCCTGGGAAGAAAGTGCCAGGGACCAGGAGGTCACTGGGGAGGACATCCTTCCCTAGGGCAGAGGATGGGTGCCAGGAGTCCAGCAGGACCCTGCACATGGGAGCATTATCTCCCGTGGGTGCCCTGGTTAGTGCCCCTCCTTGTGACTTTGTGCCTGCAGGCTTCTCGGAGGCAGTGGAGACAGGTGTGCGAGCTGCAGGGACTGGTGTCAGGCTCAAGGAGAGTGGTGCCTGGGCTCTTCTCCCTTCTACAGCTGTGCTGGGTGCATTGCTGTGAGCCGCTTTTCCCTCCGTGCCAAGGCCAGCACAGGGCCTTACCCCAGCACTCGACTCTTGCTCTGCTGGGCTCTTGTTTTCCCCAGCTACGGAGCCTGGCTCCTGGACCTTGCCTACTGGTAGGACTCGGTTGCTCCTGAGCTGGGAGGCAGGCTGAGCATTGTCTGGCGCGCCAGGGAAGCGAGCTGCCTCCCCAGCCTGCAGCAGCCCTCCTCCCCACACTCCTCTTCCCACGCTGGAGGGACGGAGGGGAGGAATCGCCCAGCGAAGGGTTAAGGCGTGCTCCAGCCGGCTGCTGGGGCAGCAGCCTGGGCCGAGCTGCAGGAGCAGTGTTTAGCAGCTTGCTCCAGTTGGCATCTTTCCCAGAGTGCTTTGGAAAAGCACTGACCTCTGACCCCCAGTACAAACTGAGCTCAGCACGTGGGAGGGAGAAATTACTCCCAGACCTTCAGGCTCCAGGGTTTACAAGCTGCCTGCAATAAAGCAGCCATTTTTTTCCGACAGTTACTAAATCTCCCCTTTTAGCTCTGCCGCAAACCTCTACCCGTCGCTCCCCCGCCCCCAGCCCCATGTCTTGCTGCTGCTCAAATCAGAAACATCTCCGAAGGTGAGGCCAGCCTCTTCCCCCCAGGACGAAGGCTGGGGAGAGCTTGAGCTGACAGTCCACGAGCAGTGCCCCTGGTCCTGTGGCGGCAGGTCCCGTCCGGCTCGGCAGCTGTTCCCGTGTCTCTGCCCACAGGAGCGGCGCTGGCTGCAGCAGGCTGCCCCGAGTACCTCGC
This sequence comes from Falco naumanni, assembly GCF_017639655.2. Lineage (NCBI taxonomy): Eukaryota > Metazoa > Chordata > Aves > Falconiformes > Falconidae > Falco > Falco naumanni. Next base: position 148,870 of record NC_054069.1, on the reverse strand, counting down.
CGTAGCGAGCCGGGGGGTGGTCCTGCACCTGCTCCCGCCCGCCCACGGGGTGCGTGTCTGCACCTCTCTTTGGAGTCCTCAGGAGGCTGTGGGGTGCTGCTGGAGATGATACTGTGTCCGGGGCAGCTGTCAGAGCGCCTTTCAGTACTTGGTGTCTATACCGGGGACTGGGAGCCAAAGGGCAAAGGTTTTCTTCTTGGTTTTGCTGATGGCTGGGGCGGCGTTGGGCAAGGCATTGCTTTTTTCTGCACCTCTGTTCTTCTATCTAGAAATGGGAGTAGGAGCCACAGGGTTTGCACTTACCTGTCAGCTCCTTAGGTAACTTACTCTGTCTGCACTCCCTGCAGTGAAAGAGGGATTAATCTCCAGGGAGGCTGGCCAGTTTCTATGGGAGAATACTGTGTGGGAGGCTCGTGAGGCTTCACCAGCTAGTGTTTGTAATGCCTGCTGCAGCTGCAAAGTACCACTTACTCACGTAAGATTTCGTGACCGTCCAGTTGCATGGAAGCACCAAGTTGGCATGGGGCGGTGAGCTCTGCGTGTCTGGTGCGATGCTGAGCATGCCAGCGAGTTGTGTTGCTGCAGAGGGTGTGGGGAGTGCGTGTTCATGTTTGTACAGCACTTTGGGAACAGAAGGCACTCTTTACGAGTGGCTACTGTGCCATGGGCACTGTGGGATCCAGATAAATAAAACGGGAACTGGTATTTCAAAACAACCTCTTCCCTGCTCCTCCCACCTCCTGTGCACATTCCTCTGGTGGGGAGCAGGCGGTGGGGAGCTGCCTGCAGCACGCAGACCTTGCCCACGGCCTGAGCATGGCTGCAGCAGCAGGCAGCCTGGCGCACAGCGCTCTGCCCAGCAGATGCAGGGGACCCTGTATGCAGCAGTTCGCCCTGGCCTTGCCCGTGCTGACCAGCAGGTGGGTGGCACCTGCCTGGGGACACAGACTGCTGTCTCTAGCTCTCAGGGTGGCTGGTGGGAGCCAGCTCTGGGGCAGCCCTGGAGCCTTAGGCTTTCGCTGCACTTCTTTTCAGACCCAGCGGTTTGCCGGGAGCAGTGCTGTGGCAGGAGTCTCACGCTGCATGTGGCACCAGCAGCGGCCAACCTGCGCTGTGCCTTGCTCTGTGCTGAGCCCCTGGGCAGAATGTGGCAGGGAAGCCATTTTCCTAAACATGGCTTGGGCTGGTCTAGGATCTGCTCAACACGCAACAAAAAAGCACATTCATCTGAATCCCCTTCTCTCCCCTCTCTGAGAGCTTGGTTTTGTTTTTAAATCTATATGGCAGGCGACCAAACTGGCTGAGTCAGTCAGCTGGCTGGCCACCAGAAGTAAAAATGTGGTTTTGTCCCCTCCCTCATTCCCCCTCCTTCCTCCCAGATTTTTTTTTCCTCCTTCACTTAGCGACAGTTTCATGTATTGACAACAAACCTCTTTCTGCCGCCTTCTCTCTCGGGGCCAGGACAAGTGGAAGCTGGTTTTTATTTTCAGAATCAGTCTAGGGGGAGAAGGTGCAGAATGGCAGCCTGGTTTTGCCTTCTTGCTTCTGCCAGTAGTGATGCTGTCTGGGAGGAGGGAGAGCTGCCTGCTGGATCCAGGCCTTTGCAGGCCGACAGCAGCATCTGCTGTGGTACCGGCAATTAGATGGAAGGATGGCAATTAGATGAGGGGACGGTGAGAGGTGAAGGGTCTTGCCTGAGGCCATGCAGGCCAGGCCTAGGACCAGGAGAGCTGAGTCTCCCTCTGCTGCTGGTACCCAGGAGCCGTGCCGGCCGTGGGCTGGCTTTTGGGGTGCCAAAGGTGAGAGGTGAAGCTTTGTTCCTGATTGTTTACAAATGCTCCCAGCTGCCGTGTGCAGGTGTGGCTGCTTGCAATGCGCCCTGGAGTCAGCTCTTCCACTGGGAAAATGGGAGTCAACAACCCCCCTGTGTCAATAGCCTGGCATCGTGTAGAGGGGCAGCCAGACAGTGTGTTGTCAGGGGGGAGCAGGGCTGTGGGGCTTCGCTGCTGGCAGGCTGTGTGGGCAGCTGGCCGGGTTTCAGGTGCCTCATGCTGTTGGGTTGCACATGACGCGTATATCCTGGGGACAGGGGCACAGGCATCTCCTCTTGTCACTGTTGTGGCAGGGGTCTGCTTCCACCTCGCTGGAAGTCACCGCTGGTAAGTGATAATACTGTTCCCTACAGCTGGGGGATTGCACAGCGCTCTCCCTGCCTGCCACACCAAGCGGTGGGGTAAAATGGGTGAAGCGGAGCTTGGATGTGTACGTGAAAAGGTTGAGAGCTCCTGCTTGCCACTGACAATGTTCCTGGGCCTCCACTTTGATCTGTTAATTCCCAGGAAGCAGCATCCAGGTTTGGGAGCTGAGCTTTCCCTTAGGCTGTCAGGGAAGCCACCAGTCAGCGTCCCACCTAGCACTCATGCCCACACATAGCCCTGCACCCAGACGTAGATGGACTTGGGCAAAAGCAGGGCGCATGCACGGGGGTGGTTTTCTGCCCCATGGCCTGTGCTTTGGCCATCAACATCTTTACTCTGCATGCATCCAACTTCTGCAGCACATCTGTGGGCAGCCTTATGACCTGTCGCCAGGGTGGAGGGCAGATGGTACAGGGGGTGAGGCAGGTGTGATCTGAGGACTGCCAGCTTGGCTCGCTGCTTGCAGCAAGCTCACGTCCCAGCCCAAACTGCGTGACTGGTCATGGGATTTCACTGTGTCCCAGCTCCCGGGGGGTCTTTGGGCACCAGAGCATGTGGTACCTCACAGGAGTAAAAACTTACTGAGCAAAGGAGGCTCCCTGGGGTGAGAGGAGTTTTCAGATGCAAACTGGCTGGTTGGTTTCAGAGACAGATTTTCTTAATTTGTATGTTGATTTTTGCTATTTCAAATGCATAAATTGCAGCAAATGCTCCAGCCTGACTCTGGCTTCTGTGTACTTCAGCAAGAGGGCTGCATGAGAGCAAGCACCCGGTTGGCTGCCATGAGCCATGCGGGTATCTGAGGATACCTGCGCTGGTCTGAACTAGTTTGCTGCTTCCTCTGTCGTATATCACTGCTCAGTTGCGAGACATACTTCCAAGGCAGCAAAAGCAGGGGAGGGGAGAAATTGATTTACTCTTTTTTTATTTTAGCAGGAAAGGATGTGATGGGCTGAGAAATGTAAAAGGCAAAACAAATCCTCCAGAATATTTTGCTCCGTTGAAGTGAAGGGAACTTAGAGATGCACAAGGAGGCTTGAGAACAGAGGGGGGAAAGGTGCCTGCGAGCTTCTGGTAAGGCTGAGCCTCTTTGTCACATTGTTACAGGGGGAATGCAGATGCGAGGGGAGTGATGGCTTTTTTGTCCCTAAAAGATGTTCCTCTGCATGCGTAGTTGTGCCCCCACCTCTCCTGTGATGGTTGGTGGCCCTTCCTGTACTAGTAAAGCTGGAGGTGGCTATGAACATGCTGTGGCATGCATGCATCTGCAGTTCATGCAGAAGCTGTGATAGCAGGACACAAGCAGTGAGGGAAAGTGGGAAGTGCTGCCAGGATCTGGTGTTTGTTGGCAGAGGTTTTTGGGACTAGCAATGAGTAGAGGGCAAAGCATGCTGCACATTTGCTGGGCACTCAGAGAAGGAGCTTTGAGGTCAGGAGGGAGCTGCTGGGGATGCATCTCCTGCATTCATTTGTGCCTAGTCCTCAGCCTGTCCTCACTTCCCTTCCCCGTCTCTTAAGAGCTTGTGCCTGTAGGGTTGAGGACGTGTGGGAAGAGGAGAGCTCTGTAGCAATACCCAAGTGTCTCTCTGATGGAATAACTGTACCTGATGTAGCCACACTTTTTCCTTAAACTTACCTGTGGTCATTCACTCAGCAAATGTCCAGGACAGAAGAGGAGCAGGAATGATTTGGAAGAGAATGCAGTAACTCAGAGTGACCTGCAGATAGCTGGCACCTGTGGCCAGGTGCTGAAGTTGGAGACCGTTATTTTCCACCAAACATGGAGCCCACCGGGGGCCTGAGCTGGCAGAGGAGCTATTTGTGTGCAGTGCTTTTGGAAGTTGTCTGTGTTAGTGGCAACCTACTTGATCCTGGTAATTACCTGTTAGCTTTTGGTTTTGCTGGAGAGAATGGAGCAAGACTTGTCAGGTCTGTTTTGTCCTAGTGAGTGTTGTTTTCTGGTTCTTGGGCCCTTGCCTGGTTGGATTGCAAACCTGTGGGCATCTTGAAGTCCCATAGCTCTTTCCGAGAGAAAGACGGGGAGAAAAATAGTCCTGAAATGGCCCTGCTGTTCAAATGCTTTCCACCTTGTGATCTGAAACCTCTGACAAACTGCCTGGCCTTCAGCCCCCCGCTTACGTCCTAGCTGTGCTGTGCTCCCCAAAATACTGGTGCTGCCTTATAGCTGTTTGTGGTGTTCCTCCACCCAATGATATGTTTTTTTAATGCTGAGAGAGTGGAGGAGGGAAGCAACCCTGAGGGACTACTTAACTTCCACACCTGCTTACATTCTGCTCCCCAGGCAGGTGACCGGAGTTTGGCACAGTCTGTTTCTAACCTCATCACCAGGAAAGATGCTTGTAACAAGGTCTGACCCATGGGCAAACTTTTAAACAAACACAAACTCCTGCATCAAATCAATACCTGGATCAATGGCTTTTTTTCCTCTGTCAGAAATAGAGTATAGCTGTGTTGACTCAGTGTGCTGAGGCCGTTTCCCAGCACATCTCCCTGCCAAAGCCTGAAATGAAGAGCTGGAATTTCAAGCTCTTTCCATTTACATTGTCACCCGAGTTTAAGGTGTACCTGCATTTTAGGTTTCTTGGAAAGTCTTGCTTACGGTTCTTAGAGCTAGCTGGCTACTTTGAGTACATTGGAGGGGTGAAAGACGGTGCAGCTTGGCAAACCCTGGGCAAAACCATGGTGGTATGTACTTTCTGCCCTCTGCCCTTCCTACCAGTCAGGTTCCCTTCTAAATGCGCTCCAGGAAAAGCCAAATGACACCTCAGTAGTGCAGCACTCTGGTATGGCAGGCTTGGTCCCTTCCACCAGCCCATGTGGGCGGGTGCAGTCTTGAGAGAGCCCCCCATGGTGTTTCTCACCAGTGGGCTCTGTGTATGTGCTGGACGAGGAGGCTTAGTGCCACACGTGCTCCCTTGCATTGTGGCAGGTGTTCCCTGCCGCATCGCTGCGGGGGTTAGCGGCTGGCAGAAATGGAGCGCTCTGAGACAGCCCCATCTCGTACTGCAGCCGGGCACTTGTGTGTTTGAGGCTTTGTCTCTAGTTTTACTTGGTCTGGAAGAGAAAATCACTCTTGTGGAAGTAGTTAGAGATGAAAACCTAGCTGCTGCTGATCCTTGAGCTGTCATCACTATGTGGAGGATGGACACCGGTTGTCCCCTCCCTGTGGCTGTGCGTGCACATCGCCCCGTGATGTGGTGTCAGCAGGGCCAGCATCCAGGGCTGAGCTTCTTTGTGATGGTCCCTACTGAATAGCGGGTGTTCGAGTATGAGCTGTGCTTGGCACAGAGCGGGTGGACAGCACTGTGCCCTGAGGATGCTCAGGAGGACAGTCTGCTCCTGGACAATATGTGCAGATTTGGGAGCTGACAGGTCATTTGCCATTATGCCTGGTGAGCGTGGAGATAATTGTTGTCTTCTGGATTTGCCTGCATGGAGTGAGGCTAATGGGCTTGGCAGTCGGAAGGGTGAACCTACCCGAGTCTTTGCGATTTGGAAAGAGCCATGAGAGACTTAGAGCCCAGTCTACTCCCAGAGAAAGCTGTCGTGTTTGCAGTAGGATCCTTGCCCCGGCTTTCTCTGTGGAGCGCTTGAGGAAATCCTGCAAGCCCCAGCTGGATGTGAGCAGGGTGGTGTGTCTCTGGCCTCACACAGATCAGGCTTTACTGGCTTTTGCAGCGAGGTTCTGGTGCCTGGAGGTGGGATTGCTGAATTTGCTGAGCCAAGCATTGAACAAGAGAACCAGCATCGTCCCTTCCCTGCTGTGCTGTAGGGTAGGCCGCTGTCTGGACTGCAGTGCCAGGGGTTTGGGGACAGCGGGAGCTCGCAGGACAACCTGGTTCATGCTGAGGCCAAGCAGGGCCGGGCTGCAGCAGGAGAGGTGCCTGGCTGTGCCTCGCAGTGCTGCCGTCCCGCCAGGGGAGAGGGCACGGCAGGACTGCCGTCGCATCCACTGGCAGAGAGGCTTCCACGTTCTCTCACACCCACGCGCTGGTGCAGACGCGCACATATGTATGGGTGCAGGTTTGTACCGGCGTGAACATGCTTGTGCAGATTCACATGGATCTGCGGTTAAGCAGGCACACCCACGCCAACATGGATGCAAATGGACCCATGCTGGTGCGGGCCTGCTCGCCATCACAGAGGCAGACGTGTTCATATTTGCACAGCTCCAGGCTTGTGCTGGCACAGGCGCACGCATACATGCTCCTGCGCTCACAGACACAGGCGACAGTGCTAAGCCATAGCGCTGGTCTATTTTTGGGAGCACTCCTAAGAATTGTGAGCATGTTTCAGATGTTAGAGTCTTAGATGGGGGAAAGCTAGAACAGATGGCTGGAGGGTTCAGAGCAGCAGCCCTGCTGAGAACAGATATTTATAGGCAGATTTAACCCTTGTGTGGTCTCTGGAGCCATGTTTAAAGGAACAGCATCTGAAGCGAACGTTGTGGAGCTGAGCGGTGACCTCTGGGCGTGTGCTGTCCTATCTGGTTTCTGTGAGCCAGTTATCTGTGTAGTCTGGAAATCCTGTCTATGCTCTACCTTTCTCAAGCGCAGGGACACAGCTTTGCCTAGACTCTAGAGCCAGGTTTCTATAAGCCTCACTGAAACTGGGCTGGTTGTGCTTATGACTTGTTGTCCAAGCTGGGGCGACGGGTACTGTGGCTGCCATGTGCTTGCATGACCAGCAAAATGAGGACAAAGATTGTTTTGTCCCTCTTGCCCTGATTTTTTTCCCCTCTTTTTTTTTTTTTCCTCTTTTTGCCAGAGGTTACCCAGATTCTTCCTTTTCCTTGTTGGAAGGAGAGATTGTGTTTTCTTTCAGGCATGCTGTCTTGTAAAGAGACACAGATTAAACCCTGCCCTGTCAGATCCGTCAGATGTTTTTACCTGCCCTTGTCATTGGCCCTCTTGTTTGGGTGTTTAGGGAAGAGCAAAATCCGTCTGCAGGCTGTGCAGGTTTGTTGGACAGAGCCGGCTGCAAAGTGTGGAGCAAGCATGTTTACATCGACAGATCTGTTTGTAGCCCTTTCTTTGAGAGCAGCTAGCCTCCTATTTGGGACCTGAAGTAGTGTTGCATTTAACTTGTGTGGTGTGTCTTGAAGTGGGCTTGGTAGAGCTGAGTAACAGCAGCAGGAGAGAGCGATCTGGGGTCAAGGAAGAAAGCAATGCCCTTAGGTGGGAAATGTAAAGAAATGACAGGGTAGTTATCTGGGAGTTGCAGGGGAGAAAGCTCCAGCTCCTGAAAGCATGAAGCAGGGTGCAGACCTGGGGAGCTGCCTGAGTCTGCTCAGGCTGCTCATCAGCCTGGCTCTGGGAAAATTAGGGAGCAGTGGTGCTACTGAGCTCATGCAAGACACTGGGGGACTGGATAAGAAAGAAACGAAGTTGGGGGACTGCTGGCAGAGTTGGTGCTGCCAGGTCAAAGAATTGTGCTGGCCTCTGTTTGTGCTTGTGCTTCTGAAAATGGGGAGATTGAGTCTAGTTGCGAGATGAGGGAAGAAGCTGCAGTGTGAAGTGGAAAAGGTCGTGTCTCCCACACGCTGGTCCCGTAGGGTTCAAGCTGCATTGGTGGTTGTACACAGCAGCATGCATCTGAGCTGCACCTTCCCCCTGACGGGACTCCAACTAGTCCAGATGTTTGGAGCTGCCCTCTGCAGCATTGCCTGCAGGCTTGTGCCCAGCACAGGGGTCCCAGGGAGGCAGTGCCAAACAGTACAGGGCTGTTTCTCACTTTCTGCGCTGCTGTGCTCCTGTGGACCAGCCAGAGCTGCTTCTGATGTTGGAGGCAACGTGTAGAGGCTGTAAGTTGGGTTGTCCCTGGCCAAGGGTTTCATGCAGATGCTCAGTGTACATTTCAGTGAGCCAAGTTTGTTGCTCTGTATGGTGATCCCATGCCCAGGGGGGCATGAGGGTCTGCTGAAAAGTCTGGGAGTGTGGCAGAGTGCTGGCCTTGCCTTGGCGTAGGATTTGCCGTGCTGCTGCTGTGTCGTCTTTGGGGTGTGAAGTTGGAGCATCCCCAATTCTCTTTGTGCTGGCATGCTGGGGCCGGGAGATACAAAACTGTAGGAGAGTTGGAGTATGTTGGAGCTGCTTGCTCCCTTGCTTGTTCATCCCAGTTTCAGACTGTGGAAGCCTGGAAAGCAGCCACCATCGTCCCCCGGGTACGCGGTTGTGTTCTCACTGCTCACGTGTGTGTCAAGTTGAGGAGTTTCCCAGAATCTCTCGGTCTCAGGTCAGCACTTGCACCCACCATTGAAATGTGGCTTTGGGATGAGAAAACCCTGGTTATTCCTGCTCCAGTCCCCCTGCAGCACATCCTGGAGCATAGCTGATCCTGCTGGAGAACCCAGGTGCGGTGCTGGCAGGGCTCAGCAGCCGGCTTGCAGTCTGGTCTGCTGCATGCTGGTGTCGACTGGCGGCTTTGTGCCTGTGGCTGTCTGACTGCATTTTGTACCCAGACAAATTGGTGGGAGCGAGGTTGCTTGGCAGGGCCACCGGGCATGCTGGCGTGGTGTTCCTGTGGCTGGGCTGGCCATGCCATGTTTTCTTCAGGGCCCATGGGAAGGGCTGGCAGCCACCGATCTCCTCCTACCTGAGTGGAGGAGCAGAGTGCTGTGGCAGTAATGACCCACCCAGTGGGTAACTGCCAGTCCCGGGGGATCTGCCCACACTTGCCTGGCCTCCCACAATGGCTCCATTGTTCCTGAGAGGGCAAGAAGGAGGCTGCCTGCAGCTCCCTGGGCATCATTAACCCTCCACCTGCCAGCAGCAGGCTGCAGAGCCTGTGTGGAGCAGGAGGTCCCGTGGGCAGGTAAAGGAGCTCCCACCACCCGAGAGTGAGGAGGGGAGCACCAGCGTCTCCCTGCCAGCTACCTCCAAACTCGCTGGTTACTGCTGTTTTGAGGACAGCCAGCATACGCCTGTGGTGAAGGTGTAGAGGGAGAGGCCCTGCTGAGCCTTGATTTCCTCTGACAAAGCGTACGGAAGCTCTCTGCCTTCTTCCAGGCTGCTTGCTGCTGTGACCTTGCTTTGGGAGCAGCCCTGGTACAGCCCCAGCATGGACACCAGCAGCTGTGTTGCTTTGGCCCCGATGCATGTGCCCAGAGCAGGATGTGTGTGCAGGAGCGGGATGTTTGGGATGTTGGGGTGCTAATTCCAGTGGCTGAGGTATTGGTGTGGAAGCTGTTTAAAGCTATTCCAGCCTGATTGAAGTGCCTTCTTCCTTCCTGTCCTGTAATGTGATTGTGGGCCAACGAGCTGCTCATGGTCTGCCCATGGTCTGCCGTGGCTTCTGGTTCCTGTTGTAGAGATGTAGCCCTGGAGGGCACAGGCATGCCTCACCAGTGTGCTCATACTGCCAAGGTGCAGGCTCAGAGCCAGAGCGTGATGTCTGTGTGCTGAAGAGGACAACAAGTACCCTGTCAGTGGCCAAAGGAGCTGGACGCCCACATCCTTCTCTGCTGGCTGGCTCTGCATTGCCTGTCTTCTGGTAGTGGTGCCTCTTCCCTGCAGCTTTTTGTCACAATTGCTTCCCCGTCAGCTGACTCCAGGGATTATAGGGCTGCCTCGGCACCCCTGCGCCATTGCAGATTTGCTCTCCAGAATCCATGGGATGAGGAAGAGGCATTTGGCTGGCATGCCAAGATTCCATACAGGAAACTTTCTGGCTGTTGGTCTTCAAAGATGTCGATCCTGGTGTGTCTCGTGCTAGCTCAGAGACTTGCAAATCGGCTCAGTAATCCAGACAGCCAAAAACTTTGAAACCCGATAGACACAGTGCGAGTATCACCTTTGAGTTCTACTGCAAACCCCGCAGCTGATTTTCTTATATCATAACCTAAATGGCTACCCTGCTTCCAAAATATCTGTTATCTCCACTTCTCCCGCTAGGTAGCCTTTGCACTCTTCTCCTGCTCCTTTGTACCCCGGCCTTTGTTGATGCAATAACTTTTCTTCTCAGTATGTTCTGGCTTTTAATAACGGCGTAACTGGAGTTGAGCGTGGAGGGCCCTGGGCTGAGCCGGGAGCACTTGATGGCCCCAGTTACTGCACCAAGTGGAAAAGAAGTTGCTGCAGAGCTTGGTCTGGCTGAGTCTGGGCACCTGGGTTCTGCCCTCAAGGACCACTGCAAGCCTCAGGCACGCTGGAGCGGTGTCAGAAGCACGTTGTAAGTTAATGAGACCTCTCTCTCTTGGTGAAGAGGAGCTCTCTGGGGGCAGCCCCAAGGACAGGCTGCTGTTTGCTCCCTCCTCCTTGTCTGTGGGTGTACATCTGCCGATAAACAAGGGTCTCGCTGCCTCCACCCCAAGAGCTACAGTTAGAGAGATGGGGTGATATCAGGCTCTTTCTGTCTGTTTCTAGTGGGGTGGTTGGAGGCTTGGGTCAGGGTTAGATCACTGTGTCTCTTGTGCGTCTTCCCTGCGGCTCCAAGGAGGAGCTTGGCGAGCTGCAGGGGTGTTTGTATAAGGGCAAAGTAGTCCCTGGGACTTGGGGCTTGGTCTGTGGGGAAGGCTGTGCCTCTGTGCGTGCTCTGAGTGGGAGAAGCTGGGGAATTTCAGCTTGAGGTGTGGAGGAGGCTTCTGTGAGGGTGAAGTGTGGTGAGGAGGGTGGTGCAGCTGCCCTTTTGGGGTGTGCTGTGGGGAAACCCCTCTCCGGATTGGTGGAAGGTCAGACTCTGATGGTAAAGCCCTGTGGGGGGCAGGGGTCTCCCCTCTCCTCGAGGTCTCTCCCTCCCTCTCCAGCCCAGCACTGGAATCCCAGTAGCTCCTGCAGGCAGCTGCCACCGCTCAGCAGCACCGCGACCCACACCAGCCCGATCCACACTGGGGAAGGTGAAGTGTTTCCCAGGGTGGAATTTCCTGTGAGGCAGATGCGCAGGCTCTTCCCCTCTGACCTTAAACCCTGATGTGCCTTAGTCATGATGGCATGCAAATACGAGGCGATAGGGTGGGGGCTGGAGGGAGCTGCTGGGAAAAGGAAGTGACCTCAGCTGGGGTTTAAATATAGAGCGCAGGCTCTGCTGCATGCTGGGCCTGGTATTTGTAACCCTGGAGGAGCGCTTGGCAGCTCTCTGTATCTCTCTTGAAGTCCAGGCTGGCCGAGGGCAGCACGGGGGCAAGGTGCAGGGGCTGGAGCGTTGCTTCCCCCTCCTCTGCCCTGCGTTTCTGTCAGCTCCCCCTCCCCAGGTGAGCTGGAGCACGTCTGTGTGCTCATGTGCTCAGCGGCAGCGCTGCAGCCTGGGCGCTTCGCTGGCCCACGGGTGCTCCAGCCTCCGCTTTGTGCAGATGTGTCTTTTGTGCGTTACGTTCAGTGCCAGGACTGGGCGCAGGAAGGGAGCCCAGCTTGTGTCTGTGTTGAGAGCAGGCTGGGACACTGACTGATCTGAAAAGCGCGTCAAAGTAGGGCTGTCAGACCAAGCCTTCCCGTGTGTGGCTTAAAATGCCTTATTTCCTCTGCTACCGTGGGCCTCCTCAAAGGCAAGGTTGCAGTGCTGGTCATACTGTGCAGTGCAGCTGGCGTACATGGTGTGGAGAGGTGGCAGGGGTGTCCCTGCCACAAGGGCTTCCTGCTGGGACTCTGTCTGCAGAGATTGTGCCCTTCCTCAGGCTGGAAGGTGGCCTGAGCTTGCATTGTCGGGCTCGAAGGGAGAGCTGTTGTTTTGGGGGAGATTTTCTGCAAGGTGGTATAGGATGTCTAGCCCTTGCTCGCACCCTGCAACAGGTGTCTCTATGCTGCCTTTATCTGAGGAAGTGGGGTAAGCAGGAGCTGCAGGGACACGGTGCATGGCTTTGCCCTCCAGCACACCTCTCCGCACCTTATGGAGTCCATGGCATGAGGGCTGGGGTGCAAGGGGGAACCGATGGTCCAGGTGCAAGGCCCCTGCACCACTGCACCAGCCTGGATGCCTCGATGCTGGCAGGAGGTGCAGCGATTTTGCCTGTGCTCAGCCCTGGAGAGGCTGTGCATGCCTTGGGTGACGGTGACACCTAGTGGCTTTGTCCCACAGTCTCCTGCCCAGACCCGGAGATGGGGTGCTGGGTTTGACAGCTGGTGCTTCTGGACACCTGGCATGAAGCTGGACCAGGAACTCTTATGTCTGTGGCTTGGAGACAGCAGGCGGGGAAGGGACCAAGTGAAGTGTCATGTCCTTGTTGACAATGGCTGGTCTGTCACAGAGACCTGCAGAGGTACTTCCTGCTCAAAAGAAAAGCGGAAACTATTGTGTTAAAGCTCAGGAGCTCCTTGTGAAGTTCTGGCACGCTGGGTTCCCGTCCCGCATGCTGCTGGCATCTCATGGGCTTTTTCAGTTACTGCCAAAGGATCCTAAAGCAGTTACTGAGCTCTAGACCCAGCTGAAAGAGCTGTACCAGGCATTTACCTGACTCTAGGCAAGACTTGGCTCCCTCGTGATTCTTGTGGGAAAGTCAGGTTTTCAAGGTCTCGACTACAAGTCCTGCTGCTTGGGGATAGGTGGCGTAGCAGGGGGCACCGTGAGGCACAGCTCACTGGGTAGGCATTTTCGCATTACGCAGCCAATCCCAGTAACCCCGGTGCACCAACACAGCAGGAGTTGCCTGAGGAGGTCTTTTAATCCCATGTAACAACTGCACAGGGAGGTCTGTGCTGTGGCTTTGTGTTGCAGCCTGCAGCGTTATCTGCCAGAAGGGTTTTTGCAGGGAAACCGCCACTTCCCATGTATAGGGGAGCTTGTCTTTGTGCACCCCAGCACAGTCACATTATTGCAGTCCAGGAAGGTTTCCTGCCCTGAGCTGCGTATGATGGGACAGCCAGCGGTGAGTGGTTGAGGGGGGTCAGGTGCAAGGTGCCTGCTGCAGAGATGGTGTGTATCCCTGTGTTGCTACCTGCCTGAGCCATGTCGCTGGCGTCTACAGGCAAAGATCCTTGATGCATTTACCAAAGGCTGCGTGAGGGTGTCCAGCTGTCACAGCAGCCCATGATTCTGGCCAAATTTTACGTGCTGTGGGAGAAGATCCTGCGTCGGAGGAAACTGAAGCTGCCTGAGCAGCAGTAGTACCTTTGGAAGAGATTTCTGGCTTTGCTCCCTGACCTGCTAGATGCTGTTACACCGCTGCAGCCTGCTGAGCCGCGGCGTGCAGGTGGCTGTGCTACCCTGTGTGGGGGACACCTGCACCGCCCTGCAGGTCTCTTGCTGACCTGTCCCCAGCAGGTTGGGTGAGGTGGTGTACAAAATAATTCATTGTTATCCTCCCAATAGAGCTGCATGTGACTGTCGAGTCATGTGAATGTCTGGCACGTGCAGGGTTTCTGTAGAGAACATGCCGGTTGGACTCAGAAGCTGGAAGGATCTGCAAATTTGGTGATAGACCTGGAGACTCCCTGAGCACAGGATAGGAAGCCAGGCTCTATCTGGGTGTGCAGCAAGAAGCAGAAGAGTGGGAACAAATGTTGAGCTGGGGACAAGGAAAGCTCTTAGAACACTGATGGATTGAAACCGTGACCAGGGAAAGGTAGTAGGGTGCGGAGCAGAAAGCAGACAGCATTCCCCATTCGCCGCACTCTCTCCGAGCCTCAGCTTCCACCCATGTTACATGGTGTGTCTGTCCCTAGGTGGAAGGGAGTGCGAATCTGGAGTTTTGTCCTATGAAAGACCTTTGAGACTTGTGGCCAAGCAGCCACGCTGAAATGCATAATTCGTGAGGCAGCTCCAAATGGCAGGAGATCAGCAGGGCCAGCCAAAACAACTCTGAGAACTGCTAGCATTCAACAGGGCATTGGGTTTTCTCTGCAGGTCTTATAGAGCCCTCCCACACAGCTGGTGAGGGTACCACCTTTTCTGCCATTTAAAAGGGCCTGAGAAGGATCCAAGAAATGAATAGAAGAGAAAACGGGCTTCGTTGGGCTCTCAGTCTAATGATGTAAGAGCAGCATAATTTCATGACACCTTCAAAACAAACGACTCTTGTCAATGGAGCGTTGCCTTGTGGAACTCCTTGCCTCCTGATGGCTCCCCGAGTCCAGCTGGCCAAAGCAGGGCTCAAATGAAAATGCCTTTAGCAGCAGCAGCCTGGGTTAAGGCTGGTTCTCGTTGGTGATAAACACACTCAGGCGAGTGCTCCTGTGCAGGGGTTGGGGAGGTGCTCCTGCAATCATGGGTTGCTGAATAGTGTGCTGGCTCAGAGCTGGGCTTGTTGGGCTTGGGGTCAGTTCCAGGGCTCATCTGGCTCTTAGAGCCCATCGCTGACTCTTGGCTGGAGCTGGCTCGGTGACAGCCCGGCTGCTTCGCTACTGTTTTTAAGGGTTTTGTTTCTCACTGGAACAGATTCAAAACCCATTGAATGGTCTTGCGAAAAGGATTGTTTTGGAACAACCATTTTTGCAGGGAAAAGGTCAAGTTTCTGATTCTGGTCTTTTTCTCAAATCAACAATGATCAAAGATTCTCGGACTTCAGAAACCTTGCTTCTGGAAAGTTTGTTGTAGTCTTTGCCTTTGTGAAATAGTCAGACTTCAATGAAATAGTATGGTATTTCTTTGGAGGTGTTCCAACCCCTTCTGCTGTTAACCCTGGAAGGACTGATAATCTAGAAGTGGTGTTAGGTAGTGTGCCTGTGATCTCATCCAGCCTTGGGGTGAGAGGTATTTCGGGAGTGGGCATCAGGTCTTTGGGGTCTCTCCTTTTGCTGTTCTCTGCCTTTCTTCAAGAAGCCCTTGAGCTTGCGTAGGACTTCTCATTTTGAAAGCCAAGGTGTTCCACTTGACTTTGTAGTGGTGTCAACGGGACATTTAGGATTGGGCTTGTCCCAGGGTTGCTGCACAAAGTGATTAGGTGGGTGGTTATCAGCATAGGCGAGGTGCTTAGAGGGCATTTGCAACGTCAACCTGGACTAGTGACTTACTGGGCTGGCTGGCAGAGAGGGGGGCTGGGTGACTTTCTGCTCGTTACATCTCTCTGTCGTGACCGGTCTTGTATGTTGGGTGCTCATGAGCTGCAGGGCATGTCAGCACAGCTCAGGAGGCCGGGTTTCTGGTCTTTGCTGTGCGCGGGCAAGTCAGGAGTCATTGTCTGGGTTTCGCAAGAGCTGTCCCCCACATCTGATAGGAGGGAGGTGCGGGCAAGCTCCTTCCTTTTTGAATCCTTGTGACTTCACCTGGCTTCCTGGCTTCCTCTCTCGCCATTTCTTCTGGCGGGGATGGCACGGCAGCGATGGCAGCCAGCCGGAGGAGGTGGAAGCTGCGGGGCAGGCAGGCTGGCGGCTGGAAGCCTTTCCTGCCCCGTCGGGAGGCAGGCGCGGGCTCCGCATTCTTGTGGCAGCGTTGTGAATCTGTGCGATCGTCCTTCGCAGCGAGGGGAGCATGATTCACCAGAAAGTCCTCTGGGAACGCAGTGGGGTTTCAGGTTTCTCGAACTATCAGCCAGCAATTCCGGGATTTCGAATATGTCAGCCCGGTCTCTCCTGGCCCGAAGCTTCCCCCTCCCCCTCTGCTGCTGTTCAGACCGTGCTGGAGGAGACTTACTTGAAAGCATTTTTTGTTGTTTTGTTTTGAGGTTTCTTGTCCACTAAGGTCCTAGCCTTTGATTTGAAGCTGTGGCTTTTTAGATGTACCAGGCACAAATACTCTGCCTTTAGATGTAGGCTTCGTTCAACAGAGGTATTTATTGTGCCTTGTAAGCCTTCTTCCCTGCAGGGCCTAGGCTGGGTTGTGTTCCGCACCCCCCCCCCCCCCCCCCCCATTTAATGGCATCGAGGCACCCAGAAACGGTGCATCTTGCTTAGGGTCACTTGTGGAATCTGGGGGGCGGGCAGGGGGTAGAAGCCAGGAGTCTCAGCTCCTTGCTTTAGCTGCTGGGAATTAAGTTTGCTATTGTCTTTAAAACTACTGGGCTGGAGTGGGTGTGTTGCTAAATGGCAGAGGGAGCCAAATTTCTCTGCAATCTCCTTTTTGTCATGTTCTTTTCAAGATGTTTTGGATTGTTTGTGTCAGTGTATCTACTTTCTGATTAATTCTCTTCTGTGGCCCAGATGTGTGGCATGCCTGCTGGAATCCAGTTTGAATCTAGGGGCGTGTGCAAGGAGCTTACAGCAATCAAGATGCCTATCGGCGGCGTGCTGCAACCAGACAGATGGGAGGCCAGGGTGGATCCCCGCTATGCATCTGCAACAGAATCCAACTGTTGCTACTCCCGAAAGCAGAGCAGAATCTGCAGGCAGTCGCTTCTGGCATTTCTCCCATTAGGAACCGCGAAGGGAAGCAGGCAGTCTCAGTGAAAAGACGGGAAGAGGAGGGCTTCCTGAGGTTGAGCCAAGGGCCCCCCATCAGCCCAGGGTAGCTTTCTGTCCTGTGACTGGCTGGGGCAGGGCAGTGGATGTCCTCCCTGGAGCACCAGCCTGCTCCCAAAACAAAGGGAGAAGATAGATGCCCCAAATAACATTCTGGATGGACCTCGAAGCCAGTGAGGCTGTCTGAAGGTTTCATCGTGGCGGCTGCCATGTCCTTCAGGATCAATGTGTGTGTTCCCTGCAATCTGACCTGAAAACTAGAGGGATAGGGGGTGCCTCTTGAGTGTTAGTCTTAGGACTCTGCAGACATGGTCTTAAGTGGGGCCATGGTTTTCTTCCTCCCTCCCCAAGGCACTTGCATACCCATGCTATGCTGTACAAGGGCTGTGCCTCAGAGCTGCTGAGCATTCGCATTTTCAGTGAAACACTTTGGGATCTATTTTGAATGCAATATCATGTCCATGCAGATGTGCCACAAGGCAGACCTGCATCTCCCAGCCTATCGTCGATATGGATGGTGGTGGTAGCTCCTCCGCGGCTGGTCTAGCCGCACTCTGGTGTCAGTCGGCTTGTGACCCTCAGGACTGCGATAGATTGACGAGTGTGGCACAGCAGATGGGGGCTCTGGGCCACCAGCAGCGGGAGCCTGCTGCAGGGCTTGCTTTCTGGAATGCTGTCTGGCAGCAGCCTTTTCCAGCGGGGCTGAAGGTTCCCTGCTGCTGGCCAGCCAGTGGCTGCAGGCTGTGTGTGTGCTTAACACTGCAGCTTGTGCCATATGGACCTTCTCCTCCTCGCTTGCCCTCTCCATGTCTCCTTCCCTGCTTTGTTCCCCTCCCCCTGCGAGCAGTTTTGACAGAGCAATTGGGCCGGCACTGGGCTGGCAGCTCTTGACATAAATCTCTCCTGGTGTGGAATGAGGGGTATAAATATCCAGAGAGTGATGTGATCTTTCCAGCTGCTATTAATAGGTCCCTGGAGAACAAGAGCGAGTGAGTGAGACTGGCTGACACTTAAAGGGCTAGCAACTCCCTTATGTGCTGTGAAAATTAATCAGCGCTGTGGCTCACCATCTTCCTCCAGGCTAGAGCAGAGCCCTCACCGAGGTGTGTGGGGAGGAGACAGAGGAGGAGGGAGCAACTAACGACTTGCTAGTTAGGAAGTGGTGATAGGCCAACTTGTGCACCAACAATCCCGCTAACTAACTAGGAATGCCTGGGCGGGCTGTGTGATAGCACTGTTTGTGCAGGCTGCACTTGGTTGGGTGCCATGGCGTGCCAGCCAGCCACCGACTCAGCCAGCCGTGCCTCGCAGGGAGGCAGATGCCGAGAAGTCCCTTTTGCAGGCAGGGAACTCACTGGTGGTAGATGGCAAGCTGCAGCCTGCACCTTGTGGCGATCATCATCTTTTGGGGATTATGGGTCTGCCAAGTGTGTTTTGCTCTTTGCTTGTGTGCCATTCTGGATACAGTGTTTTGCCCTAGCAGAGCAAGCACTTGGTTTTTGCCGATGGTATGTCTTCAGGCTCGCCTTCGGCAAGCCGGGAGGAGCGTGCGTAGTGCTGCTGAGCTCTTGCGGCGCTATCCAGAGATGCAGGGTTTGGTCTGAAGCCGGCGCTTCCTGTCCCTGGGTGGCAGAAGAAATCTGTGCACAGCATCTGGCCTGTGTGGTCCAGATGGGAGGAGCAGACCATGGGCCCAGTAGCTCCCATGTGCTGGGAAATTTCTCTGCCTGTGCTCAGGAAAGGTTCTCAAGTGTGTTGTGGGGTGTCACGCAAAGCACGCAGCAGACATAAGCAAACAGAGTAATACCTTAACTTGCACAAATGTGGTTTACTCTCCTTCCCCCTACTCCCTGAGAAGTAGAGAAGGCTGTGACAGGCAGGCAGGGTGAGTCTCTGCAGCTTTGGGGTCACTGGCTGGGGCAGTGAGGGGGCTGTAGCAGAGGAACATGGAGCCCTGATGCAGGAAGAGTTAGTTATGTGCTCTAGATGAAGAAAGCCAGGAGAAGTTCTCATGGGGATGTGCATCTTTCTGCGCTGGGACTATCTCCGAGGGCTTAGGAGTAAACGCGGTTCAGGCCAGGAAGAGTTGGTGTGTGGGAGCTGTGCCCAAAGGTCAGGGACATCCTCTGCCTGCTCTGGCAGCCCCTGAGGTGAGAGGCTGGCTGATGTCCCATACTGCCTGTGCCATGTTGAAGAAGGCTACTTGCTGCAAGTAGAGGTACTCATAAGCCGGGAGCTACCAGGGTTATCTGTCGAGCTGAGGGTTGATAGTAGCCTTCCAGAACACGCGATGTGCTCGGGTACTGCAGAACCACACCCCGGTCATCTCTAATGCCCGTGCACAGCTCCAAGGGGAAGAATCCCAGCATGAGCCTGAGGCTCTGCCAAGGCAAATAGATCCTGCAAGAAGGGCTGCTGCAGCGTTGCTCAGCTGCATGCATGTCCTCCAGCCCAGAAGCCTGCACACTCTGCCCTAACCACCTCTTCCCTGAAACTCTCTCTGCCTGAGCCTGCAGGGCTGTTCAGAAGGCTGGGCTGGGTCTGGAGCAGAAGAGCCTCACCCTGCTACCCTGGCAGGCCCATGGCAGGTTGCATCATCCTGCTGGGCTGGAAGCTGCCACTGAAGTGGATGCTCCCTCACCCAGGGCCTCGGAGCAGAAGCCAGCACAGTCCCTCAGGCCCCTGGGAAAGACAGGGATGCCACTTAGCTAATGAGTACCTGCTATTCCCAGCTCTGCCCTTGCCTTGCAACCCACCACCGCTGCCTCAGCCTTCTTAGTCCTCCTCTGCCCCATCCCAGCCTTCTCTTCATAGCTTTGCATCAAGATCATTTCTGTCTGCTCAGTTGTCTTCTGTGTGTTTTGCAGAGCGGAGGAAATTTACTTAGCAGCAGAAGGGGTCATTGAAAACCCATAGGGCACCAGATTTCTGTTCAGGGTCATAAAGTTGTTTGAGCTCTGGAAACACCTACAAAGTGGCTCTAAGGATCCTTTCGCTCGCCAGAGGGCCAGGCTGGCATGGAGCACCCTGTTCTCATCATAGCCTTGGAAATGAGGGCTCTTGCATCCATGCCCTTGGAGCGCTGGCAAGCCTGCCATGCCTGGGTGGGAGTTTGCTGATTGTTCATGTGCAGCTGACTGCAGGGCAGGATCCTTGCTCAAAGGGGCCAAGGCTAATTCACAGCACAAGCATCTCTGGGTTGTGCCTTGCCACAGGCTTTGTCTGGCCCTGCGACCAAGCAGCAGCCGCAGTGCCCTGGGCAGTTCTCGTGGCAGCTGTGCCCATGCCGGGGGCACCGTGCTCACTTGTTGCCCTCTTCTCTTGCAGGTTTCTGACCGAAGGGCCCGGGAGTTCCCTCCACTGGCGCTGTGGGAAGCTTTAGCCAATCCAATGCACCCTGACAACAAACTGCCCAGCCATGGCAAGGCAGGCAGCAGCAGTGCCCCGGCCCAGCACCACAATGTGAGCCAAGCACCCACCTGCAACCTGGGCTCGAAGGGTGTGGGGGCGGGCAGCCATGGCAGCAAGGCCACTCAGATCTCCCCTGGCAACTCTGGACTGAAAAACAGCCAGAACACTGTCCCAAACTTCAGCTCCTTGAAAGGCAAGGTAAAACGGGAACGAAGCATCTCGGTGGACTCTGGAGAACAGCGAGAAGCCAGCACCCCGTCACAGGACACAGAATCAAAAGGTAATACTCTCCTAAACCTTGCCTCAGCATGTCATCCTTGCAGTTGCTGCAAGCATCCTGGCAGGACTTGGGATGGGAGCAGCTGTGAGCATCTTGGGTTTCTGTGCTGTGGCTTCTGTCCAGGCTTGTCCTGGCTGCCTGTGCATTTTTGCATCACTGGCTTGTCACATCCGCGGTTTTGGGACCAGAGCGGCTGAGCAATGTCTTTATGTTTCATTCCCTAAGCTGTTACACTGAGAATCTGGGACTCTGGCTTTCTTGGGCTGCTGAGGCCAGCTAAGCAAGACTGTGGTTCACTTTCAGCTTGGGACTGAGTTGGGTTGTTTTCTGTCTCCTTGCTGTTGGCAAAGAGCTGCCTTTGTGGTGTTCTTACAGCTGCCCAACGACTTGGCCATGGTTAGCGAGGAGGTGCTGTGAGGGTCGCTGTCTGAACAGTTCTGTGGTTTTGTCAGCGACGGATGACTCTTGTGTTACAGCATGTGGCTTCTGGAAAAGGGCTGAGTCAGTGCTTCCAAACCCTCTGGCTTCCCTGTCCTCACCCAGCCTTCCCTGTAGCCTCTTGTGTTCCACTGAGCTCTGTGCTCAATGGCTGCAATGAGCATCTCATGGGGGGTCATTGGAGGAGAAATCCCAGTGGTGCCCTTGGTTCCAACCAAGGCTCACACCCAGTCCCTAAACGCAGAGCCACTGTTCTGGCTCGTGCCCCTAAGCATTTGGTTTCACAGCCAAAGCTGTGTTGCCTGACTGGCTTAGGCCAGCGCCGTGCCTTGGAAGAATGGGTAGAATGTACCCGAACAGACCTCCTGTCCCAGGAAAGCTTTCTCCTGTTGCATTGGGGGGTTACTGTATGCCACCGATCATAAGCAGTTGTAGCTTTATCCCAGTAGTGTCTCGTAGCCCAGACTTCCACAGGAAAATTATTAAAATGGCTTGATCGGGAATGCCTGAATCTCCTGTGTTCCTGCTGCAGCACTGACCGATCTTGTGAACATGGCCTGAAAACCACTAGATGACGTAAAAAAGGGAGGACAAGTAGTGTTACATTAGAGTTAAAGTACTGGACTGGAAGTTGTCCATGCTGTGTCTGATTCCTTTCCCCAAGTCCCTGGATGCCTTTAGGCAAGCCCCTTCCTCTCTAAGCTGCATCAGCCCCATCTGAGAAATGGAGGGGGCACCCTAGTGTACAGAGGGCATAAAGGCCCCCTGCCTGCCTGATGTCTGTGAAGGGCAGAGTCTGTCTCGCGTTCCTACAAAGGGTGTGAATGTGCCCTCTCATTGCGTGTTTGGGTTTTAATTGCTAAATCACAGACCCCTTAAATTTAGAGTTAATGCCCAAAGCTCTCCGGTTTGGAACAGCAATTAGACATGTCCTGTGTTTGCAGACTCCTTTCAAACAGTAAGAACTACATCTCATTCTGAACCGCTAGCTCTCACAGGGGAGTCTCGCCAGGTCTGGCTGCAAAGCCAAGGAGCCCAGACTGAGCAGATGCTTCAGGATCTTTACCAGGGCTGGGCAGATGTCAGTCTAAGGCTTCTTGCCCAGTGCATCCTGGCTGCTTGGCAGTGCCAGCGTGCAGCACACAGCCAGGCAGGGCCCCAGCCTTCCCAGCCCCTGCCAGGTCTCCTCAGCTCTTCTGATGGCTCGGTCCCTTTGCAGGTGAGGTGGCTCCCCGTAGCAAGCGACGGTGCGTGCTGGAAAGGAAGCAGCCATACAGTGGGGATGAATGGTGCTCTGGGCCAGACAGTGAGGAGGACGACAAGCCCATCAGCAGTGCACACAGTGAGTGTCTACCTCCTTACCAGCATAGAAGCTTGAATAAAGCTGGGTCCTTCCCGCAGCTCAGTAGGGCGGATGGCACTGGCGCTTCTAGCTTTGCCTCTGTGTGCTGCCTTAGCTGGGTGTGTGGTGCGGTGGGCTGTTGCAGCTGGTGGTTGTTGTACTGGGAGAATGTTTGTGGCCATGCAGTGAGATGTAGGACCTATTTTGTGGAGATGTGGAGAAGGTGTTGAGGCTGAATGTCCCTGCCATACATCGCTCTGGCCACGCTAGCAGCAGAATTGCTGCCTTGAAAGCATGCCTGGCTTAACTCTGGATCAGCATGCCTGCCCTGGTCATAGTGGCAGCCCGGCCATGTGACATGTGGTGCCCTTGTTGCAGCAGCTAAGTCTGTGCCAGGCCATCCACCTGGCTCTCCACAGCTGTGCTTTAAAGGCAGCTGAGTCTCAGGAGGCTCTGAGGGTCTTGATGGTGGTTCAGGCAGGGCTGAGCTGGCTAAGGTGTGCACTGTTTGGGGCAACCAATAGCAGGTCTCTCCTGCTTTCCAACAGCATCAAAACTCCTTCACTTTTGGTGTCTAGAATTCAGTTTAACTTTCAAATTGCCCCAAGAAAATATCTGCGAGAGTGGAGCAAGGTCCCATGGCGCCCAAGGGCTGCTGCTGATGGAGAACATGGAAGTGTATGAAACCAAGCAGAGGGTGGCTGTCGTGCCTGCCAGTGGATCGGTAGCCATCCTCTCCAGGCTCTTCCCCTGGCGTTTCTCTGCACAGTCTGCAACTCTTGCGGGAAGGGATGGTGCCACCTCCCTGTCAGCAGCCTGCTCTGAGATCTGCTTTAATTAGAGCAGGTCAAGGTGGGGCTGTCCAGGGGCAAGGGGGGGCAGTGAAGCAGCACGTGTGTCTCCATGCCACGCTTCCAGTGATGTCCCTGCACTTTAAGCACTGCTGTGGCATGGCTGGTGCTCGGTGGGCCTGCGGGGTGGTCCCTGGCGAGAGGCTGCTGGAAGGAGAGCCTGTCTGCCGCGGGGAATGTCGCTTGTGTGCCTGCAAGGAGCTAGGTGAGAGAAAGGCGCTGCGTGCTCCTGGTAATTGCAATGCTTATTAATATTAATTAGGAGTAGGGTTGAATGACGGCCGACGATTAATAGTCACCGCTGCCGCGGACAGCATCCCCTCTCCCTTCGCTGCGGGGTGTCCAGCCGGCGGGCCAGTGGGGACGGCTCCGCGCTGGGCACCGGGAGGCGGTGGCACCGGGAGGCGGTGGCACCGGGAGGCGGTGGCCCCGGCCGGGCGCGTGCTGCCACCTGCCGGGGACCCGGCCGGCCAGAGGCTCTTCCTCCTCCCGGGACCGTGCCCGGCGCCGCCGGTCGCAGCCGCAGCCCGGTCCCCGGTCCCCTGCCCCCTGCTCCCTGCCCGCTGCTGCCCGTGGCGCGGGCGGGAGGCCGCTGGGGCTCGGTGGCTTCAGCAGCCTGTCTCCTCTGCTCCCGCAGATTGTAATGTAGCAGATCCTGCGATGTCCACGGCCTCACAGCTCGGCCCAGGGTCCAACCCGCTGCCGAACCTGAATGAGACCACTTCTTCCAGCGTGCCTCATGGTGCTGCCCCCGGCTTGCGGTCGGATGCTGCAGGAGGCGGAGGCGGCGGAACGGGAAAGCAGCCTTCACAGTTCGTTTACGTCTTTACAACGCACCTTGCTAACACGTAAGCAGTGAATCCTGTCCATCCTCTGCTAGTATAGGGCTGGTCCATCATACTTGCCTGCTGCGTGCTGCGCTTGAGTCCCGGAGAGCCAGACAGACCTGTATCCCTTTGGTTGCACAGAGCGGGTCCCCCCAAGGCTCAGGAAGTTTGCTGGCAGCTGCTGCTGGTGGGCAAACTTGGGCCCAAGCGCGTGCTTCATCCCAGTGGTGCGCAGTGCTGCATTCTGCGACACACACCATAGGGTACATCTGGTCAGCATCCAGCTAAAGATTCACCCAAAGCAGTATGGACTGTTGGTCTGATTCAGAAGTACCAAAGGGGCTGGGTGTCACGAGGAGTGCTGTGTAACACTTGGTGTTCTCCACTCGGTTCCTCCGTTCTGCCCTGCGTTGTCTCAGCTGTGGAGTCTTAGCACGGCTGTTTAGTTTTAGAGTTGTGCTATGCCACAAGTTCAGTGCAGTAGATCCCAGAGTATCCATGGTAGACCCCAGAGCAAAAGGACATGGGAAGAGAGAAATTCCAGGGCAAGCAATCGTCAGTTGGAGAACTTCACTGGGGCTTGTGCAGGACAGGTGGGAGGACTCCAGGAATATCCCTCCTCAGTGACCTCCAGAAAATTCCCTTTCCCTGCAGGACTGAGGAGCAGAGGTGGCACCTGGGGTGGGTGGGATGGGGCACGATGCCTGTTCTTGAGTGGTTTGTGCTCTCTCCCCAGAGCTGCAGAAGCTGTCCTGCAGGGCCGAGCTGACTCTATTCTGGCCTACCATCAGCAGAATGTCCCGCGAGCAAAGCTAGACCAGGTATGCCAGACATGAACCAAAGGCTCCTGTTGGCACCTGCTACTGACTGCTGACCCTCCCCTTTTGACGTGGCTGTTCTCCCTCAGCTCCTGGCTCAGCTGTGGGGGAAGGGATTGTCAGATGCCCTTTCAGTGGGGTGGGAAGCTGCTTTGCTGTGGAACCTCTTGGGAGTGAGTCCTGGCTGCTGTCAGCTGTGAGGAGTTTGGGATGGGGCATAGCATGTGGCCCCATAACCGTGTGGATGGGCAGAGCACCTGATGGTGCCTTTCCAGGGTGCATAATGGAGCCCGTGTCTTCCCCACAAGGAATGAAGGTGAAGTGCTACAGGGTGTGTTTTGGGGACAGAGAGGTCTCCTGCAAGCTGCAGGGAAGAATACTTGCTTAGGGTTTTCCCTGCTCAGGTTTATCTCCCTTTTCTTTGCCAGGCGCCGGTTCCTAAAGTGCTGGGGGTTGCTGAGCCACTTCCGATTAATCCACCTGCTGCCAACACTCCACAGTCCCAGCCACCAGCACCTCAAGCAAGTCAGCCTCAGCCTCCCCCGCCGCAGCCCCCACCTCAGACCATTAGTCAAGCACCTTTGCCTGCACCCAGCAGCCTGCCCCAGGAAGGGACAAGTGAAGATGTCCGGAGGGATCTGACTCCCAACTCTTTGGGGAACAGCAGTGGCAGCAACCAACCTGGAAGTAATCACCCAAATACACCCACTGCGTCTGCCAGCACCATGCAACCTGGACAAGTGGACTCCTCTGCCACATCCAGCTCCAGCCTTCTAGGGGAGGGCCCGGGGATGCCGGGGAACGGGCAGGCAGGCCTGGGACCCAGGAACCCTATAAACTCAGAGGGGCTGTCGAAGGAGCAGCTGGAGCACCGAGAGCGCTCTCTGCAGACCTTGCGAGACATTGAGCGTCTGCTGCTGCGCAGTGGGGAGGCCGAGCCCTTCATGAAGTCCAGCCAAAATGCCGGTGAGGGCGGGACTGCCCCTCAGCCGCAGGCTGCCCCTGCCCAGCCCCCTGTGCCCCCCACCAGCTTGAAGAAGTACGAAGAGCCTCTGCAGTCCATGATCTCCCAGACCCAGAGCCTTGGTGGGCCCAGCCTGGAACATGAGGTGCCTCACCACCCAGGTGCTGACATGGGGCAGCAGATGAACATGATGATGCAGCGGCTGAACCAGGACAGCCTGACACCAGAGCAAGTGGCCTGGAGGAAGTTGCAGGAAGAGTACTATGAGGAAAAGCGACGGAAAGAGGAGCAGATCAGCATCCATGGCCGGCCCATGCAGGAGATCATGATCCCACAGTCAATGGGGAGCATGATGATGCGTGGGCCTCCGCCACCCTACCACAGCAAGCCTGGAGAGCAGTGGCCACCAGGGATGGGCAGCCAGCTGCGGGGACCCATAGATGTGCAGGACCCTATGCAGCTGCGGGGAGGGCCACCCTTCCCAGGGCCGCGGTTCCCTGGGAATCAAATGCAGAGAGTCTCTGGCTTCGGAGGGATGCAGAACATGCCCTTGGATGCTCTTGGGCCCATGAACGCCCTGCAGAGGCCAGTCAGGCCCAGCATTGGGTGGAGCGATGATATGCCTCCTATGGGAGGCCCTGGGAACTTTCCACAAGGCACCCTGCCCTACCCATCAGGGCAAGGGGACCCCGAAAGGTTCATGAATCCCCGTGCCAGGGAGGAGATCCTGCGGCATCAGCTGATGGAGAAACGCCCAGTGGCAATGCAGAGGCCCATGGGGATGTCCGGCAACTCCATGAGCCAGGGCATGGAAATGGAGAGGATGATACAGGCACACAGGCAGATGGATCCATCCATGTTTGCTGGGCAGATAACGGGGGATAGCCTGAGCAGTGCCCCAATGGGAATGGATTTTGCAGGCACTCGGGGGATGTTGAGCCCCCCTATGAGTCAGTCGGGCCTTCGGGACATGGACACACCCATGGGCCCTGGCAACCTCAACATGAACATGAACGTCAACATGAACATGAACATGAACCTCAATGTCCAGATGACCCCACAGCAGCAGATGATGATGTCACAGAAGATGAGGGGCCCCGATATAATGGCCCACCAGGGCATGAGCCCTGAGGAGCTGGCCAGGGCGAGGGCTCAGAATGGCAATGGCAGTGCGATGCTGGGGGGACCCCAGAAAATGATGATTCCCTCCCAGTTCCCCAACCAAGGACAGCAAGGCTTCTCAAGCGGGCAGGGGCCTTATCCCAACATGCCCCAGGAGATGGGCAGCGGCTCGGACATGTTCAGCCCCGAGCAGAGCGCCATGCCTGTTGGGAACATCAGTGGCACCACCAGACTCAGCCACATCCCCCTGCCTCCGGCCTCCAATCCCACTCCCACGCAAGGGGGAAACCTGGCCAACATGCACCCAGCACCTTCGCGGGGGCTGGGCCGCCGGCCCTCTGACCTCACCATCAACATCAGCCAGATGAACTCCCCCAGCATGGGTCACCTCAAGTCTCCCACCCTCAGCCAGGTGCACTCACCGCTGGTCACTTCCCCGTCTGCCAACCTCAAGTCCCCACAGACGCCCTCACAGATGGTCAGCATGCCACCTTCAAACCAGTCTGGACCCCTCAAGTCCCCCCAGGTGATGAGCTCCTCGCTTAATGTCCGCTCTCCAACTGGCTCACCAAGCCGCCTGAAGTCCCCTTCTATGGCTGTTCCTTCCCCTGGTTGGGTGCCATCTCCCAAAGCCACCATGCCCAGCCCAGGACTCAACCAGAGCAAGCAGACTCTCAGCATGAACTCATCTACTTCCATGGGAGGACTCGATCAGGGTATGCCGGGTATACCTTCTGTGCGAGTGCACGCATGCTTGGTTTTGGTGAGCGTGAGGAAAGGGTTTCCCTCCAGCCTGCACGCTCTCACAGAAGTGGGGAGGTGCTTGTGCCTCTGTGTGCCCTTACATCTTATGGAGCAATTTGTCTTTCCCAGGAGTCCAAACAGGGCCTTTCCAGGTAGACAGGAGAGTGAACAGAGCAGCTTTTACCTTCAACCCTGAGATACAGGCAGCAAAAGATGTGTCTGTGCTGGGCAGTCAGGGGCAGTTTGAAGTGGAAGTCCATCACCATTCTGGAGCGGGGTTCTCCACATGAGCCCCCTCAGAGTCCAGAGGGTGCTGGGCTCTGCCAGCTCTGTGTTTTGCAGCCTCCACTGGTCACTGCCATTGGAAGGAGGAGACAGAGTCGCTGTCTCACAGGAGCAGGCCATGGTGTGTGGGCAGTACTAAGCTGGTCTGTTTCTTGCTTGCAGGTTCTCTCCCTTCCGGGCCTCGGAGCAGCTCTTCTGCACCATCCAGTAACACCTCTAGCACCATGAATCCCAACATGCCTTTTA
Organism: Falco naumanni; assembly: GCF_017639655.2. Lineage (NCBI taxonomy): Eukaryota > Metazoa > Chordata > Aves > Falconiformes > Falconidae > Falco > Falco naumanni. Next base: position 121,062 of record NC_054069.1, on the reverse strand, counting down.
CTTCCTCTCCAGATCCATCCCCCTCTCAGAACCCCCTCTCGCTGATGATGTCCCAGATGTCCAAGTATGCCATGCCCAGCTCCACACCGCTTTACCACAATGCCATCAAAACCATCGCCACCTCTGATGATGAGCTGCTGCCAGATAGGCCTATGCTCCCGCCTGGAAGCATGTCAGGTGCATACTTCTGGGGCTGGGCTTGTGAGGGGTCGGACCATCTCATGGCTGCCAGCAGGCCTGAGGCACCAGGTGGAAGAGGTGTTAGAAACTGTGATCTCCCACCAACTGCCGTGTCAAAAAGCTTAAATTTGCCCTCATTTGTGACAGTCTGCTCACTACTCTGCCCTTTTGGCTTGGCTGTGCTACCTGGCAGGACGTGAGCTAGTCTGGAATTTGAGATGCCCTTCTTCCACAAGCTCTGGAAGTTTTGGGAGCCACCCTTACCCTGTGTGGACACGCTGGCCCTGGATTTTTGTGGCTCTTGGAGTTGCCTTGGGCCCAGGGCTTGCAAGCAGAGGTCTGCTACTTGGAGCCCTCATGTTCTTGTGCAGTGGGAGAGGGATGCTCTGAACAGGGCTTGTGAGCCTAGTGTTTTGGCTGGAGCCCAGGTGCCTGCACAGGCAAGGTTGCATCATAGCATAGTTCTGATTTCAGTAGGTGACAGCCAGATATGCTCTGCTAGCTGGTGGCACTGGTGAGGACAGCTAGGCAAATGAGTGTGGGTTTGTCACTTGGTGACCAGCCCAAGGGGAATTCCAGCATGCTGTACCACTTGATATAGGGGTTTAAAGCTGTCTGATAAATATTTTTGGGAGTTTTCAAAATGAAAAATTAACTTTTTCACTCTTTCACTGCTGAGTAGTCAATGAAGCTGATCACAAGCGTGCAAAAAAGCATTGGCTCCCTCCTAACCCAGGTTCCTCAGCACGCTCCAGTTGCTCTGCTGTACCAATGAGCACAGTCCTCCCTCCTGGATGGGCTGCCAACTCTTTTTCTTTTTTTTTCTCCTCGCCGCCCGAGGTCTTGTGCTCACAGGAGCTTGCTGGGTGGCTAACCCTGCAGGCAGGCAGTGGTGAAGGGTCGCTTCTCAGTGCCTTCCGGGTGGTTGAGAGCCCTGCTGAGATCATGGTCTAGGTCTGTCCCGATGTGCAGAACCAGCTAGTACTCTAAAATCAGTGCACTGTAAGGAACTACAAGTCCAGTGTGGGACAGGATGAAGCTGGAATAGCTCTCTGCTGCTCACACACTTGGGGAGCTGGAGTCTGGGGCGCTTCTTCCTGATGCTGGTGCTCTGCAAGCCCATCTTGCGGCTGCTTACTGAGCATCGCACTCCATGCTCAGGGCTGTCCAAGCAGAAGTGCTCAGCTGGCTTCCAGGGTGTGGATTTTACAGCCCCAACAGGTCTGTGGGCAGAGTTAACTCTTCTCTCTTTTTTTCCTCTCCTTAGGCGTAACAGGGAATCAGCCGAATCAACTGCACTTGAATTCCGTGGGGCCTGGATCCTCTCAGAGCCCCATGGGAATGAACCTGCCTGGTCAGCAGCCCCTCTCCCATGAACCGCCCCCCACCTCCATGATGTCCTCCCCGAACCCTCTGGGCTCCAACATTCCTATGCACCCGAGTGCACCAGGTGCGGGCGTGCCTCCCCAGAACCCCATGATGCTGCCCCCGGGGCCCCAGGACTCATTGAACCAGCAGTGTGGCCCTGTGCCCAACAGCTCGCAGATGATTCCTTCCAACCAGCTCGTGTTCCCCCGCATGCAGCAGCCCCACAATGCCATGCCGTCTCCTGCCGGAGGCATTCCCATGGCCCCTGGTGGGGGAGGTGGCCCTGGGATGCAGCAGCATTACCCACCGGGGATGCCTTTGCCGCCTGAGGACCTTCCCTCCCAGCAGCCCGGCCAGATGCCCCCTCAGCAGCACATGATGAGCAAGAACATCCCTCCTCGGATCGGTGAGCCCTACCCACCCGTGCTTCCTGGGGTGGCATCGGTGCTGAACGACCCTGAGCTCAGCGAGGTCATCCGCCCCACACCCACGGGTATCCCCGAGTTTGACCTGTCCAGGATCATCCCGTCAGAGAAGCCAAGCAGCACCTTGCAGTATTTCCCCAAGAGCGACAGCCAAGCACCCAAATCGCAGCCTTCCAACCTCCACCTCATGAACCTGCAGAACATGATGGCTGACCAGCCCCCGGTGCGGCCAGGTATGAATGCCCCCAGCCTCCCTGGGCAGCAGGGCATGCAGAGGGGACTCGGCATGCCCATGTGCCACCCTGGACAAGTGCCCATGCTGGGCAGGACAGGCATACCGCCCCAGCAAGGCATGATGGGCAACAGCATGCACCAGGGCATGATGTCTCCGCAGCAGAGCCTGATGGCCCAGCAGAATTTCATGCTGATGCAGGCCAAGCAGAGGAGCATGTCTGTGTCGGGGGAGATGTATGCCCAGACAGGACATATGATGTCACCTCAGGGCTCTCTCATGGGGCCCCCGCCACAGCAGAACCTCATGGTCACGCACCAGATGAGGCAGAGGAGTGTCTCCCTGGACAGCCAGATGAGTTACATCCCTGGGCCTGGGAACATGGCGAACCTGCCTTTCTAACCCTGGCCAGCGCTCAGGGGTGGGCAGGGGATGGGGCTGCCTGTACAAACATTTTTAAACCTTTCTTCAGGGGAGGGTTGGGGGCCAATGCTGGTGGAGGACACCACGTGGGATGCTTTTCATATCGGATTCACCTCTACACAGAAAACCAGATGTGCAGTAAACTTGATGTGAATTGGGTTTCTTTATCCTTTCTTTTTTGGGGAAAGGGAGGGTGGAAGGGCTGGGAGTGGGGCTGTTACTTTGAACCCTGCGTGGTGACCAGGGACATCCAGACCCTGTGGCAAAAGTTTTTCATTTATGGTTTTCCTCTGTCAAGTGTTTTTCTTTCCCTTTTCTTCTTCTTTCTTTTTGTTCCTTTTGATTTTTTTTTTTTCCTTTTTAAGCAACCAAAATGTGCAAGAGGGTTTTTGGAACTAGCTGTAAATAGGTCACTGGGAAAGGCAAAACTTGTGCTGGTTTTTAATTGTTCTGTATTTCTGTGTTTTAATAGAAGCCTCAAAACATATTTTAAAAAAAACAGAAACACAAATCATGCTAAAGGCAACAGTGTACAAGGATTGAAAACTTTCCTTGGGGGAGGCAGGAGGATCCCCCAGGGTGCACAGGGCGCTGAGACATCCCATTGTAGAGTGACTCTGTGTCAAACATATGTTGTTCATGTGTCTGAATGGTTTGCATGTGCGGGGTGTATAGTTTCATGCAGATCTTAGGCCCTTGTGGAGGCTGTGCCAAGTACACAAATGCAACCAACAACTGAAGACCATCAGGGAGGTCAGAGTTGTGGCCCCAGTGAAATGCTGCCAGAGCAGTGCTCATCTGTCAGGGCAGAGGCTGCAGCTTCACGGGATACAGCTGTCGCTGCTCCGTGGTGAAGCTGCTGTGGCTGAGATGGGAAGGATGCCGGCCCTTCAGCTGGAGAAGCGGTGAGGATCCGGTCTTTGCAGATGATGACATGCTGAACCTGAAGGTCTCGACCGGCCATTGTTGCCTCTAGTCCCTTCCTTCTCTTGCCTTCACGCTGGGTCCCCTGTGGGCCAGGGTGGTGTGGTGTGCAGGGATAGGCAGGCTCAGAGATGAGTGAGGTGATGCATTCCTGTGCTTCTGGGAGAGGCTCGCTGGGACCCCTGCTCCTTCACAGCCTTCCTACACCTGTCCTTTACCCATCCATCACCCTCCGCAACTGCGCTGCGCCCCCTCTACCTCTGCTGTTGAATGCTCTCCCAGGTCTTCCTTGTGCTTGTCCATCCTCCTTCTCTGGAGTTCCACAGGCTGTCTTCGCTCCATCTCACCCTGAGCTACCAGCTGCGGCCCTGCCCTGCTGCACAATAGAGGTCCAGCCATTGAAGAGGACCTGTCCCTGCGTGCAATACTCCATATTGGTATGGGAGTTGCCTTGCACAGTGTCAGCGATGCAGCCATCCTGTGCTTCAGACAGAAGAGGCTGAGGTTGCGTTGCAGCTCCTTGTTCCTAGCCTGGTGGAAGCGTGCTGTTTGAACAACTCTGGCTTTTCTGGATACGCTCCACCCTCCGCACCCTCCCTCCACTAAGGTCTTCCTGCATGCAGCATTGATGGTCTTTCCTGTGTTTGTTCATGGAGGGGACTGTGGGGGATGCACACGCTTCTGCACATGCCACAGCATCTCCAGACCTCCGTGGGGACCGCATTCCAGCACGGTGTACCCTATGGGTATCCAATGGTGAACTCGGGGCATGTGATTGCCAGAGGAATGCCACTTGGAGGATTATCTCTGCAGAGCCAGACTTAGCGTACTACCTCTCTTGTAACAGAGCTCACCTGTCCCTACTTGCTGCTGCAGGGAGGAGAGAGCTTTTGGAAAGGGAGATTGTCAAGTAGCGAGTGAACAGCGACGCTTTTTATCAAGTTGCTGTTCTTAAAGGCTGGTGGGTGCTGAAATGTCAGCCTAGCAGCTGTCCTGATCCAATCTGTGAGAAGATGGAGCCACAGAGTCCAGTTAGGAATACGTTGAAGCCTTGGGGTGTTTGGTAGTGAGCAGTACTGGGTGGGAAACATGGGTCTGGACTGGAGGAAGGATTTCGCTCTGGTCTCCTGCTTTGTGCAGTTTTGTTGTGTATGATGTGAGTGAGCAGCGTCTTTGGGGATGGCAAAATGGGAACAATCCCAGGAAGTGCTTATCCCTGCCTTGGCAGTTAGAGCAGAGGAACAATCTTCAGCCTAGGCTAACAAAGTGTGCTTTGGACCCAATGTGTTTGCTGGTTGCATTCTCCATCCTTTTGGAGCGTGTGTTTTGTGCAGGAGAATGTTGCTCGAACCGATGTAGCTCTTAGTAAACTTGACTTGCCTGAAAGGCTGTGGCTTCTCTTGGCTGCACTTCAGGGTGTTGGCTGCTGGTAGTTTCTTGTAAACATCCAAATGCCAGTACCAGCCCCAAATCTAGCTCATCGTTCACCAGCTAGTCTCGGTTAATTTGAAGCCATAATATTTTCTATATGGAAGGATTTTTTTTGTTTGTAGACAGCTCTTGTTTTACCCTGGTTGAGATCTTCACGTGTATGTAACTGCCCTGTTGTCCCCTTTTGCCCAGCCCAACTCAGAAGTTGCCTGGGGCTCGCGGTCCTCGCTCTGTCGGCAGCGTGTTATCCCTGTGCTGACTGGAGCCCACAGGCTGCAGCGTGCCACTGTGCAGTGCTGAGAGGTCAGCACTGCCCGCTCGCAGAGACAGGGCAGCATGGTGCTACTTCTGCCTGGTGGTGGGAGGAAGTCCTCTCCTTCAGTGACAAAATGAGTAAGAAGCAAAGCCTTTTGTCTTGGTAGCCCTGGCTAGAAAAGGGAAGTCCTGATGCTAGGTCAGAGCTTGCTCTTCTGTAAAATCCCACTGCCCTGGAGTCGGCCCTACCCCTACCGCTTCGATGGCTGAATGACAGGGAGAAGTGCTGCCTGACACCCCCTGCCCCGGGTGCCGCTCCCAGACGCATCTGTGAACAGCAATCTGGCAGGAGCTTCTCCGGGAGCTCAGGAACAGCCAGTCCTTGTTAGACCTGGGCAAGGTGTGCCATCAGCCAGTTGCCCGCTGCCATGAGCTGCGTCTAGTCTTGTGTCTTGTAGTTTATTGCTCGGCTTCTCAGCTTGAGTTCTGTACTGACTCCACCTAATCACAGTAAAGAGGTTTGCCCATATTTTAGCTGTGACTTCGCCATGTTTTTCCAGCTCCAGAAAAGCGAACACTGGGAAACCACATCTTTCAGTACGTCAGATAATCACACACGCAGAATTAGCTGTCACGTTGAGGTAATGGTGACTGACCTGTTCTCTGTCATCCCATGGAGAAACTTCCCCAGTCATTTTGTACCATTATATAAATATATATATAAATATAAATATATAAATACAATATGTGAAGACATCTTATTGGTTTTTATTTGAAACAATTTTTAGGCTTGTTTTTGGGTATCTGTGCTGCCTGTAATGTATTGACCTGTTTTATAGGTGCCTTTTTATTAAAAAGACAAATTTCAAAACCTGACCCTGCACCTGTCTTCAGTTTGCTCTGTGATTTTCTGCCAGGCTGCAAGCAGGTGTGCTCAGCCCAGCTCCCAGGAGCTCAGCCAGCATCTGTGTGGCAGGCTGGGGCTGGTCAGAGGGGCTCGGCTGGCCCCGCTATAAATTAACTTAACCTGAGGTGGTGGCTCCATTTGAGAGGAGAGGAGCTCTTCTGGACTACGGGGAGTCATCTGTGCTTAAGGTATGTTGGGACTTGGCTGTGGTCTGAGTTTTCTTTTTTTCAGTGAAGTTTGGGCAGCCTCCTCTCATAGCAGGGTCAGCTGTTCAGCGCCCACAGAGGCCTGTGCAGGGTGGGTGATCTGGCCCTCCTCATCGTGTGCTGGCTCCCTGGCATTGAAGGAGACGCAACCACATGGCTCAGAGCAGTTCGCTACCATATTGTGGATTTTGCTGCCTAAGTCCAGGCTGTGCTGGCTGTTCTCTCCTATCCTGTGCTGTGCCAGCCCGTCTGCTAGCTCCTGTGGCTTGAAATGGATCATCTTTCCGAGCTGCTGCAAACAAGTACCAGTCACGAGGCAAACAGCCTCATTTCCCCCTCCTGTCTGCTGTTGGTCCCTGCCTTCATGGTGGTTCCGAGTACGTTGCCCTCAGCCACCTGTGCCAGGCAGGAAAGCTGCAGGCCCTGGGGGAAGGGTAGGTGCGGGATAGGAGCCAGCCGCCTGAGCCGCAAGCGTGGCTTCCAGCACTGCAGGTCCCACCTCCTGCAACTTTGAAGCAATTGCTGTGTGGCTCCATCTAAAGAGAAGCTCCTGCCCTTCATGAGGCAGCTCCAAGCTCCTCGGAGGAACTGGGACACCTGTGCTTGGTGCAGACCTGCCTGCAGTGTGCGGCCATCGGGCCCTACTGCTTACGGGCAGTGGAAGCTGGGCAGGGATCAGGGAGCTGCCCTCGAATGATGTGGGACAGGATGCTTCCCAGGTAGGTGAAGAGGCATGCACAGAGGTGGGGGCCCAGGCAGGGCCATCCTGGATGCCTCGAGTCCTGGGCAGGACTGCAGAGCAGAGAGGTGACCCAGAGCAGGGATGTGCTGCCCAAGCTGTCTATCGGTGGCTGAAGCCCCGCTGTTCCCCCAGCAAAGCTTGCTTGTACCATAGCTGCTGCACGTTTGTGGGGAGCTAGAGCATATGTGGAGCACGCTGTGACGGCAGCAGGTTGAGAGGCTGGTTCTGGGAGCTCAGAGAGAGGAAAGGTTTGTGCTACCGTCTGCGCAGACCTGAGGTGATGCATGTGGCATGCTGCCCAGGACCCAGGCTTACGGGCCTTGGTGGCTGTGGTGTCCTGTGTCCAGAGCCACTTGTGCTCAAAACAAGGAAGACGTGGCAGGCAGCAGTACAGGCACTGAAGTGCTTGAGCATCTGTGTGGTTCTGGGAGACTGGGGTGAGAAAGTAGGTTGCCTTCTTGATAAGGAAAATGAAATTGTGTGTGAGTCATGGTGGGGCACGGGTGCTAGAGCTGCTAGGAAGGGTGTGAGGGCGTGGGGAGAGCCCCTTCTCTGCAGCATTCCCAGGCACACGTTTATTCATGTGTTCCCTGGCTTGCGCTGATTGGTGCATGCTCTGCTGCCTACCATGGCATGCATGTGTGCAGCAGGGCGCTCTGCTGAGACACCCCAGCTCTGCCCCCTGGGAGACTCGTTCACCCCATAGGAAATGCAAAGAAGCATGCTGTTGTGTGGGTCCTTGTGCCCCCCTTCTTTGGAGTTGCCTTCAGCAGTGACCTGGGCTTTCCCTGGGTTGCCTGCTCTAGCCTTGTTTGCAGAGCACAACCCACGGCCAGGGTCGCAGAACATGCGGTGTGGACAGTGAAGAGGTGGCCTGCCCACACACCACCGCCCCAACTCCCTGCAGGAGCTGCCTCAGAACTCCCCTCACCTCAGTCCCCCTTCCTAGCAGCCTGGGGTGGGCAGAGCCCATCGGCCTTACTTGGCAGCACTGAGCTGGGTGCTGAGCAGAGCTCCCAGGGGAGCCTGAAGAGCTGCCTGAGGGCTGCGGTGCCCTGGGGCAGCTCTGTGTGAGCGCTTAGCTGGGAAGCCCGGTCTGGGCTAAGGCATGTGACACCATACAAACCTCATGCAGATGGGGAGGATTTCACTGAGTGGAAAGCCCAGCTTCCTCTGTGGTGAAGGAGAGTTCCTCCTCTTGCTTTCTTCTTGTCGCCACCCAGCAGGCTGGCTGCACACAGCTGCAGGAGAAACCATATTCGCTCTTTGGGGAAGGGTCTGCCAGCTCCCCAGGCTGGCCAAGCTGAACACGGTGGCAGGGACAGCTTTCCACTTGGGTTAGGAGGTGCTTCAGTCAGTGGAAGAGGTCCTGTAAAGCAGGGAGCTAACATAGGATGGAACTGGTTCTGAATGGATGGAACTGAACACGGCAGAGCCTTCTCTGGCACTGGGGAAGGGAAATCAGAGCAAGGTGCTCTTATGAGCCCTGTGATCTCTATGAGCAATGCTTGTCAGAAAGGTGCCATCAGCCCACTTACTGCTCTCTGATGCATTTCCCTTGCAAAGGTGACATGACTGCAGACAGCTGCTTACATTATGCTGTACATGAGAAGATGGTATTTTATTTAACTGTTTATTACAGCTGATGTCAAAACTTTCTGAAAGTTTACAAACACACTAAAAACTATAGTAACAATAGAGGCATAATCTGTTCACTCTTACTTTGCAGGCAATCTTTTCTTTACCTTGTGAACACTGTAAGTATTTTACGCCTGACTGTACCTTTCTTCAGTACCATTTTTGTGTATAAACACAGTTCCCATCAGAACCAGGGCTGGGGAGGTGTTTACAATGCATCTGCAATGGGTTTGCTCATGAGTGCAACTGTGGAGATAGCAAGGGCAGGCTTCAGAGAGCTGCTCTTCCTCTGCTGTGCGTATGTGCTTGGACAACTACGGTCGCCGTTACCTGTAGGTTTCAGCTTTGACGGTGCGGTGCTGCAGGAAATGGTGAACTGCTTGCTGTATGAAAGCTTTATGCATGGCGGGGGGGTTCTCCTCAAGTCACCATCTGAGAATGAGCTGTTGAGATCTCTGCCTGAGCTGGACTAATATAATGTGACCCCTACCATAATGACTGGTGTTTTTAGCAGGGCCCTTGGGTACAGTGAAGTTCGGCTACAACCGAGCCCTTTGTTAGTGGGTTGAACCTCAGAAGTGAGTTTTGCACAAAATTCCTCCAGCAGGAGAGCTGATGTTGTTCCAACTTTGCTTAAAAAGCAAGGTGAATGGTACAGCAGGTTTTGAAATGCGCTTGCGATTAGGGTCACGCTCGCACGACAGTTGGGATGTATGGCTCTCATACTGTTCAGGCTACAGCACCACTTAGCTAGCGAGAGAAACGTAATGGAGCAATGCTGTGTACATGCTGCGATGTTATGCTGTGACAAGACCTAATAGGAAGCAGCAGGCTGCCCCAGTCCACTAGGGCTGCCCCACACGCCAGCTTGCGGTGTGATAATTCACGACAGTGAAAGCTGCCGCTCTTCTTTTTGACCAAACCATTAACAAGCTTCTCTGATCTGAGCAGTTCCTGGGTACACGTTGTTCAGGGCAAGACCAGTGCCCAGGTTTGTCTTGTGTAAACCTGGATGGATGCACGAAACCTCTGAAAGGTGGTTAGATTTTGCTCCACCTTAGATGCAGGTGGAGCAAAAATACCAGAAAAGTACAATGCAAAGCAAAACGCTACATTCCCTCTCAGCTCACTAAAAACAAGAGCAATTATGCAAATGAGCTTTTTTCCCTACTCTGGGGCAGTGGGTCTCCTTGCTCTCAGAACCCACAAACTGCTTTACAACTAGCTGCAAAAAAGAAAGTTACACATTCAGCCTCACAAAGCCGTGTGGTTTGTCTCCCCTGTGCTCAGTCACAAGACACAAGCTGTCTCTTCAGACAACTTTCTTCCTTAAAGGAAAGCTTTTGCATAGTCAGGCATTCAGTTCAGCAGTTGCTCGCTGGAGCTCTTTAACAGCAGTAAAATGGATCGAATGAGTGGGATAGGATGCAGCTGGCTGGAAAGGAACCCATGACAGTCAAATCTTTCAGTCCATGGCAGGACCTTCTGGCGTGAGCCATGAAGATCAGCGTGCCACAGCTGGCCAAGGGGATGTCATGCAGCAGAAGGAGCAATATTGCAGCCAGAGATCACCCAGCACTGTATGCCCATGCTATTGGAGTGAGCTCTGTATTCCCTGCTGGTCCTACCTGCATCTCTCGTTCCAGCTGCTGTGGCCAATGAGTCCCACAGCTTTCTTTGGACATGTCTCTATGAAGCTGAGCCAGTAAAATGGAGACCTGCTTAGCTTTTGTCCTCGGTCCTCGCTCACTGACACAACTCCACATTTACTTGGTTGTCCTTTTTTTCCTTGCCCCTGGCACCCTAGTCTCGTGCCTGGCTCTGTGCACAGGACACCTGCAGTCAGTCTTTCGAGGGAGAGGTGGAAATATCAGGTTCAACCCACTCGGGTTCATCCAGCCGCGCCAGAGTGGCTATCAGAGTCAGTGTTCACCAACAGCTGCCAGATGGATTTCCACAGGTATGAGATCCAGAAGGAGCCAGGGAAGGTATCTGGTGGAATTTCGGTGTTCAGTTGCTATTGGACCTCAGTTTCCTGAGGAGTGAAGAAAGTGGAGGGGATGCTTGTGAAACCTAGGACTGAGGCCACAGCATGTGTGCCGCTGGGAAGGAAAATTCCAGGCTGGTTCTGCCCTGCAGGCAGCCTTTCCCAGCTAGAAAGTGGAGATAGAGGTGGTGTTGTCAGACTCAATCCCACTGCCCTTCCTCGTCACCTCCAGGATCTCCTGCAGAGTCTCCTGGCTTATGCAGCTGAGCTCCTGCAGGATCCGGAAGAAGTCGTTACGAAACTTGACTCCAATGAAGGCGTAGAGGATGGGGTTGAGGCAGCAGTGCATGAAGCCGATGGCCTCCGTCACCATGATGGCCATGTCCAGCTGGTCTTCCAGGAGGCAGTTCTTGGTGAAGGCTTCTAGCTTGGTAAGCGTGTTCAGGAAGATGACGATGTGGTACGGGCTCCAGCAGAGCAGGAAGATACCTGTGACCAGGATGGCCACACGGACAGCTTTTTGCCTCTGAAGTCGCTGGGACTGACACAGGGCCCGGACAATGGCTGTGTAGCAGTAACACATGACCAGCAGGGGCACAAAGAAGCCCACGGTGTGGTAGAGGAAGCGGGTCGCCAGCCAGGCGTTGTTACCATCAATCCCAACCTCTGGAAAATAGCAAATGCTGCGGTTGCTGTCATCTGTCCAGACTTCCATGAAGATAAGATCGGGTAAGGTCAAAAGCAGTGAGCAGAGCCAGACAGCCATGCAGGTGAGGTGGATGGAGCGAGCTCTGCGTTTGCGGTAGGTGTGGATCGCATAGACGATGGCCAGGTAGCGGTCCACCGCGATGCACCCCAGTAGCATGCTACTGCAGTAGAAATTGATCTTGTGGACAGCACTGAGGATCTTGCAGAGGAACTTCCCAAAGACCCACCCAGCTAAGCTCTCCACCACACTGAAGGGGAAGGTGAGCAACAGCACCAAGTTGGCCAGGGTGAGGTGGAAAAGGAAGTTTTCTGTGGTAGTGCGAGACCGCTTGAACCTCTCTAAAATTACCAGAACCAGGGCGTTGCCTACAGTCCCCAACACAAAAATCAGCAGGTAGATGAGTGGCATGAAGACCTTTCTGAAGGGGTCTCTCTGGTTGCCAACCACAGATGAGGCTGGGTTGAAGCAAAAGTAACCCTCCAAAGAAGGGGTGGTGTTGTCGGCTTCGTAGTAGCCACTCAGCTCCACCTGGCTCTGGGGAAGAGAGAGAGTCTGGTTATCGGAGGGGGAGTTTCTGAACATGAGAACCCAGTCCCTCAGCTGCACCTAAAGCAGAGCCAGAGCAGAGCATCCCCACATCCTGCAGCCCACCTGTGTCAGTACGATGCCCATGTCTGGAGTGTGATGACCTGGGAGGTCCCTATGGTGCCAGGAGCTGCAGCAGCACATAAAGGGGGTTGTCCTGATCTCTGATAGCGAGGGCTGCTCAGTCTGTACCTTTAATTACCATATTTGAGGGTGTTCTCGTGTCCAGACAGATGACCAGTTTCATTTTCTGGTTCTTCCTGAGTTACCTGCTGGTGGCTTGTGCTTTCTCACACAGCACAGAGCCCTCCTCTACCAGCTCTCCTCATTTTTCCACCCATTTCTGACAATGGTTGTTCCTGCCCTGCCTGCTGTCTGCTGTCAGGTACGAAGGTGGTGGGATTCACCACACAGAACATCTGCACCGCAAGCTGTGTGCACTGATCCTGTCCCTCTCTCCCTCTCCTCCTTGGACACCTCAGAGCTGCCTGGGGGTAGAGCAAGGCGAGGTGGGGACAGTGGCACTCCAAGTGCTCAGAGAAAGATGATGTGGGGTGGGTGTTCAAACATGACTGGAGGAACACCTCTGAGCCACTGCGGTGCTGGGGATGGATGGTGGAGAGAGAATTCTGTTCTGTTGGTAAACCTTGTGGTTCTGAATTAGTTGCAGTCAGAGCAGGAAAGGGAACCTGAAAACACTACTGGGACCCCAGGCTGATACCCGGTAAGGAAAGTGTGATAGAGCCACCACAGGTGTGACTTATGCTTGGCCTGCTGTAGCTCTTGCCAGGTGAGCAGCCTGTATTTGGGCTGAGACTGTGGGCAAGTCCCAAGTGCCAGGAGGCTGGAGTCACACTTGGGACAAGCCTCCCAGATGGTGGGCATGGTCCAGCCAGCCTTGGGTGCCTTGCAGAAGCTGCGTGTTCGCAAAAGCAAAGGGCTTGGATGAGCACAAAAAGAGAGCAGCACAGGAGGCTTTGCAACAAGCTAAGAAATTAGTGACAATGGGGAAAAGCTCAGAAGCAGTTACCCTCAGGTCCCCCACCCACTCCCTCTCTGGAGACCAGCACCGAGACTTCAACATGAACCACAGCGGAAGTCTCTGCTTGCTGCTTTCATACCTTTCACTGCCAGCTGTAGCCGTTTGCACCTGCTGTTCCTTCTCTCATCAGCCAAAGTTCCCATCTAAAAATACTAGCCCTGTTTTAGACAGTTTTAGAGCTTATTTGGGGGTTTTTGCTCCCCCACCATGTGCCACTAAGCCAAATGACCGTGACCAGCCTTGAGCCCTGTGTTGTGCCTAGCTAGAGAAGAGTGATTTATGCTTCCTCTCTTTCAGGCAGCCTTCCCCAGGCAAATGCTGGGTGCCTCCGCATGTGACTGCCTGGGGTAAAGAGGTGACTTTACAGTGGCAGCACTTGTTTCGAACTGCTGTGCTGCCGAAAGCATCTGTGTGGCTCCAAGGGGGAGCCTGGGCGTGTTGATGGGCAGAAGTCTACAGAGCATTACTGAATGCATGGAGCAGGCAGCTGGCTCAGGTGGTCCCTGAGCAGTGGACAGTAGGAGGGTGAGTAAGCCCTTCGGGAAAGTGTGGAATAAGCTTGTCCAGCTCTTACCCTCTTCCCTGGGCCTCTATCTTTGACTGCTGCCAGAAGGAGCACTGAGCCAGACAGACCGTGGTCTGACTTAAGTTACTGATGATGTTGCCACAGTCCCATTCCCCACCAGCGCTGCACCCGGTGGTGCTGCTGCTGTGCTGTGATGCCATGGTGCTTGCTCCCACGTGGGTCAGAGTCAGCCCTCTCAGGGGCCGGGAGTCCTCCCCTCTGCCCAAAACCTCAGACACACACAACTGTCTTCCCCTAATGTAACAGTGGAACTGCAAGCCTTTGGTGAGAAGAAGCAGTCATATTTCCAAAGAACAGTTATTTTTCTAGTTTAGGGTATGATTCTGGAGGCAGCTGCTAAAGACAAAAGCCTTTAGAAATTCCTCCCAATTTGTTTTCTCCCTGGCTTGAAAATATTTCCTGCCTACTCCATATCCAGACCCTGTGTCAGGAGTTACCAACATGCACAGAAACCTGTGATGTGTTGGCCTGGGCCAGATCCTTGAATCTCCCTGAAAAAAAACCAAAACCAAACTAAAACTGCAATTTTTCATATTGACCAAACCAGGCCGCTCAGGACACAAGGGTGACCATACTGAAAATCCCAAAGAGAACGTGTTGGAACGGGACACTTCACTGGGGCGAGGTTGGAGGGTTCTAGCTTTAAAGGGGAGAAGGAAGTGATGGGAAATGGCCAGGTTTACTGGCCAGAGTGTTGAGCGCTGCCTGGAGCCATGCCAGTGCCATCAATGACGCCAGTGCCATCAACGACACCAGCGGATGGCAACCTGCACAGTGTTCAGTGGCTTTGGCTGCTGAATGGTTTCCAGCATCACCTTGCATTCAGAGCTGGAGGTGCAGAGGCTGAGCTCTACTATCGGACACCATCTGATTGCTGGTGGTGGGCAGGTAGGGAGCTTACTGTAAGTGACTTGCTGCGGGCAGGGGAAGCGTGCACTGAGCTGTGTCTGAGACATCCTGTCATGTGCATCTCCAAGCAGAGCAGTGAGTGTAGGTGGCAGCTGACAGAGATGAGTTGGAGACAAATAAAAGAGGATGAGAAGTCAGTGTATGGGCTGAGACAGGAAGGGCAGGGGCCAGAGCTGCAGGAGATGCTTGGAATGTGACAAGCCAAGGCTTCTGGGGACTCTGCTGCGATTCCCATTTCTAGGACTGGAAGAGGGTGTCTGCCTGACCTGGAAGGGGAGAAGCCAGAAGTGTGCACACAGGGCGACCCCTGTGCAGGTCTCCTGCAATACAGTTGCTGCCAGATTTGGGGATAGGCGATAAGGCAGTGTCTTTTTCTGTGACTGAGCAGTCAAACACATGCTTCAGAAGCCTGTTCCTGTGGGCTCTTTGTTCAGGGATCCCTTTTCCCCTCTAACCCATGTCTCAGAGTTACTCCAGTCTCTGCACGTCAGCTGCTTTTCTCAGTTCCCCGCAACTGCCAACAATCAAAACATTTGGCTGCAGAGAGAAGCAGTTTCTGCACTATTAGGGATTTTCCACGTGAGTCATTCCCTTCTAGCCCATGCCAGGGCCAAGAGAAGCATATTTCATTCCCAAAGCCTTAAAACTGAAATTGCCCACATTAGTGCAAGTTACTGACAGAGCTTCTGCTCATCCTCATCCCCTCTCCGGGTGCTGAACTAGGGAAACCCACAAATAAAAGCAAAGACTTTGGAAATGCCACACTACTGTAGCACAGGTGCCTTTAGGGTTCTTGAGTCATGTTGGTCCTGCTACAATGAAAACTGGCCCGCAGCACCTCAGGGGACCTGGTGGAGATCTCAGTGGCCTTTCTGCAACAGAGTTTTTGTTTCTCTAGTCTGCAGCTGAGGAAGGTTAAGCAGGAAAAGCTTTCTTGCTGTGGAGCAATGGTGTTTTTATTTTGGGCATGTTACTCTTCCACAGGGTTACAGTAATGACTGGTCCTGTATGGTATGAAAGTTTAGATGAGGCCCTTGCTGCACTCACTGGGTGGTAATGAGGTAAATGACCTTTTGATGCAAACGTTCTCATCATTATTCCTTCCATGCTTGCTCAATTGGTCAAGTGATCCTCTGGTGAGTGCACAGGGCAAGGTTTGTGTCACCACTTTGACAGGATACCATTGAGGCCTTTTTTTGCAAACCTCTGCGGGTAGGTTGCTGCTACAAGTGCCAAGTATAAGTAGAGCAACATACGGCGCCACCAAAGCCAATGCGGCATTGCTCGTGTCAGATCTGTGGCCTCTCCCTCCCAGAAAGGGAACCAAGCCTGGGAAGCTCCCAGGAGACAGAGGTGGGAAATGCACGGCACAAACTCCTGACTGTGAGAAGTCTGAGAAAAGGTATAAAACTCTTCTTGCTGTGGCACCTGACTGTCAGTGCTTAGTCCCAAAGTTAGCCGAGTTCCCTCCCTTTATAACTTAAAATCATTTAAAGCAAAGGTAAAAATCGCTAAGCTAAGGTTCTGGAAAGTATTGTATATGAAGAACAAATCCCACTGCTGCTTAATCCTGCTGTGTTAAAAACGACACAATTCTGTCACAAGCAGCCACTTGCTTATAGCATGTGACACGCCATGGGCAGGCAGGTGGTGCACTTCAGCTTTGCTGGTTCTCTGGCAGTGGGACAGATTTCCAATGGAGAGAGTGGCTGAAGGAACAAACCAGCATGGAGATGAAAAAGGTTTGGGTTTGGTTCTAACCTCTTGGCAAGCATTAGAACTGTCACTGAACTTCAGCAGAGGTCAGAGAGAGAAGTGTCTTCTGCAAAAAGGTTCTAAAGGAATGACCACTGTTCACAAAGGATTTTTATACTGGATGAATCAGAAAAAGTAAGGAGGGTAGGGCTTACCCTGTCCCCAACCATTTCCTTTCTCTTCCCTGGTGTACAGGACAAAGGAGGGACAGAAAAATTGGTAAAAATTAAATCCAGTATTCCTCTTTTTAGAGAAATGTAGAGGAATTATAGAGGTATGAAGACTTAATTAACATTGATAATATACAGCTGTGGGCTTGTTTCAGGGGTGGTGGGTTGGCTGACGTGGATAATGTACAGAGGTGGCTTATTCCTGCTAAGTAGTTAAATAGCTCTAAGGGGTATGGAAGAGTAGGGCCAGATGAAGGGAGCACCAGGTGCAGAGAGACCTGGAAGAAGCAGAGGGAGGAGAGAGAGCACGCCCCGAATGTAGGAGAGACAAGGAGAGGCCCCAGGAGAAGAAGGGAGCCCAGATGAGGAGTGGCTGGCTGGAAGAGGAGCCTGGAGAAGGAAGACTCTGAATGCAGCAGAGGCAAGAAGCAGGGTGGACTGGCCTGAAGAGGATGAAGAAACAGCATGGACAGTGGATGAACTGTTGAAACCTTGCGGGGGATTGGTGGCTGCGCTGGGGCAAGGCGCAGGAACTACTTCTTGAAGTTAACCTGGTATGGGATGGTAAAAGCCTTGTTGCAGTCGGCTAGTTTTGCTAGTGCTGTGACAGAGAAACTAAACGAAACCTGAGATCTGCTACAGAAAGCCAGTGTACTAAAAAATAAATTCTGAGCTGCAATGTTTGAAAACCAGGCTAATGACAGCACTGCTGTGGACTTCCCCTTGGATCGCACAACATACCCTAAAAGGTGCAGCTGCTGCCTTTCACTTGCAAACACAGGGGAGAGAAGTATGGGGCTGAATACAACAGCATCATCGTTCCCTATTAGAAGAAGTACTTGTAATTTATCTTCCCCTCTTCAGAATTCCCCTCTTGTAAATATACTGCGTATCGCCCTTTCAGCAGAGTCTATGGCAGCCTGTTCGTGGAGAAGGCAAGCAGGGTTAGGAGTGTGCACAGTCATACCAAGGGTTTTCACATGCGGAGAGCCAGCATTGGGTTCACTTGGGTATTCCTGTTACGTAAAGATACCAGATGAGATTTCCAGGGCTTTGCATACCGTATGCACAGTCATTTATACCACCAAAGGCTGGTGCAAAGGGTACCCAACTCAGAACAAGTGTTTTACACTCATGTTGTGTCAGTGGCTGTGCAGGGAACAGAGACTAGGACGGGCTGGCAAGCAGGGTGTAGGGCTGCAGCAGCCCAGCTCTCCCAGCGAGCCTCCCGACCCTTGGGCAGTGACTGTGGGCTTGGTCCCCACACAAGGACGATGCTTAGGGTCAGGGCTCACCAGAATGTCAGTGCACGAGGTCCCAGTGGTGAGGCAGCTGCCCCCAAGGTAATACCTGGCACCTTTGGACCACAGTGGCTGCAGCCACGTTACAACAGCTCTCTGCAAGCACAGTGCTGTTGCTTGCAGTCCCCTCATCAGTCAAGTCCAGACTTAAGGAATGTGAGGGCTGATTGTGCCAGTGTAAGAATTCACTCAAGCTCTCCCTTTGCCAATGGGCGGGTGAGAAGATGGATGGATAGAAACCAGGTCTTTCAGCCCACCCCAGCTCTACTTGCTCTCCCTGTTATCAAGCAAACCCAGGCCCGACTCACCAAGTCATAGGTCTCTGATGAGTAGCTGACAGGCCCCATGGTTTCAGGGGGCAGGATCCGTCTCTCCTCCAGCAGTTTCAGCAAAAGTTCTTCTTTTTTTGGGGTGGAGTTAATCATTTAAGTGAGTAGGGAGGGACCCAGCAAGTTACAATAGAGTATTTGCAAGGCAAATGAGCTCCAAGCATAGAGTGACCTAACTGATGTAAAGATTAGCATCTAGCTTTATCATCTTTTTTCTAGTGCTGTAAGCTGATTTTTCGAAGTATGGTTTGAAGAATCCACATTCCTTTGGTCTGTACCAGAGAAAATCCAGAATGTCTGCAGGTCTTTCCTGGAAACCTCCAGGGCTCTTGCCCATGGCGGTTCTTGTCCCAGGTGGTCCAAAAGGCTTCGGAAAGCTTTGTGCCGAGGGGCACCCTTACCAGAAAGATCCCCAGATCTCAGCACCTCTCTAGAGCTGTACAATACTTTGAAGGCAGCCGAGATGAAATGCATGGGTCTGGTCTGTATGGCCATCGGCCTGCACCTCAGGGCTCTCCTGGCTGCTTTAACCTCAGGGACCTGCAGATGTCTTCTCCTTCTGCTGCGGCTTCTCCCCTCACCTTGGCTTAGCGGGGTGTGCAGCGGCTTGCACAGGACAGCATGGCTTTGGAGGCTGCTCCACAGGTCTAAGGAATGGCACTAGCTAGCAGAAGCTGGTGTGCTGCATGACATGCAGGGAAGCCCCTTGACTAGACGTATTCCTGCAGTGCTTGTCTTGCCCACAATAAAGGTGGGAAATGGGTGTTTTGTCTAGTAATGTCACAGCAGCAGAATGACGGTGTGAAAGCCCCAGTCTGGGTCAGCAGGATAGGACAGCATCACAGCTGGCGTTTTGGCAGAAAGCTCTTTCCCTCTGAGGAGCTGAGATGGTTGACAAGCATAGTGCCCATCCTCCTCCTGTCTGGGCACAGCTGCACCAAAGCCTCTGTACCACCAGCAAGGGGCCCAGTGGGACTCAGACTGGTAAAGAAGGTGGCAGTGTTTCTGGTGAGCACTGTTTGATTTCATCTGCTCCTTATGCTTCTTAGCAGGAACCTAGTGATCCTGACTTGACAGGAACCTGCTGCCCCCAGGATGTTGCCAGCCTCCCCTGCTCTGAGGACTTTTGTGCGCACCCGCACGTGCCCACCCGACACGCCAGCCTCTGGGCATCCCTTCTCCCAAAAGTAAGAGAACGGTGAGCAGCAAAACTGGAGGGAGGGCACGGGGAGCTCATGCTGTGCCTCACATTCCCCACCTCATGGGGGGAGTACAGGCTGAGTGAGCCCTGTCCCACATGGTGTGGCTGCACTGCTGGGGCTGTGGGGTGAGGTGAGAAGTGGGGTGTCACTGTGCCTGGGAGACAGGTTAGGAAGGATGTTTTCACTCAGCTAGAACTGAAGGGTGGAGTACTCAGCATCAGTAACTTCCTTTAAGGGCTAGCAACAAGGGTGCTGCTCTCCATGGCAGGGCACATTTGGGACCCACTCTGTCTGTGAGACAGCTTCAACAGATGCTGCCTCCCCCCACCCCAACTACCCCATAAGGAAAGCAGAAGTACTTTGCAAAGTAAGGTACTGTGAGTCTGTAGGTGACAGTGATGCTGCAGAACCTCTTGGGTCAGAGGGACAGTTTGCAGGATGCCACTATGGGGAACTATAGGCTGGAAACACACCCCAGGCTGTAAGCCTGGACCTCAGATGTGGCGTGGGAATGACAGGGAGCCCCCTCCAAAGCAATAGACGCAAATGATGCCATTGTCAAGCACGTACTACACTGAGGAAGTGACTGCTACTGTACAGACACGACCTATGGGATCCACCTGTTGCTGTAACATGAAATGTAAGAAAGATGATAGAAGCACACGGGAGAAAAATAAATGGGCAGAAATGTACATGAAAAACAACGTCACTTCACAGGCAGGTAAGGAACTGGCTATGGAAGAAAATTGTCACAAAATTCAATGTTAAATATTTGAGGACTGTTTTGGTGGTCGTACATGGAAATTCCTGGCTGAACTCTGGCTTTCTGTCACAGGCACACACTCTTACTGGAGAACTATTCTTGTTTGGTCAGGAACACAAAATTTCTTTAACTTCTATAAGGTATTCTGATAACAGGCAATTATTTAGCTTTACACAAGGACGATAAAATGCACTACTTGTAACAGTTGCTCCGTTCTGTGTAACTATGTGACCAACAAGCACATCCACTGACCTGTTTGACGTTACACTGACTTTCTGAGCTCTGCCTGAGAAAAGCCAGATCACTTCTGGCTTCTGAATCTTCTTACCTCTAATGTTTTCAGTTTGCCTCATTTGCTGTTACCGCAACCAAAGCTTTGCGAAGCACATGCTGCCTACAGATGTTAGTTGTATTTACTAATCTGTTAATTTCTGTTGTCACTTGTTCTTTTAAGGTTAGAGCATGCTATTTCCTGTGTATCTCGTCGTGAAGTGCGATGCTTATCCCTGTGAAGGGTTGAGATGAAACGCAGTTCCCTGCACAGCAGGGCCAGAGCAGCAGCAGCAGGCACCCGAGAACAAATATTGTGCCCAGCATATGCCTGTGACTGTGGGAATCAAGGAGTCGAGGCTTCTCCAGCTGTAACTGCTGCACCCTTTGGCCGACAAGAAGCACAACAAACTGGCACATCAAGAAACAGGTCAGATGCAGCTTTTCCACTGCCCTGGCATTTGAAGGCACAATGCCTGTCTTTTCAGGTTCTTTTTTCTCTTGCCATGCTTGGAACAGAAGCTTTAGAAAGAAAGAGGAACGCATCAGGTGGCAGAGAGGCTGATGACCTCTCTGCCCCAGGGGACTGCAGTTCAGGACACGGCAGCTGCCCCACAGCAGAGCAGCAGGTAGTCTGGGAGTGAACAAAAGAAAAAAATAAATGAAGGACAAGGCTCTGCTGATCTTATTTCCCCTGAGAACTGGGCAGCAATATGTTAAATTGTTACACCAGGCAGGTTGCTGTGCCTGATGGGGATGGCTGTGCTGCACCTGGCAGAGGAGGGAATGGCACTGGCATCTCCTGCTGTGGCCCGCGGGCTCCTGCGGTGTGGGCAGGCTGGGCCAGGACACTGTGTGCAGCACAGGCCCCAGCTGCGCGTTTTGCTGTTGAGGCCCGGGATAAACAATGATCTGAGGATGGCCATAGATGTGAGGAGCTAGGAAAAAACGGCAATGTGAGAGGAAATCAGGTTTCCCTGTCTTTTTGTGCCCAATATGCAAAAAACATTGGAAGAAAGACTTGCCTGCAAAACATTTTGGAATTACCAGCACTTTTAGGCTAGTGTTTAAGATTATGTTCCCTTGTGCCTCGGTTTGTCAAAACCCCTGTAGACGGTAGCTCTCTAAAAAGGAGATCGCCATTTCCAGCCCGCTACCAGGGGCGGTTACAGCTCCTGCGTGCCACGGGTCAGCCTTTCAGTCTTACGTTTGTGTTAGCTGTGTTTTAACGACTACGTAAGGAAGCTGTGCTAACTTGTGCTTGGGAAACGGGACGTTTCTGGTGTCTCTCTGAGGGGGCCCACGGCAAGCGCTGCTGGCGGCTCCTGCCCCTGGCCCCGCAGGTGCCCCGCCGCAGCACGCAGCCAGGCCACACGCTCCGGCAGGCCCCGTCGCTGCCAGAGGCGGCGGCACCGGCTCGGCGGTCGCTCCTTCTGCGCCAACCCGAACGGCAGCGGGACTCGCCGGCGGCGAGCGCTCGCCCGCCCTCCGCCAAGGACAGGGCGGACATGGCCTGCGCCGGCGGCGAGCCCCCTACGGCCGCTCCCCGCAGCCGGACCCTGGGGCGCCGGGCCTGGGCCGGGCCGGGCCGAGCGGAAGCCGCGCCCCCTCCCGCCGTGCGTGTGCGTGCGTGCGTGCGTGTGCGTGCGTGCGTGCGGGGTGGGGCCGGCCTGCCCTGCCGGGAGGGGGAGGGCGCACGGGAGGAAGGAGGAAGCCGCCATCTTGGAGCGTCGAGTCGCCATAACAAGGCACCAAGGGGGAGCGAAAGGATTTTATACCTGGGCGAGGGGGGAGCGCGGCTGGTGGCGGTGAGGACAGGCTGGGGCGCCGAGGCGGGCGTGGGGCGGCGGGAGCGGGGCGGGGGGAGCTGCTGCCGCCTGGCCGAGCCTCGCGGCCTGCGGCGGCCCGCGGGAGCGGCGGGGCCTGGCGGCGCCGAGGGGGCCGCGGGCGGGGCAGGGGCGACCGGGCCGAGCCGGGCCGGGAGCGGCCGGGCCGCGGGGCCGTGGCGCGGGGCGGGGCCGTGGCGGCGCTTGTTGCCGGCCGTGGCGGCGGGCGGGGGCCGCTCCATTGTTCGCGGGCGGGAGGTGCTGGTGTGGCGCAGCTTCGTTTGGCGGGCGGCGCCGGCCCCGCGTCGCTCTCCGCCACGGCGGGGCCGACGCCGCAGTGCGGCCCGGGTCCTCCGGAAACAATGGGCACGGCGGCAGTCGACGCGGCCGGGCGGGCTGCGCTGCCGCTTTGTGCCGCGGCCGCCCCGGCCTGGCCGAGGCGCGGGGGTCAGCTGCCGGAGGAGCACAGGGAAGGGTCCGGCGGCGGCTGCCCCGGGCGCTAGCCCGGCCGCCCGCTTGCGTGGGCTGCGCTAGGAGGGCAGAGCCAGGGTGCGGGGGGTGCTTTTTTTTCCACCGGACCGGCGGTTTGCGAAATGGTGGCGCTTCTCGGCTCGGCACGGGGAGGTTTGCTGGGGCTGTTCGATGGGGCTGTGCCTTTTGCTTTTATCTCTGCCCTTCTGAAGGGTGGTTACGAGCGAGGGAGGTTGAGGGACCGAGGGAACCCCTCGGCGCCGTTATCCGGGTCTTGTAGGTGGACCCCGGTGACTTGTGACTCGTCCGGTTTTTGCAAAGTTAATGGGCAGGAGAAAGCTCTCTTCAAAGGCGCCTTGAAACAGCGCTTCCAGCTGGGAAGATAGCTAGCAGAAAAATCCTGGTTCGGCAAACTTTACAGTTTTGCTGGGAAGCTGAAACTGACATGCTTGGAGACAGCTGGGAAGTCTAGGAAGAGTCTGAATTCCTTTTCCATCCTCTTGAAGGGCTCTTGAACTTACCTTTTAGTCACTGGGGAAACTGCGCTTTTTTTGTGGACGCTGAAATTAGGAAGCAGTAGCCTGCTGGTTTTTCCTTTGCGTTTTCCCAAGGTATGGACACATTGTGATGAGTAATTGTACAGGCAAGCCTACATTCTGTTGCTTCCAAAAGGTTTTGGACTGGAAATTTCTTGGATCCTTAATATCATCATAAGGGGGTTTTCAGTTCTGGTCCATGCTTGCTTTGTGTAAGGTGCAGACTTGGTATTCTCTTTACAGGTTTGTGAACCTTTCCATTAAATACGGTGTCAATATTATTAAGTCACGTGTACCAAATGTTATCTTTTGGGCCAATAGGAGTTGTTACTGACAGCTGGAAGGTAACATCATGTGGAACGCATAAGCAGGAAGCTAGGTATCCAGTGTAAACGTGTATTACTCACTGATTCAGTTTAGACTCAGTCACTTAGTAGCTTCCTGTTTTGTGAAGTCTGTCAGTTCAGCTTGATGATATCGTTTGTTTTGCTATTCCAAATGATATTAAGTCAATGACCAGTTTAAAAACTTGAGTAAGCTGGTTAAACTAAATTCTTGGGTTGGAGGGTAAGCTGGGAGTGGTGGTGTCTGGTTTTTTTTTTCTTCCCTTCCCTTCCCTTCCCTTCAAAGGTAACATAGTTGCTATTTCCCTTTGGAAGTGAAAAGCACAAATAGAGTAACTTTAAGGTCTTGTCAATTCTACCTTGAATGTTCACTTGATATTGCGGTCCAGTTTCCTGTCCCAAACTTGTGCATAACGTTGTTGCTTGGCATTTCAGGGCTGCTTCGCTGTGTTCCAGAAGCGGGAGAATTTCAAGAACTAGCAAAGCAATTGATAGAATTCATGCTTACTTTACAGGGAGGGGGCAGTTAGTATTTTTCAAACGCTTACTCACGGGAAGGCTGCTGCAAGCATAGCCGTTTGGAAAATTATCTTTGGTGACTGAGGGTGGTGGGCACAGCTTTAGAGAAAAGGGAAAAAAAGTTTTGATGTGTGTCTTGGTAATTATCACTGAGAAGACAGAAAAGTGAGTAGTGTTGCATACTGCCTGGGAAGAAGTGATTCTTAAAATACAAAGGTAAATTGATGTGATTTGTGTAGCTAAAATTCAAAACTAATTGTTACTGTCTGCTTCTCTTGCAGATTGAAGCAAGTGAATTCTGATATAACTCAACTTTGTTAGAGGGCTTTTTTTAAAAAAAAGTTGATCCACAGTGCATCAGAGCAAGTTACTACTTTACTTTTGAGTGACTTACAGGTGCTTGCCTGCATTGCAATAAAGGACTCATATATTGAGCAAGACTTATTTATCTCTTCGTTTTGGAGAGTCTAATAAACTGTTATTACAGTTTCTGTACTGACTTTCAAAGTTTTAAAGTCTAAAAAGACATCTTTAAAAATAAAAACATGAGCACGGCCAGAACAGAGAACCCTGTTATAATGGGTCTATCCAGTCAGAATGGGCAGTTGAGAGGCCCTGTAAAACCCAGCGGGGGCCCAGGAGGTGGAGGCACACAAACTCAGCAACAGATGAACCAGCTGAAAAATGCCAACACAATCAATAATGGCACTCAACAGCAAGCACAGAGTATGACCACCGCTATTAAGTAAGTGTTTATATTGGCTGCTACAAAAGTAACGTTTAAAAGCTGTGTGTGAGAAATTGATTTTAGGCTCCCATTTTAAAAAGTTTTCTTCTGTTGTGATACTGGCTGTTGAAGTCTCCTGTGACATGTGTGACAAAACGAAAGCTGTATTTCGGTGTGCAAGCCTCTCTCTGACAGTGATCTTTGCAGTGTGTTTGTTGTGAAAATAGAGTTTGATGATGCTTTCCTTTTCAGAGTGTGTAGCCTCCTGTCAGAGGTAGTCCACTGAGCAGCAGCAGTGGCAGCATCTTGTTTTCTTGGCTTGTTGCGAGTGATATGAGAGGGAGGTTGGGGAGTGGGGAGGAACTGAACTGAAATTTAAGGCAGAGAAGGAAATGCCAGCTAGTCTCAGCCCAGTTGTGTATGCTTTTCAGTTGTTTGTTGCAGTTCTTTGTCATGGTGAGAAACTCCTTGTTTTCTGTCATTGATCTTAAGTAATAGTGCTTGCTTTCCTTGGTGTAATTCTCTGCCTTGAATTCGTCAAAGCGTGAGGTGAGATACTTTGATGGTAGGACAGTATCACAGTGATACCATATTGATTTTGGAGCTGTGCTAATAAAATGTGAGTGTGCTGGTTGAAAATTCTGAAAGATGTGAAAGACTTGGATGGTGCAGCAATGTGTTCCTCCCCCCACTCACCTCACCCATGGTTCCTTCTCTCCCAAACAACATTCACGTTCAGTTTAACTCGGTTGTGAAGGAGATGCCAGCTGTCAGCAGGGAGTGGGTAATGGAATACTCAGGTTCTTAAAGTTTGCCCAACTCATTTCTACCCTCCCCCCCTTTCTTTTAATGAGCTACTGTTGTGAAACTGATGAGTTAAACCTGTGAAAATTCACTCATGACTTCCTGGGATTGGGGAAGAGAAAGGACTTTGTCTGTACAGTGGATTTTGAGGGAGCATGGGTGACTTGAGTCTCGCTGAGAGCAAAAGACAACGTTTGATCAACAAGTGTAACATGCTGAATTTTCTCCCCAAAAGTGTGTTTTATTTTCTCACATTACTCACGGATTAAGAATGGGTGTTCCCTGGGCAATAGAAATTTTTTCTTTTTAAGTGATGAAATATTCTCATCTGTTTTTGTTATAGCTAGTTTCTGTCGTATGACTAAGTCAGTCCTCAGTTTTAAATCTGTATTCTACCAGATTGAGTCAGTGGCCTAAAAATGGGACTTGAATCATGACTGGATAAAAATTTCTCCAATTCCATGTGTGCTTGACAGACTGCTGATTTTCTCTGTTTACAATTCCCTGCCTGTTGCATCCTGCTGAGCTCAGATACAACTTGAGCTCGTATGTGTAGGTGTTTTTAGCTTTCAGGAAGTGAAAATATTATGTGTTCATCACTGTATCTAAGAAAATGCAAAATGAAATTATTAAACCAGAATTTTTAAAAAAATTATTTTAATTTCATTTTTGGTGTAGACCTGGTGATGACTGGAAGAAGACTTTAAAACTCCCTCCAAAGGATTTGAGAATCAAAACTTCGGTAAGGATGGTTGGATTGTAGGAATAAATGTTAAATAAAAGATGTGGGAGAAGCTGCAGTGGCAAAATATTTGTCCTAAGCAAACAAAAGCAGTTCAGCTCCTGCTGTTTTAAGTGAAGAATTAATTTGTTCTGCAACTGTTTGGGAGAGAGGCTTCTCTTGGGAAGCTCAAAACCTGGGTTTACTGTGGATTTCTTACTGTATTAGCGTTACAGCATGGGACTGATTGTCAATGTCTTTTGCAAGGGTAGATCAAAAGATGTCAGTGTGTGTTTACAGTACTGTGTTTGGTTATGAGAAAGCTAATGTTTCCTTCTCCACTACATGGTATTGCCCAGATGAGTGGGAGCTCCTGTATAGTATTGGAATGCACTTTGTGGCCTTCCTGCATAGGCAGTCTCTCATTGAGTCAGACCAGTCTACAGCTGTGGGATGTATGACCTAATCTTATGCATGTGCTTTTTTTGATTATTCAGGACGTGACCTCCACAAAAGGAAACGAGTTTGAAGATTACTGTTTGAAACGGGAGTTGCTGATGGGAATTTTTGAAATGGGCTGGGAAAAACCATCTCCTATTCAGGTTGTTTACAAACAGACTACTTGCAGAAACATTTGATTTTTATAAATGTATTAAAATTCTTATGCTTAAATGTTGGATACTTGTATCATGGTTTAGGAAAACTGGGATTGTGAACAGTAGAACTTGGCCCTTCGGGAAAGGTGAGAATTTCTAACACTTGACTAAATCACTGAGTCTTACAGTGGGTGACTTAAGAGATATGACTGATTGATTGACGTTTTGGAGAAGTTAACTTGGCTGGATTTTCCTTTTCACTTTGGGGCCATTAGTACATTAATCCTCTGGTCAGTAACATCCTTCACATAAGCAATCCCAGTGAGAACAGGGCTGTTCCGGAAATGTTTTGGAAAACTTGAGTTATCGTAGGCTACGTACCTTTAGTTGTTACAAAGATAACTGTGGTTTTATCCCAATCTTAGCTTTTTTCTTCTTGTAAGCACCTGGAAGGAGCGTGATGAGGAGATTATGGGAGAGAGATTAATAAGTTAGCAAATTTACTTCTCTGTCACTCCATCTTGCTTTTACTTGGAAGGCTTGTTCTGTTAAAAGCTGTTGATGTGTAAACTTCAGGCAAGTGGGGAGGTTGAACTCCCTTTTAATGGCTCTTTGAAGGATTATCATTGACACAGCTCTGCCACTTTATCTCCTTAAGACATGAAAAAGCTATGGCTTTTAGGTAATTTGTCTGCTTTAAAACCAATTCTAACCACGTCGCCTTTCCAAAACGCTGAGGGTTTTTTAGATGCTGCTGTAAAAGACAGTAAAGTGAAAAATACTTGGGGCTTGCGTTTGAATGGCTGAAGTTTCAAAAGAAAAGCCTGCTGGTATTATGAGAAGTATATCACAGGAGTGTGCAGGTTTGAACTACGTGGGCTGAGGTGGTTCTGATGTCAAGGTGTAGGTGGGTATCTTTTTTCCACAGGAGTTTGCCAGTGACAGTCTCTTCACTTGGTTTTTTTTCCTAATTTTTTGCTTTTTTCCTAAATGTGTCAGTATGGGTTTATCAATCCTGTTCTCTTATAACCAGTCCAGATAAGGACTTCGAAGTGGGATGTGGAGGGTGGAGCTATTGCTTTGCTGGGGAACTCTTTACTAATAGGCTTAACTCCTTCCTTTTGTGAGTCTGTGATGCTTGCTGTTGCAGGATACTCTGTTTGTGAAGCAATTGGATTTCACATGGTACTGTTAGCAAGGAGAGTTAAATTTTGCCAGCCCTTCAGCGAGCATGGCTTATGATTGCTCATGTGCTGTCTGTCATTGCATTTCAGGAGGAGAGCATCCCCATTGCTTTATCTGGTAGGGATATCTTGGCTAGAGCGAAAAATGGAACAGGCAAGAGTGGAGCCTACCTCATTCCTTTACTTGAACGGCTAGACTTAAAGAAGGACAATATACAAGGTCAGTTGAGATGGGTCTCACTTAGCTGCAGCCAGGTAATGGTGTCAGTTGCCACACAGTGGATGTTAATCTAAAACTGGTTTGTGAAATTGAGCAGCATAGGTTATCTGTTTGTACTTTCATTGAAGTTTAATGGGGAGTGGTGGAGGGGAGGTGAAATTTTAAAAGTCCCACAGTTGCTTTCAAAATCTTGAAATGAAAGGTGTCTTCTGGATTTTACCATCTTGCCCTGGAAAGCAGGTTGGGAGTAATAAGCAAGTATGCTGGCTGGGGGACTCATGCAGAGGGAATATCAAGGGGCAGAGAACACTTGCATGGAATTGGCCTTGTTGTAATCAGTTTCTTGATCTTGATCGGGATATCCAGGATGGAGCTCCAAAACCATAGGAATGTAGCTTTCATAAAGTCTCTGTCTTCTCTAAGGATTAGTACATAAGATAGTGTGTTCCTAGTAACTCACACTGATGCTTTTAACTTTCAGCAATGGTGATTGTTCCCACCCGTGAACTAGCCCTGCAGGTCAGTCAAATCTGTATCCAAGTCAGCAAACACATGGGAGGTGCCAAAGTGATGGCAACAACGGGAGGAACCAATTTGCGAGATGACATAATGCGGCTTGATGATACAGGTTGGAGCACTTTTGCTGTGCCACAGTTGCTCTTTGTTTGTGGCTTTTACAGTGTGGCAGTGGAATTTCTGCTTGTTGTTGTTTGCCTGTTACAGAACATAGACTACAATATGTCTTGTTCACTGTTCGTATGCTGTCATTATTCGCTCAAACTGTTCGTACGAAATGTGGCCATGAATGCTGGAAATGTTGTTTTAGTCACCCTAACCTTTTTTTTTTTTGCTTTTCTAACCTTACAGTGCATGTGGTGATAGCTACCCCTGGGAGAATTCTCGATCTCATCAAGAAAGGAGTAGCAAAAGTTGAGCATGTCCAGATGATAGTATTGGATGAGGCAAGTTGCTCATGTTAAATGTTTTGGGATTTTAACACCAAGCTAAAGCAATGATGTGTCTCAGCGAGTCTCCTTGTTATGCACAGCAGCAAATCAGCTTTGCTTAAGAGACATTCTAAGGTTATAGCACATCCATTTCTCAGTATTTTTGAGAGGGTGTTTTGGCAGAAGAATTTTTCTGCATGTGAAACTTTTAAGAAAACAGCCTAGGAAGATTTGCTCTTGTCACCTTTGCTGTTCCTGTAGGATAGACTAATGGTCTATTCTGAAATGAAGGAATGCATTTTGTTTGGTTTTAATTTAAGGAGTGAGCTGTGCTTACCATGTAATTGTATACAGAAGTGATTTATGAACATCCAGTAGCATACAGGCTTCTGAGTGACAGGTTGAGAAAAAAGTGTGAAAGCTCTTGATGACTCTGATAGGAACCCTGTTAGCTGTTCAGATTCCATATGTTTTGCCTGAATTTGATTCTGTTTAAATCAAAGTGAAAACCATGAGAGTGTAAACATCCTTTTATTGATGAATCCTGTCTCCAGCAGCTAAATCACACATCTTCTGGAGCACATGATGTGTGCTCCAAAGGGGACAGTCCCATGATAAGGGCAGGGAGAATGCTCCTGGTGGTTTGGTTTGAGTTTTTTTCCCCAATATGGTACTACCAGAAGACTGAAATCTTGCCCCATTAATTTAACTTACTCTTTGCTACCTCTGTTGTTACAGGCAGATAAGTTGCTGTCTCAAGATTTTGTTCAAATAATGGAAGACATTATTCTGACGCTACCTAAAAACAGACAGATTTTGCTCTACTCAGCCACTTTCCCTTTGAGTGTACAGAAGTTCATGGTGAGTGCAGATGTATTCATGTGCATTTGATGGTGATGACATCGCACAGGAAGTGTGTGGATGAGTGGTGTATGGCTGTTTGTGCTTATTTTTGTTAATGCATCCAAACTTCACTCATTTAATCTAAATCAGCCTAAATCTAGGACAGAGGTTTGAAAATAGTTTTTTGACCTGCAGTCGCATTCATGGGAAAGCTAGGTATGCACAGTTCTTACCTATAGGGTACTGTGGACTGTTTGCCA
This sequence comes from Falco naumanni, assembly GCF_017639655.2. Classification (NCBI taxonomy): domain Eukaryota; kingdom Metazoa; phylum Chordata; class Aves; order Falconiformes; family Falconidae; genus Falco; species Falco naumanni. The sequence continues at coordinate 90,725 of NC_054069.1, read as the reverse complement.
CTTCGTATGTTAATTACATGTCATTTGTGCTGATTTGCTTCCAGAGGGTGCTCCTGTTTGGCTTGCTCTGTCACCTTGGATTTATAAGTGATCCTCTGTGAAATTTTACCCATTCTCTCTGTTTTGTGTGTAATGTGAAGTGAGTGGCTAGGTGGTGCATTCTGGCTATGGAGGAAGTTAAGTGTGCCGGAGGCTGGGAAGTACTTAACATTGTTTTGCATGTAGATCTGCCCACTTAATTTTTATTTTTCAGAATTCCCATTTGCAGAAGCCCTATGAGATTAATCTGATGGAAGAGCTGACCTTGAAGGGAGTTACCCAGTACTATGCCTATGTAACTGAACGTCAGAAAGTACACTGCCTCAATACGCTGTTTTCCAGGGTAAGTAGTAGGGCTGGGTCAAGAGCATACAGAAGCTTTTTCCTTTCAGAACCAAGAATGAGACTGAGGGTGGCAAAGATGGCTTAACAATAATTTTTCCTTGTCAAAATGTGCTATTTAGATGAAGCTAAAAATGCGTGCTTTCTGTCTTGCACCTTTGCGTTACAGAACTTTTTTTAATTTTTCCCCCTCTGGCATAAAAATACGTGATGTGGAAGTTGCCAGCAGCATAACTGCTTTGCTTTCATTCTGGAAGGGATTTAGACTTATGTCTTGGATCATTTGTTAGTAAAATGCTGCATTTACAGAGCATGCTACTTATGTGTTCAGCTCCAGATTAACCAGTCGATCATTTTCTGCAACTCCTCTCAACGGGTTGAATTGCTAGCCAAAAAGATCTCCCAGCTGGGCTATTCCTGCTTCTATATCCATGCTAAAATGAGGCAGGTGAGTATGAAGTCTACAGTGGATTGTTCACACCACCCCAAGCTTTATTGTGTAGCTGAATTAAGTCTTGTGCTTACTTTAAATTTGCATGTTCTTTGAAAACTGAATCGCTTTGCTATCCGTGGTTTTAGACACACACCACACGCACCCTCCCTGGCCCTGACCTCTTTCCAGACTATTCAGTGTGGCTTATCAGTTGGTACTTCGCAGTACTTCAGGCCAGGTTAATTAGTCCAGTATGAGCACAGACTGTGGCCAAAAGACACAATTCTTACTGCTGCTGCCTTGCTTTTGCCAGCATGGGGAGCCATGGTAGACTACAGAGTGTAACTGACACAGATGAAAATGAGCCTGATTTAAAGCAAATGACAAAGCCGAATACTCAGCTGAGTGCCCTGTGTGGCTTTGCAAAGAGTAAAGTTTGCACTGTGCAGGGGAATCTGAGAAGTCTGTGAGGAGGCTTTGCTCAAACCTCTTGGTGAAAGCCCCAGCTGCGGTGTGGTGACTGAGCGCGTATGGCCTTGGTGTAGATGATGACAAATGCCAGTGCAGCTTTGCTGGTGCAGTGGTTTCTGTTAATTGTACGTTAGTTAGCTCACATGTCCTCAAGCTTCATACTTGTAGTTTCCTTGTTTTCAGCAAGTGTACGAAAAGATGTCAGAAGGTTGAAGTGATGCATGTAAAACAGTACTACTTTGAAATCTTTTTTTCATTTTATACTTAAGCTAGAATAAATTCAAATGAAAGCTTTAGAGGAAATGTAGCTTGCTGTTCATGGAACTGACAGGTAATGCCAGTGTTTGATCAGTCAGTAGATGATCTTTGTGAATAAACACAACATGTTGTGTGCAGAAATTTTCAACTTGCTGATTCCTGCTGTTAATTTTACTCCTTAACAGTGATATTTACTTAATCTTTGTGTGGCCCAAAGTGACTTGTTTGTTAGAGGAGAGTCTTCACAGACAGTTGACTCGTCCACCCCTAATTCTGAATTGGTAGTGAAAGCTTCATTTTCCGGTATGAAGTATTTACTGCCAATTTCATTGGTCAAGGGAGTGAATAAAACATGCTTGGATTTTGTCAGGGGGCTGGGGGAAGATGATAGTCAAAATACCAGTTTAAATTCCTTGCTGTGCATTTCTTGTAATTGTAACTTAAGATACCCCTGAGATGGCTTTGGGGCAGCTGTAGGAGGCTTTAAAACACAGTCAGGTGACCAAAGGCCCCTCTGGTAAGTTCTTCGGAATATGTGGGAATGAAGTGCTAAAAATGTACTGGCACCTTTATTTGACTCAGCTGTCATCTAGTGAGGAGGGGGAGGAATTCGTGTGATTGAAGTTTGGTGTTTGTAAATTGAATGTTCCTGAAAGTCACAGCTGTTTTTCTCTTTGTTTCGTTTGTTTTTATAATATATATAAAATGTATGTATTTCCAGGAGCATCGCAATCGTGTGTTCCACGATTTCCGAAATGGCTTATGCCGCAATCTTGTTTGCACTGGTAAGATTTCGTAAACATTTTCGTGTTTCTAAAGGTTGTGATAGAAAGCAGATTAGCCATTAGCCGAGGTATAATAGAGAACTTGATTTGTAGTAAAACAAACTAGTATGTTTTCACAAGATGTCTTTTTCAAGCCTGCATGTAGCAGGGTGCAGCACTCCTTTAGACATGTAGATTTTTGTCTTTCATGACAAACTGTCAAGGTGCAACTTGCTGACAGATGACTTAAATAGTGCAGAAAATACTATCACAGTAATGTTCTCTGTAGACTTTGATGTGTGAGTGCTCTCTGCATTGTGGGGCCATAAACTTCACGAAATATTCATAGAACTGTGGCTAGAATCACCTGAGTAAGTTTTGTGGATTCTTCAAATGTTTATAGCTCACCTTTTCTAAATATTTTTGTAGTTTTGATTGGCCTCTGTGTGATCAGAGTTCTCCATTGTATGGCTGCTGCAGCAGTGCCTGCTGATCACTACGTGTGTCTGGATTGTCTTAACAAAAAACACTAGAAGCGGAATAAAAATATTTGAGCTAGTGGGATGTAGTTCCGATGCTGAGTCTTTTGTGACATTGGTAATGCACAGTCACGTGTGAGGAGATGCTTGTATAAGATGACCTGCTGAGAAATAGTCTAACATGGAAAAAAATAGCTTTGTGCTCATTACTTTTTCAGCATAGATTTGCAGATCTGGTGTTTTGGTCATTCTCCTGATGTTATTATTGTTTATAATGGATAAAGAGCAAGAAAAAGCTGTAACAGAATTGTATGTAAACTGTCTTTGATACAAGGAAAGCTTGTATCTGGAAGGTAGTGCAAGCCAATGTTAATCACTGTTAATCTTCCCACCCTAAATACTGTCAGCATTTGATCTGCTTGAAATTAACTTTGTGACGTGGATTGTCTTTCAGATCTGTTTACCCGAGGTATTGATATTCAGGCTGTGAATGTGGTGATAAACTTTGATTTCCCAAAGCTGGCAGAGACTTACCTCCATCGTATTGGCAGATCAGGTGAGAGGAAAAACATCTTTTAGGTACAGCTTTGCTGATGACTGTGATGTTTCTTAGGCTCGAATTGGCTTCTGTTTTTTTATTACTGTATCTGAGAATTAACTTTAGTTAGCTGTGATTTTTTTTTTTTCTTTTCCCCTGACCAGTTCATTCTTGGTATCATCTCTCAACAAATATCTAAATAAAGGGCTGGTCTTTTGAAACTGGCCTGAACAGCCCAATATGGGGAGGGGGGAAAAAAAAAAAAAGCGTATCGTGCCTTAATCTCAGGAGACTTCCTGGTGTTCCTGTTTGCAGTTTGGGAAAATTCTATACTGAACGCTTAGCTTCTGTGGTGTGTTAAGCCTAGTTTTCTTCTGCCTGTGCCAGGGTATATTTCTAATGTCAGGACATCAGCAAAATATATCCTTAAGAAAGGCAGTAAACAAAGGAACTCTGTATACTTGAGCTTTGTAGTTCAGGCTTGTTCAAGAATTCTGTTCCTGAAGAAGGGTTGGACATACATAATGCAGTAGTGGAAGACTTTTAGCTGGTAATTAATAAGGAGATATGGTCAAAGCATTTTGAACCTCCTGGGTTTTCTTATTCCTACAGCAGTACAAAACTCCTTACCAAAAACTGATGTGAAAGTTGTAGAGACCTGTGTTGGGGCCTGGGTTTTTTTTTATCATTGGTGATAACGACATTAGTAGTTCTACAGTCTGCAGACTTTTTCAGTCAGCCTTCTATTACTCAGTTCGGTCTTTTTTTTTTTCTTTTTTCTTTTTTTTTTTCCCCCTCCTTTCTTGTCAAGGTCGCTTTGGTCATCTTGGCCTGGCCATCAACTTGATCACCTATGATGATCGATTCAACCTGAAAAGTATTGAGGAGCAGTTGGGAACTGAAATTAAACCCATACCAAGCAACATTGACAAGAGCCTGTATGTGGCAGAATACCACAGTGAACCTGTAGAAGATGAGAAACAGTAAACATGTGCGTATGTAAATGCCTTCCTGAATAGAGAAGTTGTGTTGGATGAAAGAAGTGCTGATGTGTGAATGTAACCACAGGGGGAGAGGGAAACTGCTGTGCTGAAGAGGCTCTGGATGTGAAAACAGGGGGTTGAAATAGACCATCTGTGCAAGGAATTCTGTGGATGTGCTGAAGCTGGGAGGGGGGGAATGAGTAATTTTTAGTTGTTCTAATTGAAACGCTGACCATACACTCAGGAGACCAAAAATCGGGGAAAGAGGGGAGTGGGGAATGGTGTTTGGAGAAGCCAGGATGGGCTGCTAGGAATCTAAGGAATTCTTTCTGTACTTTGTAACTAAAAGGAGAAATCGATGAGGGGCAGGGAGGAAGGTAGTCCTCAAAAAGATTAGAGAAAATGGATAGCTTTGAGAACAGTGCACTAACAGGAGAGCCTGAACACCTCACCAGTTAGAACAGATTCAAGCTGAAGGTGCTGCATCTTTTGCATCCTTTGGGTCATAGAACTCCTGCAAGTAAACAAATTGGGTAGAGAAGCTGTAATTCATCTTTGCTGCCACTCGAGGTCGTCTACATAGCCTTTGAAGAAAATGAGGTGTGCTGTCAGAGATTCTGAAGTATGCCCTTTCTGATCTTTGTCTGAGGAGAAACTGCTAAGTTGAGCCCCGTAAGAAGAAAACTCACCCTGGATTGCAGTCAAGCAGAATAGCTACAGGACAGTGTTTGATCGGGTTTTAGTTAAGATGCAGTACGGTGCAAGATCTGACACTGTACAGTTTGGATTGAAAAATCATTCTTTTGTGTAATCTTCCTGGAGATGGTGAATTAGAAGTAGAATCCCAGTGAAGTTGCTGAAATTCTTCTCGGGTGACACAAAAAAAAAAAAAAAAAAAAAAAGCGGCCATAGAAGCAGACTGCTAGATAAGTCCTGAAGGACAGCAAAGGAGTAGACAGTTGTGCTCCATGAGTGTAACAGGGTGTTAGCAAGCACCTTTGTGTGCGAGGCTGTGGTTGAGGTTGAGCTGTTCCAAGTGCCCTTTGCTTTTCCAGAGCTGCTGTGTAGTCAGTGTGATTCATTACTTTTGTTCTGGTTTTGCATAGAATTGGTGGTAACTGTTTGTGTTGTGGTTGTTTTTTTGGTTTGTGGTTTTTTTTTTTTTTAGGCTTTTGATTACACATGCCAGACGGTGAAGCCCTTTGATCCGGATCTGTGACACATCGTTTCTTTGGGGATACCCTTCTCTTTGTGGGTTTTTCTTCGTCTTTTCATTTTGGAACTATGAAGACTAAAGAGCTTGGCCTTTTTTTCTTTTTAAATTTGGCAGCAAGGAAGAAAGAAGATAAAAGGAATGTCTTTTTGTTTTTCCACTTGTTTGCACTGTGTGCTGGTTGAACATTAGTTGCACTAACTGCTGGTTTTAAATTTTTCTTTTCTTTGGGTGGGAGGGGCAGCAAGGGAAGAAGAGAAACCCTGAAAAGAGAAGAATCTTGATGAACGCAAGCTTGTCTGCTATTTCAAATTCTTCAACCATCGACTGAGTGCATTTCAACTTCTCCCTGGTTACTCATCTGTTTTTAAGCTAAAGAGCTTGTTACTTATTCGTGCAAAGTGCCTTATGCTATGAGACCATTCAGAATATCACCTTTCCGACACAGCCCAAGGATTCAACAGACGTTTTTGGTTTCAGGTCAAAGTTCCCCTCTCTTCCCCCTCTCCTCCTCCCCAAGTACTCAAGCCCAGGGCTGGGAGGTGAAACCTATTGGTAATACTACTTTTTTCTTCAACTTTTTTGTTTTGTTTTCTTAATTGGAGGAGTTGATATGCATCTGCAGTTCACCCACACTGTAAATACCTGTATTTAAAATGAAACCAACTTAAAATCTGGGCTGATTAGGTGCAGCATCATAGCTCCAGAAGGAAAGAGTAGCCTGTCATCCTTTGCAGGAGCCATAAGAAAAGCCCTATGCTCTAGCAGAACACTAAAGACTGGTTTCCATAAAAAGTCTCCATTAGTAGTTACAGCACTTGATATGTAGACTTGTTTCAGAGCCATGGCCCTCTTTCTTCTGGTGCAGTGTGTCCCATAGAAATTCAGATGTGTATATTGTACAAACTTTGTAAATATGATTTTTTTTTTCTGTTTAGGTTCATGTGTAACTTTTTCTTTTGTGATGAAGGTTGCTGGGGTTAAAGGGATTAGACTGATTATGGGAGCAGCTAAAGATGAGAGGGGCTCAGTTTTCTGCAACACTAAACAATGCAAAGTGCTCTGATGTCTGTGAAGAGCAGGCCTCTACAAGTGTCCCTTGTCAGGGTGGGTATGCTGTGGTGCTAGCAACACTGTCCTGTGCCGCTTGTATGGAAGAGGTCATTTGTGGGGCTGCAGGGCCTTCAAATCTGTAGCTGAATTTGAGACACTCTTTGATTTCCCCCTTAGAAACTTCAGGAACTTGACAAGCTGTGAAGGGGGCTGTGACCTGTGTTCCACCATGGCATGAGGGAAATCCAGCAGGTGCCAGTGTTGCTGAGCTGTTGTATGCCTCAGGCATGGATTTGGGTTTAAGAGAAACCATAGAAAACCAATTTACATGCATAAACTTACAGTTCTGGACCTTTGTGGGACTGATTTACTTCCTGCAGCATCGTGCATTTTCTGCCCAGAGCGGCCTCTATGCTGACTTGCAAGCGGGTGAGGGCAAACCCCTGGTAATGTCCGAAGCTGCAGAAAGCTGCTTGCTGTCTCCTGTTTTGGCACGACTCGCTGTCTGTCATTTTGCATTGTATATTGCTGAAAAGTGCTTTCCGGTCAAGTAGTGTTGCTTTAAATTGTGCCCCTCCCAACATGCTTGAAGTTTGGCCTGATCTACAGGCAAAAGGAGTGAGACAAATCAAAAACTGTACTCTTTTTTTTTTAAAAAAAAAAATTCCCTTTTAGCCTGTTCACCAACACTGTCAGGAGGCACTTGAATGAATGTGGTCCCTTTTGCTTGGTCCTTTCTTGCGTATACAGATGCTGCATTCACACCACGCTTGCTTACCTTTGACGCAGGAATGAATTGTCTTAACTTCTCCCCATTTTGACCCTTTTTCTTTCTTGAAATTTGAGTCCAATTGTTAGGAACTACAAGGTGGACTTATCCATCCCATTTCCTTGAGGATCAGAAACATAAGACAGGTGCCTCCTAACAACTTTACAAGATGGAAAGGTTTTTGCGTTTGGGATTTTTTTTTTTTTTTGTCAGCAGTGACTCCGTAATTGTAGCAAATGCTGCACTAGAGTACAAACTCAAGAGCTTGGTCACAGACACTCTGTGAGCCACACAGCTTACATCTGACTGGCAGGTACTAAATGTAAACAATCCTGGGGTGCTTTTTGGGGGTGGGGGGGTGGGACTTTGCAGGTGGTAACTTTGACCAAAAGTAAAATCTTGCTCTTGTACTGCAGCCAGCTTATGATTTTCCAGAGAGACAGAAGAGGGATCATTTTAGTGCAACAGACATGAAAAATGTAAATAAAAGTTTTGTATCTTACCAGGGCATGCACATGTAATAAGAACAGGATAGCGATGTTGAGTCAGATGTGTATGCTCTGCTTGGATTTGTGGTAGGTTAGCCTGGTGCCATGCGTTGATGGTCCCTCTTAAAGCACAGAACTTTTGAAAGTATTACTTTGAACTTGGCCTCTACTTGAGGAGTGGCACTTACCTAAACTATCAGGGGGCACCAGTTTTAGGTGGCTTCTTATCAAGAAGGAAGCGGCTTATTTTTGGTGCTAGTAGGCTATCTATAACAGATATGATCTTGCAAATGGAAAGATGCTCCAAAGGACTAGGGTAATCCTAGTGGTTTTCTTTGTTTTGTTTTTGTGGTTTTTTTTTTTTTAATTTTATTTTGGGGTTTTGTTTGTTGTTTTTTTTCCCTACTCAGGAGTAAGTAGTGTGTACAAATCTTGGCTTGCTGAGATTCCTTGCAAGCTCCTGGTTTTGCTGGTCATGTGCCAGCCTTTACATTTACACATTAGTTGGAGCCTTCAGTGATGAGCCCTAGGTCAGATACTGCCTCTGACAAAGATAATGTGGCTGAGAACCTGATGTATTCTGCACTTTTCCCCTCGGAGGTCTAAAAGTGTCATTCTGTGAATCTGACAAAATGGAGCTCCACAGCTGGGTGAAGTGGCTGTGAAGGGAGTGATGCCACTCTTCAGGCAGCTTACTTGAGAGAAACTGTAGACTGGTCTCTGGGTGCACACTGTTAGGAGTGCCCTGCAGTTGTGGAGGGCTTTTCCCAAAGGGAGGGGGGTGGGCTGGTCTCAAATACACGTTTCAATTTCCAGAATGAGATGGGAGCATCTTTCCTTTGCCCTCTGTGACTTTTCTTGTGGGTAAGAACAGGAAGCTCAACATGAATTCATGTTGTGTACATGTTGGTATCAAATCATCTCATTCTGATCTTTTGTTCTTTATTTTTACTTGGGATGGGGGAGGGTGTCTGCTCCAGGGATTTAAAAATGCTTCACACGCTTGGTTGTTTTGTTTTTTTGGTTGGTTGGTTTTGTGTTTTTTTTTTCAAAGGACTGATAGGACACAAACCTGAGCAGATGGCTGTCCTGCCTCAGTTTCCATTCTAGAGGTTATGGAGATGCCATGCCATGTCCCCTGAGCTGACGTTGCGGTGGTTCTTGTCCTTGTGCTGGACTTCGTAGTGCCGCTGGGGCTGAGCAGCTGTTGCTTTCTGAGGACAGAGTGAATTTTGTTCCCAGGAACTCCAGCAGTACGGCCACTGTGGTAATAGCTGGGCAACAGTAGTCCATGCAGGGAGTTTTCAGATTGCTGTGTGACCTTCTGGTCTGTCTTTTGTGAACCACGGTTTACCTTCATAAAATAAACCTGGTCTCTGGACCAAAGAGCATGCATCTGATCTTCAAAATGAGCCTTTGGCAGGTTGTCCTATAGGTTTTGCTCAGTTCACCCTCATGTTGCTAAACCGTCCCTGTGTGGAAGCATTGTTAAATTCTGCTGTAGACAAGTTAGGGAAGGGTAAGGAGGGGTGGGGGGGAGGGATGGGTTTATTAAGATACAGCCTTGCTGTATTTTAACCAATAATTACAGGGAAGGGGTGTCAGGAGAAGAAAATAGTCACTGTTCCCTTTATTGAAAGAAACTGGAACTTTTATTTCAAGAAAAGTTATTTGCAATTCAAGTGGAATATTGTAATCCACGAGTCCCTAGTGAAGAAGTTTGTATTCTTACCGTTAACCAGCAAACAATATGGACTAGTTCTTGAAAACATTCAGGGGAGGGAGGGGAGAATTGGCTTTCTGTTAAATCGGTAATTGGCAGACTCCAGCGGAGCTCCAGTTTTGTTGAGAATGTATTTTCTCTGGCTGTATGTGCGTCGCAGCACTGACTTGTGAAGAGCTTCATGAGTTTCCAGTGCAAAAAAGTTGAATGGTAAAATCCTGATTTTGTTGACTAAAACTCAATAAAAGCTCCCTGGAAATCCAGTTCGGTCTCATTTTTTTCTTCGAACAGCACGAGCAAAAAACATGCACACCTCTTTGTAGTGAGCCCTGGCACATCAGATGCCTGCAGCCATCTTTGGAGAGGAGTCAATTTTGATAAAGGGAAAGGTGCTCTGCCTGTGAGAGCAATGCTCAGCCACAAGAATCATTCTCTTTTTTGTCCAGACCCTCCAGCCTAGGCAGTATGTGCTCTTCCAGGGGGAGGTGCTCCACACTCTATTCTTTAGTAGGCTTTACCTGCTGCTTTGACACCCGGAGTTTCTGCAGCAGTGCAGCAGAATCTTTCCATCTTTCATGAAGAGTCACCCCTGACTTCTGCTTCGCTGGCTGCTCATGTGCCAGGAAAGCTCTTGTGTGTGCTGTGCCTCTGGTCATGTCAGTTTACCTGCAGGACAGCCATGGGAGTTTCTGTTCCACGGGTAAACAGAGGAAGTGGGATGTGATGTGATGGGCTCTTCTGACCAGAGTGACTTGTGGTCTCAGCTGAAGTATCAGTGAAAGGTGCACCGATTTTTTTTGCTCGCGCTTAGGGGAAAGCTCGCTAGAAAGGCAGGGAAAGCTGCTGCCTGCCACGCTTTAGTATATAGGTTAATACTATATTCCCAACCCATGGTTCTTGCAAGCAGAGTAGCTGAGCACCATTGGCAGTTAAAACCAGGAGTAACGTAAAAACTATTTGGGAATCCTTGTGGAAGAGGCCTTGTGAAACTATGTACAGCTGAAGTGCAGTGTGAAAATTCCATGGTATGTGTCAAACACAAGACTGGCTTTTCATCAGGCAGCTCTGTAAGTGATGGGGTGCGGGAAAAGGGTTGCCCTATTCTGAGCACTAACCTCTGGAGCTTGAAGCTGGTAATGCCATGAAAGCTGAAAATAGTTTGAAGCTGTGACCAAAGCTCCACGTTGGGAATCAGTACAAGACCTTCTGGAGACTGGAACTCAGTGGCTGCTATCTGAAAATCTCATGGGTAACTTGTCCAGCATAAGTATAGCAGAAACTGTGTATGCTGAGTTTCTGATTCGTAGATCCTGGAGTTCTTCCTTTTGTTGGATTCTTTGGCTAGAGCCAGCCTGATTTGCTTTAGCTGCACTAGAGCAGTGTGCAGGGTATTGAAAAACTCTGTACTGGTCAGTGAAGAAAAGGGAATGAAGACTGGAAAGAAGGTAATTATGAAGGATGGTGACTTTTGCAGGCTTTTAAAAATTTGGGAGGCTGGGGGGAGCATGTTGGTTTCAGGTGGCTGTGCTGTCACCTGCTCTTAGTCAAAAATTCCACAGACCAAAGCATAGGTGAGCCCCTGAAATCTGCCCAAATGAAAGTCTGATGATAAATACTTCAGTCTGGTTTAGAAGTGTAAACTGACAGCTCTGCCATATTAGGAGCTCGCATGTCAATATGGGGAGGGGTTGTGTGGGTGGGCAGAAAAAAGCCAGTGTTACTGCAGGCAGGGCCGGAATGTCCCAGCATCACCGGGAAGGCTGTAGCCGGCTCGGCTGCAGCATTGTGCAGAGGACAGCGCAGCAGGAAGCGGAGGCTAAAAGCGGAACTGGATGATGCACTGCAAGGAAGGGTGCTGCAGGCCTGGCAGCCTCTGTCCTTTGGGATGCAGCCCGCTGCTGGGGCTGTGCCAGCCTTGTCCGGCACTGCTGCTGGGAAAACGCCAGTGCCTGTGGCAGAGCTGCGGGGCTGCAGCTTCCCTGCGACTGTGCTGTTGGGGATTGCATGCTCTGCTGTGCTCCTGTGCCCCTTTAGTAGCATCCTGTAGCAAGGTGTAGAGTCACTTAAGGGAGCCTGGCTGCCCGCAGGGCTGATGGGCCGTGCTGGGGCTGGCCGGAACAGAGTTTGTGTTCTCCTTAGTAGCCCATAAGGTGTTTGGCTTTGTGACTAAAACAATGTCGGTGGCACACTGGTCCTTTGGCCACTGCTAAGCAGTACTTAGTGTTGTCTCTTTTGTCTTTTCCCCCCAGCCCAGCGAACAGGCTGAGGGTGCACAAGAACTTGGGAGTGTACACAGCTGGGCCAGCTGACCCCAACTGATGAGGGGATATTCCATGCTGTATGATGTCATGATCAGTAATAAAAGCTGCAAGAAAGGAGTGGGGGAACATTTGCAGTTACAGTTTCTGTGTCTTCCCATGGAACTCTTACACATACTGAAGCCCTGCTTTCCAGGAAGGGGCCTGCCAATGGGAAACAGTGAATTAATTCCTTATTTTGTTTTGCTTGCATGCATGGCTTTGCTTCATCTATTAAACTGTCTTTATTTTGATCCACAGGTTTTCAGCTTTTGTTCCTCCAAAACTCTCCCTGCTCCTGTGGTGGGATAAGGGGGGCTCTTAGCTGCTGGCAGAGTGACCCTACTACACAGGCATGTGACGGAGGGGGGTGTCTTGAGGCAGAGCTGGTAGACAATGCTGCTTCAGGCTCCTCGGACACTAGAGCACAGGGTTTTGCCACATGCTTCTCGTCCCTTTACTTGATCTCTGCTGAGGTTGTAGAGGTGACAACAGGCAAATGAACTCGGTCAGCTCATGCTCCTGGGCCACGTGGCACTGGTAAAGCCAGACATGGCTGTCAAACAGAGCTGGCAGCAACGTATGTCCTCTGGCAGATGGCCTCCTGATGCAGCGGAGAAGCAGGGCCTGTAGGAAACGCTGGGCTGGAGCCTGCGGAGCCTCTGGAGGTGCTGCCTGCACGAAACCCTCACACGGCAGGGGCACGAGCCCTGCACTCCCTAGCCCTGGGCCGCACCGTTCTGCCCTGAGACCTGCTCGTGGTGGTTTCCCACAGGCCGTGCGATGCTCCGGTCAGACGTCAGGCGTGAGCGATGGCTGCAGCAGTTCGTGCTAGAAAGTGAAATGGGCGCGGAGGTGCGGGGCCGGTAACTGCAGCAAGGTGACGCCACACTACGAGCCTGCCGCAGTTGCTCTCGTGTCACCCCCGGTGACGCGAGGCGCCCCCTGCCCCCGCTGGCGGCGCCGTGCCCATCCGCACCGCGGCCTGGAGGCAGCGCGGCCCGCCCCCGGGGCGGTACCTGCGGGCAGCCCGCGCTCGGCGGCGGCCCTGGGGCGCGGCCAAACCGCAGGGCGGCGCCCTCCTTCTGCTCCACGTGACCTGCGCGGGCGCCGGTCACGTGAGACGCGCAGCCCAGGGCCCGACCCCAAAATGGCCGCCTACCTGCAGTGGCGGCGCTTCGTGTTCTTTGACAGGGAGACGGTGAAGGAGCCGGCAGGGCCGGATGGGGCCGGCGGGGCGCCTTTCGCGCTGCCCCCGGGCATCGCCGTCTGCGACTCCGGACGGGGAAACCTGGTGTTCGGGGATATCTTGCGGGGCGGCCGCGCTGGCCCGTGTGGGCCTGGTGGGGTTCGGTAGGCCCGTTGGGGCAGCGGGTGGGCAGCGGGCGCTGGTGGGCGCGGGCCCGGGGTGCCCCGGCCCGGGGTGGCGGCGGGCTCCCCTGCCTGGCCTTTGCCCGTTGAGCAAACCTGGCCCGCGGCGTTGGACACCCCAGGGCTGCTCACCAAGTGCGCTGGCAGCTGCCAGGCTGAGGCAGGTGAGGGGCCGGTGGGGCGGGCGTGGGTTCGGGTAAGGCCGGGGCGCATGCCTGGAAGGGGGTGGCGGGGGAGCTGTCCCCTCTGTGCGCCTTAACTCTGCTGTACATATGGAAGGTCAGATTTGGTTTTTGCCTCGCTCCCTGCAACTCAGTAGCTTCCAGGCTTACAAACTAAGGGTGACGCATCTGTACCAGCTGAAGCAGCACAGTATCTTGGTTTCCATCGGTGAGGATGAAGAGGGCATTAACCCCTTGGTAAGTCAAATGACAATGAGAGGATAATGCATCGGTGTTATGGGTCTTGCTTAAAGAGTACTGCAGTTACCTCAGCTGACCTCTTCCCTTCAGTGGCTTGCTCATTGCGGGCACCGTTCCGCTTGATGCCAGGCCCTGGCCTTCTCATACCTCATGTTTTGTTTATGCTATGTTGTTATTGTTTGTAGGTTAAAGTCTGGAACCTGGAGAAACGAGATGGTGGCAATCCTCTTTGCACACGAATTTTTCCGGCCATACCAGGTAACAAGCCCACAGTTGTATCCTGCCTGACTGTCCATGAGAATCTTAATTTCATGGCTATTGGTAAGTAAAATGGAACTATAATAACTTAAGAAAAATATTATGGTCCTTACTCAGATGTAGGGAAAACTAACAGATAGCACAAAAATCAGCATAGAACATCCTGACGGTTTTTCTTCTCACACAGTTTTTATGTTGTTCTCATGGAGAGATGGTGTATCTTGTGCTGTCCGTGAGCTTGAGAAAATAAATACATAAGTTTAGCCTGAGTCTGCGTATGTTACAGTAATAACTTTGATACTTGAAAGAAGAGCATAATTTTAGTTAATGTCATCTTTCCCCGCCAGTCAGTAAGGTTATGCATTTATTGAACTTGATACTAAATTTAGCTTTTGTTGTAGCACAGGAAAAAACATGGCTTTTGTGATACCTACTGTTAACAGAGATTTCCTCCCCCCCCCCCCCCCCCAGCACTGCATAGAAACCTTTTTTTAAAAGAAAAAAGCTAATTTCCCATTTTGGATTTAACTATTCCTTTGTAATATTTTTTCCTTAAGTTCTGACAGAGTAAGAGCAGTAGCGTTGTGAGGTTACAAGCACTTTTCAGTGAGTTGATCCCTGCACTAAAATCAGAAGGCTTTCTATATGTGTGCTGTGGCCTTCCACCCTGAAACAGCTTGCAAGACTCAGGCCGTCAGCAAGCTGTGAAAACCACATGTTTTACTGGCTTTTAGGAAATCTGTCTCTAGTCTTTTTACAGTGTGTAGTATGTTTAAAATGAGTGAATTAAAACAATAGTTACCATTGGTGGAGAAAAGCTTGTTTGTACCGCAAAATACAGACAGACTCAAACAAAAATAACCTCCAACTGGAGTTTGTGCATGGAAAGCAAGTTGAACCTTGCTGAACAGTGACAACTTCTGCGCAGCTGGGTGACAGCTCTGAACTGTAACAGGAGAAATAGGGTGGTTGGGCACTCTGGCTTCTACTTGCTGTAAGAACCTGTGATGATCCTGTTACTTAATACATTGCTGGTGATCAAGATGATGTCGCTGACTGGAGCTGCCCTAACTTAATGCTGGTTAATATTTCAGGTGTGCCTTGTAAGTAATAGTTTAGTCCATCCCCTTCACCAGGTTTTGCAGATGGGAGTGTTGTACTTACTAAAGGAGACATCACTCGAGACCGGCATAGCAAGACCCAGATCCTTCATGAAGGCAGTTACCCGGTTACGGGCCTTGCTTTCCGACAGTCTGGCAAAACAGCACATCTGTTTGTGGTGACGACAGAGAACATTCAGGTGAGAAGTTAATTGGAAAAAATGAGTCTCTGACTTGCAAGTTGTGTTGGCTTTTGAGTCTGGTTCAGAGCGATCCCCAAAAACTTTGTTTCTTCTGTAGTCTTACATGCTTTCAGTGAAAGACTATACTCGCCTGGAGCTGGACACTCACGGTTGTGGATTGCGCTGTTCAGCTCTCAGTGACCCCTCCCAGGATCTCCAGTTCATTGTGGCAGGAAATGAGTGTGTGTACCTTTATCAACCAGATGAACGTGGCCCCTGCTTTGCCTTCGAGGGACAGAAGCTCATTGTTCACTGGTATCGGGGGTACCTCATCATTGTCTCCAAGGACCGAAAGACGTCTCCAAAGTACGGCTCCTTGGAACAGATGAGTTCTTTTTGCTCTTGCAGCTTCCTGCTTTTCCTCATTTTCATTTTCCGCTGTGAAGCTTTGCTCTGGGGGGCTGATTCCAACTTTGTCAGAGGTGGTTAGGCTTCATCTGGACCCATATATCAATTAACTTCTGTTGTGGGAGTAGCACAGTTAAGCATGCTGAATTTTCCCAGTTATTTTCCCAGTCCTATGAGTGTCTCAGTCTAGAACATAGATGGAATTTGTGTATAAATACATGGTGCTTTGCCTCTGGGTTTGCTTAGTTCATTTGCCCAAATGAATCCCATTTGTCTTGCTCTCTGGACATTCCTAGTTTGTGTAGGTATCAAGAATTCACATTGTGCTTCTCTTGTTATCTAAAACTTTCTTCTGCTCTCCAGGTCAGAGTTTGCTGGGAATGAGGCACAGAATTCGGACAAACAAGTCCTGAATATCTACGACTTGTGCAACAAATTCATTGCATATAGCTCAATCTTTGATGATATAGTGGATGTCTTAGCAGAGTGGGGTTCTCTGTATGTCCTGACCAGAGATGGGAAGATTCACGTACTGCAGGAGAAGGATACACAAACCAAACTTGAGGCATGTAAATCTGTTTCATTATTAGTCTCTGCTTTAGGCCTGCGAAATTGTCCTGGCTCTGCAGGTTGGAAAGTTGAGCCATTCAGGTAAGTGAGTTAGGTAACAAGCGATCTAGTAGCTTTTCAGCATAACCAGTGTTATAAAGCATTTTGTATTTAGAAGCCCATGTATGCGTACAGCGCATATAGCACCAAAAAGGAGAAACGACTTGTTTTCCAGGCGTGATTGAACTTGTTTTGCAAGGTGACATTTCCTTCATGCTGCTCTTCCCATGTATTTAACAGATGTTATTCAGAAAGAACTTATTTGAAATGGCCATTAACCTGGCCAAGAGCCACCACTTGGACAGTGATGGTTTGTCAGAGATTTTCCGACAGTATGGTGATCATCTGTACAACAAGGGGAACCACGATGGAGCCATCCAGCAGTATATCCGGTAAGTGGGGGTTCTATGGGAACCGTGACGGTGTAGTTACAGATAGGAGCTTCAGAGGTCTTGATTTCTGTGTTAGTGCAGGAATAAAACCAAAACCAAACTGCATGACTTGAGGTGAAAATTCTACTGGTAGAGAGAAACATGTCAGTGAGTTTAAAAGTCTTGGAAGAAGTTGCTTGAAAATCGCTCTGTACACCTTAGGATAAAGTTCTCCTCCTTGATTGTCTTTTAGCATGAATAATGGAGGAACATTGGGGTGGAGTGGGGCCTGATGATGTCATTAGAAAGAAGGGATTGCTCTAGGCAAGACTGGTGTAATTTGACCAAGTATGCCAGTCATCTTGAAAAATGCTCGAACAGCTTAATGTCAGTTTTTAAAACATCTCAGATATTTTAAAACTTGGAGCAGCCTGTTTTGGAGCTTACTGAAAACTTCACGTTCAGTCTCTTGAACATAACACTTGCTGGCATTTTAATATAGAACCCAAATACTGGAGTCCCAATGTCTAGCGAGAGTTGGCATGTGTTTTATTGTCAACTTTTGCATTAAGTGTTGGGATAACTGTAGCTA
Organism: Falco naumanni; assembly: GCF_017639655.2. Lineage (NCBI taxonomy): Eukaryota > Metazoa > Chordata > Aves > Falconiformes > Falconidae > Falco > Falco naumanni. Next base: position 73,562 of record NC_054069.1, on the reverse strand, counting down.
AACTGCTCTGTGTGGGCATGAGTGTTTAAAGCTGACTTCAAGTTATGTGACAGAAATGAAGGAAAACGTAGCTTTTGTTCCCCTTTTTTGGGGCTTCCCAGTTAGCTGTGTTCAGAGTGTAGTCCTTCTCACTGCCTCTTTTAAAGGAGGATTAACTCCTTGTCTGCTGTCGCCGTTGTCCCAGCCATAGCCTTTGTAGAGGGTTGGTTGTTTCACTGTGCGTGTGGATGGGTGGTCTCGCATAGCTGAGTTGTCCCAGGTGGGTTGGTGCCTGCTGAAGTTAAGGCTTCCCTGTGCTCTGTTGTTAATTTTTCCATTTGTTTCATCTTCCTGGGTATGCAGTCTCTTGTAATGTGGCTTTTTCCCTCCCAGCACTATAGGCAAGCTGGAACCATCTTACGTTATTCGGAAATTCCTGGACGCTCAGCGTATCCACAACCTCACTGCTTATCTGCAGACACTCCATCTGCAGTCCCTGGCCAATGCAGACCATACTACACTTCTGCTGAATTGCTATACCAAACTCAAAGACAGCTCCAAACTGGAAGAGTTCATTAAGGTATTGGGGAATGGTGAAATTGTGCAAAGTTGTCATGTCATCGTAATAATTAAAAAGGAGCAGCAGAGACATTGTAAATTGATTCCTGCGGGGCTGTTGAGAGACTTAATGGGTTTGTCCCTTGGTACCTCTGTCCTTGCTCCTTTGTTTCCAAGCTCTTGGTTACGTTCTCAGTTTGGTTGGCTTCCTATCTGGGTCTGGAGCGTGCCAGCTTTTGCTGGTGTGACTGGCAAGCTAGAGAGAGGTGATTAGACTACTTCCCTTCTGCGCTTGCGATCTTACCCTTGCACAAGAGGTACTAAGTTGTCCCTGCTCTGGCTTTCCTCCTCTTAAGTGGTTACTGCTTGTGGACTGTGGGAATGTTGCTGAGGGACCATCTTTCTGCTTTTGTTCTTGTAGACGAGTGAGAGTGAGGTCCGCTTTGATGTGGAAACGGCAATCAAGGTGCTTCGTCAAGCAGGTTACTACTCCCATGCTGTGTACCTGGCAGAGAAGCACATGCATCATGAATGGTACCTCAAAATCCAGCTAGAGGACATCAAGGTGAGATGTTATTGCTCTCATGTTATCAGGGAGAATACCAACTCTCTAGCCTCTTTAGTGAGAATCCTGTTTTACTGACCTCTTCCCTGCGGCTGGTGTGCTGACAGGACTACTCAGATGGCAGTAACCTGCTACTGCTTATGTGTTGGCTTTCTGCTTTTAGCTTGTGCAGTGGACTAGGGGTGGAAATCAGAGGGTCTGTCTTGTTCTGTTTCAGATGTGGCTTTTTACAGTGCACTTTAAGAGTTACTTTAAGTAACTTTTAAGTAACTTTAAGGGTTGTTAGCAAGAGACTAGGCTTAAGTTGTACTCCCTTTCCCCTGGGCCACAGCCAGTCTTCCTCCTTGAGGAGGAAAACAAGCAGGAATAGGGAACTAGGTGATGACTCAGAACCAATAGTGTTTGTGGCATACTCACAGCCTATCTTCAATGTTTTCTGTCTGAACCTTGAAATGGAGGGCAGACTATTTTGTGATTATTTTTCTGGCTGCCTCCACAGAACTACCAAGAGGCTTTGTGCTACATTGGAAAGCTGCCTTTTGATCAGGCAGAGAGTAACATGAAGCGGTATGGTAAAACCCTAATGCACCATGTCCCTAATGAGACCACAGAATTGCTGAAGAACCTTTGCACTGATTACCGGCCATCAGGAGACAATGGAGGCCCTGGGATGTTGGAAGGAAAAAAGGTACAATTTGTGTTGACTGAGAGTTGTTGCTCTTGAGTGGTAACGTTGCAGCAAGTGAGTGCTCCTGCACTCCTTATGGTGGAGGCCTGATGTTTTAGGTATATGTTCTCATTATACCTAAAACATAGTCTGCTCTGATGAGACCCTACCTGCAGTACCGTGTCCAGCTCTAGAGCCCTCGGCACAGGGAAGACATGGACAACATGGACCTGTTGGAACAGGTCCAGAGGAGGGCCCCAAAAGCAGTCAGAGGGATGGAACACCTCTTCTGTCAAGAAAAGCTGAGAGAATTTGGGTTATCCAGCCTGGAGCAAAGCCTCTGGGGAGACCTTATTGCAGCCTTTCAGTACTTAAAAGGGGGTTTATAAGAAAGATGCAGACAGACCTTTTATCAGAGCCTGTTGCGATAGGACAGGGAGTAATGGTTTTGAACTAAAAGACGGTAGATTTAGACTAGATGCAAGGAAGAAATTTTTTTACAGTGATTGTGGAGAGACACTTGAACAGGTTGCCCAGAGTGGTGTTAGATGCCCCATCGCTAGAAATGTTCAAGGCCAGGCTGGATGGCACTCTGAACAATGATCTGGTTAAAGATGTCCCTGCTCATTGCAGGGGGGTTGGACTAGATGACCTTTAAAAGTCCTTTCCAACCCAAACTATTCTTTGATTCTATGAGAAGCCCCATCCTGCTGTACTGGTAGTCTAGAGACAAAAGAGACTGCTTAAAGCTATTGCTTGGAACCAGTTCCTGCTGTAATGAACATCCTGTACTGTGCTATATCTGTCATGTTACAGACTGGGAATGAGCACTCTGCACAGCAGAAGCACCAGTCTGGTGGAGACTGATCTGGGTGTTTGACTTTTTCTGGCTGTGTTACAGGCTAATTCAGAGGAGTTCATTCCGGTCTTTGCAAACAACTCCCGAGAACTGAAGGCTTTTCTGGAGCATATGACTGAGGTGCAAGCTGACTCTCCACAGGGTGTCTATGACACTTTACTGGAACTTCGACTCCAGAACTGGGCGCATGAACAAGACGAGCAGGTTTGAGCTCCTCCAGCTTTGTGTTTTGAGGGGAAGATTTGGTCTCTGAATCCTATTTGCATTCCTGCCAACCTGTTAACTGTTCCTGATGAGCATTGGTAACATGAGGCAATACATACGCTGTGCTGGACACATGGCATGTAAATGGGAAAGCAGCCTAGTATCTGGGAGAGTAATCCTTTCAGTGAGGCTGAGCTCTAATTTAAGAACAGATTCCAGACAATACAACCTCTGTGGGCAGGTGCTTCTCCCACAAAAGTAGCTCTCTCTGTTTGCCTGGATCTCTGAGGATGCAGACTGTTTAGGTGATAGAAATCATGTCCTGTTTGCTTAAGAAGGATAGAGCCTTTTTGCCAACAGCAAAACTGTCCTCCTCTTTGAAAGACCTGGAAATTGTTGTCAGGTCTTAGTGCAAAGTGTTCTGAGTGTGTGTGTTGTGCTCTGCCTGACCTCTCCCGCTTCTCTGTAGATCAAGGAGAAGCTGCACAATGAAGCCCTCACGCTCCTGAAGAGTGGAAGGTTCAAAACAGTCTTTGATAAGGCCTTGGTGTTATGTCAGATGCACAATTTCAAGGATGGTGTCCTCTACCTCTATGAGCAGGGCAAACTGTGAGTGGTGCTCTTATATGTAGAGTCCTGTCCCTTTGCCCCCACTGCAGGGAGAGTTTCTGATCCATAAATATCCCTGCCTCACAATGGGAATGACCTCTTTAGTATCTCAAGGTGGAAACTTCAGATTGTTGCTCAGCTGAAAATACTTGTTAAGAGTATGGCGATTAAGTAGAGAGTGAATGAAAGACCTGTCTTACCTTCTGTGTGAATGCCTGGGGATTGCATGGATGGGTCAAAACCTGAGGTCCCTGTAACAAATCAAGCAGAGATGGATTGTTGCAGCTGATGAGTCTCTTTTCACCTGTAGTTTCCAACAGATTATGCACTACCACATGCAGAATGAGCAGTACAAGAAGGTGATCGAGGTGTGCGAGTTGTATGGAGACCAAGAGGCTTGTCTGTGGGAACAGGCTCTTGGCTACTTTGCACGGAAGGAGGAGGACTGCAAAGAGTATATTGCTGCGGTGCTGAAACACATTGAGAACAAGAATCTTATGCCTCCGCTGCTTGGTAATAATGACAGGTGACACCCAACACCCCCCACCCCAAAACCCAAACTAGTTTATAGCACACTCTGTAAATAAGAAATTTGAGAGAAGTGTCAACAAAGTTTGAGCCCACCATTTGAAGTAATAACCTGCTCTATAGGGAAAAGCGATGCCAGTCACAGCTCCCTAATCAGGAAAAAAAGATCTGCAGTATCAGTGGTTACAGATGCCTGTACATAATTTCTGTTCTGTCATTGTGGGGAGGTGAAGGGCTTGCTGAAACTCCTGTTGTGCCTTGGTGGGAAAGTTGAAATGGAATCCAATCCACTAGATCTTTGCTTTGCCCCATATGATCTGAGCTATCCAAATATGCTCCCGGTCACCCATTTCTGGAAGAGTTGAAATTGAAATAAGAGTCTTTAAATGAGCTTTTGGACTTAGTAAGAATAGTAAGAATGCTGACTGCCTTTGCCTGTAAGTGGCCTTTCACAGGGAAGCAGTTTGTCCAGGTAGAACTGGTGTAGCTGGAGGGTTTTTTTGCTTGTGTTAAACTAACATCTTGGTTCCTCTCAGTTGTGCAGACTCTGGCTCATAACTCCACAGCCACACTGTCTGTGATTAAGGATTACCTTGTCAGCAAGCTGCAGAAACAGAGCCGACAGATAGAGCAGGATGATCAGAGAATTCAGAAATACCGAGAAGAAACTACAAGGATCCGCCAGGAGATTGAAGAGCTAAAAGCGAGGTATGGGACTGTGCTGTCTTGTCTTGCACAGGACAGAACTGTTGCTTTTTGTTATTAAGGAAAAACATGCTTTGTCTTTCTTGCCCTTCTGCCTCCTCTTGCTCTCTCAGTCCCAAGATCTTTCAGAAGACCAAGTGTAGTATTTGTGCTAGTGCCCTGGAGCTGCCTTCTGTCCACTTCCTGTGCGGTCACTCCTTCCACCAGCATTGCTTTGAAAGCTACTCTGAGAGTGATTCAGAATGTCCTACTTGCATGCCAGAAAATCGCAAAGTGATGGACATGATCCGAGCCCAGGAGCAGAAGAGAGATCTGCACGACCAGTTTCAGCATCAGGTAGGGTAACATTGGCTGTCTTACCAGGTGTAGTAAATAAGGTGTAGATTCACTTACAGATCCCCAGAGGCTGGTAGAGAAGGGTGAGCCTGAAAGGATTTTGTAAACAAGGTTACATTGACTGCAAATAATGAGGCATTAGATCCTGAGGTGACTGCATTATGTACAGGGCATGAGGAGTCATTGATGCTCTCCAAAGATAAAAGACACACTGTTCTCACCTGACCCTGAAACGGATTGAGATCTGTTGCTTGGTGTGATAGCTGGTCAACTAGTGGCGTAGAACAAATGAAGGAAAAAGAGGGGGGTGGGGGGAACAACAGGAAAAAGCAGAACAGGAAACCCCTAAGCTTGTGTGAGTTGGAACAGGTACAGGATAGGGCAGTTGGGGTACACCAAAATTGTTGTCTCTGCATTGTGTTTCCCAGGGGTGAAGTGGTGAGGTCAAGAGTAGGGTTAGCTGGAACTTGTTAATGCAGTTGGAAACTATAGAGTAGCTGAGGCAGTCACTTTTCTGCTTAAGATAACTGTTACCTTTTCAGTGCATGGCTCAAACATACGCTTGAAACGGGAGGTGGAACGGCCACTGGCCGAATGCCTTAGCAGGAAAAAACACTCGTGCAGTGCTTGCATTGAACGAGCAGGACAGCCAAGGGCTGGCTGGGGCTGCTCAAAGTGAGGGGGTGACAGGAGAGGGGCTGGAGCAAGAGGCTGTCTCTGGTGGCTTTTGCTGACGCTGCTGCTGTGTGTCCGGCAGCTCAAATGTTCCAACGACGGCTTCTCTGTTGTTGCCGACTACTTCGGTCGAGGTGTCTTCAACAAGCTCACCCTCATCACGGACTTGCCCTCGGGGAAGGCAGCGACCACCATCGAGGCCGGCCTGCAACGGGAGCTGCTCATCCACACCAAGCACAGCGCCTGACCCGGGCCGGCGCACCGCGCGCCCCCTCGGCTTGTACCGGGCGCCGCAGCGGGTCCGGGGGCCGCCCGTGTGAGGGCTGCGCGCCGCGCTGGCTGTCAGCCCCCACAATAAACCGGACTTGCTGGGCAGTGCGCTGAGTGCTGGGGGCGGGCTCCCTCCCTCGGGGCCGGGCTCCTTCCCTCGGGGCCGTGGCCGTTACGGGCTCGCTCCCGCGGTGCCGGGGGCGCCTCCCTCCCTCGGCGGCGGGGCCGTTGGGGGCCGGCGAAGGGCCGCCGTGACGCGAGCAGCCGGACGTGACGCGGGGAGGCGGGGCGGTGCCATGGAGCAGTGAGGGGCGCTGGAGCTGAGGGCGACGCAGCGCCATGGCTGAGCGGGGCGCGGCCGCCGTGAGTCGGGGTCTCTCGGGGGCGGGCCGGCGGGGCAGGGGGCGGGCATTGACCCGGTTGTTGCCGCAGGGCGAGAACGGCGTGGGCGGTGGAGCGGTCCGCGTGGGCACCCGCCGGAGCCAGGTAGGCAGCGGCGGGGTCGGGGCGCGGGGAGCGCCCAGCCTGAGGGGACGGGGGCCGGCACCGCGGCTGCTGCCCGCCGGCGGGCGGCGAAGAGGGGCTGAGCCGACGCGGCCCGGTCCCTTCCTGGCGGCTCCCGCGGCGAGTTCTTAGGGGCCCAGGTGAGGGCCCGCTCTAGGCTGCGCGGCCCCTCGGGGTGCCGTTGGGGAGGCCGGGGTGCGAGCGCTTTTCGCGGGTGGCTTGCTGTGGGTTTTTTACCTGGCGAAGCTTGTGCAACTGCCCTAGGGATGCGGGAAAAGCCCCCACAATCCGACCCAACCGCCCCAGCGACGAGCTGCTCAGGCCCGCGGAGGGATAGGGCTAGCGATACAGCCGGTATCGCTTGCCAGCTGGGCGCAGCAGGGAGGAGCAGACTGGCAAAGGCCGATAAATGTCCTTCAGGCCTTTGTTCTGAGATAATCTTGTCCGTTCCACGAAGAATTCTGTGCTTTCAGGAAGGTGTTTCGTGTAGACAGCAGGGCATGGGTAGATGTCCATGCATGCTACCTCGTTTTCTAACCTGTGGCTCCTGTGGCACTTTACAAAGGGAAGCAGCTATTTGTATTCATTTTGCACGTAAGGAAACCATGGTCCTTAGTACAAAGTTAATTGCCACAGGCTACACAGCTCATCAGTGGGAGAAAAGCTGGTCTGCTGCTGCTTGCATGTGTGGAATGAGCCTCTGCTAGTCTAATTGTGTTTTTATTTTACTTGCTTGTGCTGTTCTTATGCAAGGGCATGTTAGTCCTGCACTTTACTGCTTTAAGACCTGTTGCCTGCTGTGCATGCAGACCTAACTAAGCTGTTACTTTTTTTCTTCTTGTATCTGTAGAACCTGTCAATAGACCTCTGATCTTAATAGAGGATAAGTAAGTCATATTTGCCAATAACTATAGATTTTTTTCAGCGGTACAGTGAAATCCTACTGGCTCCTCCCAAAACTTGGAGTATTGGTAAAATTCATACACTTAGAAAAAGCAGAGTGTACGCAGTGTGCGGTAGGTCTTACTCTTTTGTCACTGAGCAACAGGAAGATGGCTTTGTTTACTCTTTTGGCAGTCACATTGCACAGAGGTGAAACCAAATAGCTCAGAGTTAGGTAGGTAAATGCTGTCTAGGAATAAGGGTGCCAAAGGTGGTATAGAGAAATGGAATTTCTGACTGGGGGACAGCTAATGATCATAATAACACAGCTGGAAGTAGGGCATGTGAATCCTGACATGTAGGCTTCTCTTCTAGTCGCTAACTATAAATTCTTCGCTTTGCTCTTGTCAGTGCTTGGATCACAACAGCACTGGACTTGAAGAGACATTTTTCTGCCCCTTAGTCGATAAAATAAGTTCTTCAGTGAAATGCTCTGTACATGATATGAGTTCACGTGGTTCAAGGAATTTACATGTTATGAGCAATTTTACTTGGGGCTGCTTATTTCTAATGCTTTTTAAATTAGGGAATGTAGCGGACATGCATGCCTGACCATTGAAAATGGCAAAGGCCTCTCTAGCTACTGTATGGAGCATGTGCTCTTTGTTTAGGGCTTTGCTTTCTGCTTCGTTGCAGCTGGCCCGTATTCAGACCGACAGTGTAGTTGAGGTCCTCCGTGAGCTATACCCTGACCTCCGCTTTGAGATTGGTAAGTTTTTTTGGATGCTGCCCTGCGGTAGAGGGGCAGCAGGAGTCAGTGGCTTATCTTTGGGAGCAAGAGGTGTGTGTAGAGTGCTGTCACAAGGAGGAGGATTTGACCCTACTTATCTAAGAGCACCGTCTGAATTCAGTAGGGTTGTGTGGCTGAGCAACCACTGCTGGTTTCTGCTAGGGGAGAAAGATGGTTTTCATAAGCTCCTGATGACTGGAGCTCTAAGTACATCATGCAGCTGGTGTTAACTTTCCTCTGTTTGAGAACCTGGTGTTGCTCTGGCTGCACCCCACTGGGTGCATTTTCCTGTCTGGGGCTTGAGGCGCTCAACAGGAATAATGGGAGTTCAGCCTTACACTGAAGAGAACTGGTGACTGACTGTTTACTGGCACTCCAGAAGAAGATTGTGGAAATTTCCATTGGGTCAGCTCTTCCCAAAACCTGCCCTCTTTTCTTCACTGCCCTCAAAAACAGAGTGAGGGAAGTCTTGGTGTTGCTTATCTTGAGTGCAGTGTACTTTCCAGAAGTGAGCTGCTCTTATATTTATCTGGAGTCTGTGTTCATGCAGTAGTGTGTGACACTGTGCTACTCATTACACATTATGCAGATTTTTCTGGTGTAGGCTTAGGTGCCCTGACAGACCCTCATGTTTTACCTGTGCTTTCTCTCTGAGCAGTTGCCATGTCAACAATTGGAGACAAGATCTTGGATACAGCACTTTCCAAGGTAAAGGATCTCCTTCCTCTATGCCAGAAGTAACTGTACTGGATGATATATTTGCAGACAAAATATGTTTGGTGGCTTTCTTCCATTTATGTCTAGATTGGGGAGAAGAGCCTCTTCACCAAAGAGCTGGAAAATGCACTTGAAAGAAATGAGTAAGAGCTCATTTTTTTTTTTCTCTTCCTCTGGCATTCGTGGTGCTCTTTTCGGATCTCTTTGGCTTGCTGCATGTGTGATCTAGTTTCCTTCTGTTCTGGCACCTCTCTGGTTAAGAAAGAAATCTTTTGACAAGTCATGGTCTTCTTTTCTTTCCTGTCTCTACCCTGGGCTTAGGCCACATATTTTGAAGTGGAGTTGTGTTGTTGCTTGGGCTGCCCCGGTTAGGTTTTCTTCTCCCGAATTTGTGTGTTTCACGCACATCAGAGAGGATGTCATCTAAACTTCCTGGTTATGAGTACCTTCTTTTAAAAATACTTTTGTGGATGGCATTAATGTATTACATAACATATTTAGTGTTACTGTGTTACCATTTATTAACATATTTACATGCTAAATGTGCAGGAGAATTGGGCATGGACAAGTTGTGCTGCTTTCTGGGTAACTTCTTTCTACAGAAAAACTCAGTTCAGGCTTCTGCTGGAGCAGAGAGAGATGAGCACTTTGTTTTTTTTTCCAATGTCCTGAGAAGGGTTTTAGTAGTGTTTACACCTTAGTAAGTTTGAAAACAAAGATGCTTTTCTGCATCTCTGACACATAGGCATTTTTGAGTAAAGTCAGTGAAAAAATACTGGAGACTCAGGCATTTACAATGGTGTTTGTTTGTCTTCTAAAAGCTGTCTGCTCTGTTGCTTTGGCTAGCTATCATTTTCAGTTTGAAGCGTAATATCAGATAACATACTGGTTGCATATTGGTACGATGACTGTCTCCATGCGAATGTCTCCAGTGTCTTCCCCTCATTCAACCTGATTGTTGTAATGTGTCTTGCATCCCTACTGGGGGGAAGGCATTCTCTTACTTTTACAGGTGGGAAAAGAGAGACAGAGAAAGGTGAAGTGGCTTTTCTGGAGTAACACTAGAGAATTCTGTAGTAATTTTGGCTATAGAATCCTGAAATTCCTACCTCTTCTCCAAACTGATTCCCAGGGTGGATTCACGCTTTTCTGTAGATGACCTGCAGGCCTCTGGTAGGTACCGCATGAGCTCAGCCATCTGTTCAGTGATTACTCTCCTCTGATTTTTAGAGTTGACCTCGTGGTTCACTCTTTGAAGGACCTGCCAACGTCTCTTCCTCCTGGCTTTACCATTGGTGCTGTCTGCAAGTAAGTGTGGGTGCGAGGCTCAATTCTCTGAGGGACTTGTGTCTTACAGTGGTGGTAGGCGTAGGAAAGCAAAGGCAGCTTAGGTCCTTTTAGGTGTTTCAAATTTGACCACCCTCTGATTAACCTCTGAAACACTAGAAATATTAGAGCTGTCCTAGTGTTCTGTAGCCAGCAGGTTTCCTGGAAATTCTTGTTCTTACAGCGGTGGTGGGGTGTTTTGAGCCAGAGGCAGTTCCTCTGGGGATTGATAGCAGAACTGTTAAACTTAACAGCCTTCTGTTAAATGATGTGTCAGCCATACTGTGCTTGTGTTATTTTGCAGAAGGGAAAACCCACTCGATGCTGTTGTCTTTCATCCCAAAAACTGTGGGAAAACACTGGGCCTCCTTCCTGAAAAGAGGTGAGTGGGAAGAGGAAGACAGTATGGTGTAAAAAGAGAAGGGAGGAGTTTGTTGATACTTCCCAGCAGCAGGTCAATGAGCTCCTTGCTTTATCCTGTAGTGGTTTACACTGCCTTCTTTTAGCTTTCCGTAAACATCACGCTGAACCCACTTGCAGAAAAGAGCAACGCTGTCTCATGGGAGTGCTGCAAACAGTGAGGCTGGGTCTCTTGAGTCACCCTTGAGGTGCAATGTTTTCTCAAGTTAGAGCCTTTCTTATCACGGTCTCCAGAGTGAATTCCTGCTCCTTTGTATTGCCCTTACTGCAGGGGAGTGCATACAATGCAGACAGGGTGTCCAGTGCAGTATTTTATCTTGCCATGGGCCTGAACTATGCTCCTCTTCTCACCCAGCCAGTTCTGATTTCATTGTTGATTTTTGGCGCCGCTTTCTTATGGTTCTGCTGGGAGCATGAGCAGTTTCTTCATTTTTAACTACCTGCCTTTTAATGGAGATTATTGGAGCCTTTTGTCTGAGACAACTGGGTAAAATTACTTGGGTTTATGCAACTATTAGAAAGACTTTTTTGTGTGTATGTGCGTTAAAGAAACAAACTAGCTGTGACACAAATGTAGACACGTGCTTCTGCGCATCTGGATAGCAGGAAAATTGCATCTGGTTTAGGTTCCAGGGTACCAAGAAAAGTGAACAGCATACATCTCTAGAATAGCAATGCTTACGGCTCAAACTGGCAATTTTCTGTGGTTTCCAGTTATGCACCATACTGTTTCCAAAGGTTCTCCTCCCACTGCGTTTCTGTAATTGATGAAGTCCCTTCAGTTGTATGGCTATGTCTCTTTCAGTTCGGGGCAGCAGAGTTGTGGTTCCCCTGCTCCCTGTGAGAAATGTTGTGGTCTTTCAATGGGGTTTTGTTAGTCCTTGACGGTGGCTAGATGCTGTCCTCCTGAAGCATCTCCTGTAAATTGGTTCCTTGGGGGTTGCTTGCCTGCATCTAGCTTCAGCCAAGCTTTATGCTAAACCTTGGAGAGTGGTTTTCTTTCTTGTAAGGAGATGTAAAACACTGGCAGGTTCTTGGATCTTCAATTCAATTAAAAAAAAAAAAAAAGTTGCCATTGGTTTCCTTGAAAGTTCTGACAAATCTCCAGCTGGAGGTAAGTGTAGGAGTATTCTGGATTTCATTGATTTTGTTTTCCCCACAGTGTGATTGGAACCAGCTCACTTCGGAGAGCAGCCCAGCTCAAAAAGAAGTTCCCTCAGTTAGAATTCAGGGATATTGTATCCTTTCCTGGCAGAACGGGGGAACTGGGTAAAGCTGCTAACAGGAAAATAGAACTTAATGTGAAATCTAGATTCAAGGCTGATTTATACCACTTGACTTACAAGAACAAACTGCTTCCTCAAAGGCTAGCCTCCACTAACCTATGCTGAAGAGGGCTGTATAGTGCACAGTCGCCCATTCTGTCCTCTACTTTCTCATCAGGCTGTAAGGAAGGGGCCCGCCTTAATCTAGCTGGCACTGAGGATGCAGATGAATTTTAAGCTGAGGAACGTTCAAAAGCCTGCTTGATGGGTGCTGACTGTGTGTCTTTTGCAGTGGTGTGGCCAAATGCCCATTGGTTCCCAACACCCCAGATGTTATTTGGGCTGCTAGTTCTGATGCGGGCCCCTGAACTCGTGGTAAAAGGCACCGTTACTTCAGTCCTAGTAACCTAGTTCTTTGCTCTGCAAAAGGAGTTGGTGTTGTATTTAAATGACGTGCGTATCTTTTGAGATTCAGTGCTTGAATTCATATTCCGTAATGCTTGGCAAAATTCTAGTTAAAGAAACAATTATCCATATTTAACACTTCTTTTGGGATGGTATTCTTGACTGATTCTCATTTGGAGGCTGTTGGGTTCTATATGCTCTGTAAACACACTCAGACAAATGTTAAGTGGTTATAGGACTGTTTGCCTGCTATTTCTATACTTGCTTAATCACTTCTACAGAGAGGAAATTTAAATACCCGCCTAAAGAAGCTAGATGAGAAGGAAGACTTCAGTGCCATCATCCTGGCTGCTGCTGGACTGAAGAGAATGGGCTGGGAGAATCGCATTGGCCAGGTGAGGAGCTGCAAAGCAGAAAATACCATTCTTTGCTGAACCATCAACTGCTTGCCTTTCAGTCCTTGTGGTTGTTGTGTTGAAGATGAGCATGCAGTCTGCTGAATCTGTTGTCACGTTAGCTTGTGATTTGATGTGCTTCAGGGAGGGTAATTTTTTTTGGTGGTGTTTTTTGTTTTCTGCATACAGGGAATAATACCATTCAGCTTTCTGTGGTGCAGTAACAGTTTGTAATCTGATCATGTCTCAGTGTTTCACAGTACTTGGTGTCTAGCAATGCAGCAGTGTCCATGACAGATTTTTCTGGTTAGCTAGTTCACCTAATCCACAAAGCATTACAGTCCAGGCAAAGGAAAGTGCATTACATCACTTGAGAGATAGAAACACTGAGGCATGGGAAGGGGGAGGTGATATTTCTTTGGTCAGGCAGTTGGTGTCAGAGGTGTATAGAATTTGGCTCTCTGTATTCTGAACAGTGCAACTTGAGTTAACTCTGATTTTACTTTCTTCCAGCTCCTGAGCCCTGAAGATTGTCTGTATGCTGTTGGACAGGTACGTTACTACTTTTGGGTCTTAAGCCTTGCTGCGTATTGAAAGCTGGCAGCAGTATTGATGTGTCAGAGTAGTCAATTGTGCTTAATACTTCTTGTGTGTTTGTTGCCAAAGAACTACTATGTTGATTTCTTTTGTTGGCTGTTACGCCTTATTTTAGGCACAGCCTGTGGGAAGAGCAGTAGTCAGCTGTGTTACCTGCTGTCGTGGGGACTGATTTCTGTTAGTAATGGCAAAACAGTAAATGGTAAAGATAACGTGTGGCACTGCTATGCTGAGGTGATGTGGCAGATGTGGGGCAGGCTCTGGCAAGATCAGTGTTGCACTGTACTGTACTGGGGTAATTGAGCAGAACCATCACAGTATCTTTGACCTGTGATGTTCTCTCCTTCTTCCTTAAGCAGGGTGCCCTAAGGTTGTGTAGGGTGGAGCTGAAACACCTGCCTAGGAGCATATTCTTAGTGCTCTTGTTTTTAGGCAGGCAAACCATTCCAGCCCATGCTGACTGTGTGGCTGAGTTTACAGAGTGTTGCGCAGTGGGTATCAGACTTGCTAAACTTGAGCTGGCTATGCATTAGCAATTGCAAGTACTGAATCTGCAAATTCAGTCTGAAACAGTGATTTTGCTCGTGTGTTTGTTGGGTACTGTGCAGTTCCTTCCCCCTGATCAGTCCCAGTTTAGGAAAGAACTGTTTTGTCACTGTTGCTCATTCAGCACTTGATCTTTGTCTTAAGAATAGGTTGGGAGGCTTGGATTTATCCAGCCTTCTTGCCACAAAGGGACATTGGGGTGGGTGATTCTCTATGTGCAGTCTAAACAGATAGGTTCTAGAATGGTTTGAGGGGAAGCATGAGCTTGAACGCTTGGCTGAAGTAAGTTCTGATCTTCCTTTCACAGCAGCTGCTATAGGATGTCTCTGCAACCAGTGGATTGTTTTGTAATTAATTTCTGTTAAACATCTAAAGATCGCTCCCTTAGTGAAATGTATCCAGGCCTCATGAGTTCTGTTGAGTGACTAATGCTGAGCACAGAGATGTGTGAAGTTGAGGAATTATGATTATTATGTGTTATGTTTCTTTTTCTTCTTCTAGGGTGCCTTAGCAGTGGAAGTTCGTGCCAAGGACCAAGAGATACTGAACATGGTATCTGCCCTGCATGATGCAGACACTGTGTTGTGCTGCATTGCTGAGAGAGCCTTTATGAAACGTTTGGTAGGTGTGGCGTCTTTGCTCTTCTGCCTGCAGCAGTAAATACTGCTCTGCTAGTTGACCTGATGCCATAGTGTGGGAATCTGTTACGCTTTCCTAAAACTGCAAAGTAGCAATTACTTCTGAAGTGGGAAGGACCTGAAGAGCAATGGAGGGGGGTTGTGTGCAGCCTAAACTTTTCAGAGGACTCTGCTCTGAATGTGTTGGGTAGGAGCCTCAGTGTCAGCTGCTTTCTGTTTTAGGAGGGTGGATGTAGCGTCCCTGTTGCTGTCAATACCATGCTGAAAGATGGCCAGGTGAGGAGTACTTTGTACTTATCTGGGATTATTTCTGAAAACTGTTCCATTGCCCATGCATTGCCTGATCCTTCCTTGAAGGCAACTCCAGCAGATCTCTTTATAGCCAAACAGGGCAGGCAAGCTCCTGACTTCAGCTTTCCAGGTTTGTGTCCAATGAGGGAGTATGAGAATGGGTCTGGCTACTGAACTGAATCTCAGTCTCCTAGAAAACACCCTTATAATAAGTACCAGATTCACACCATCCCACTCCTCTTCTAAAGGCAGCATTGCCCCGATATCTGCAAGTCTTACTTCTGACCCCAGAAAGTCAGTGTTTTTACACACAAAATGCTGTTTAGGAGGTGGGAAACTAGAAAAAAATTCATCCCACTGCACTACAGAAGCCTTCCCCTCCAGACTTAGCTTTGTATATTCTGTGGTTTTGTGGGGGGTTTTTTTGTTTGTTTGTTTTTTTAAAGGGATGGTTGGCCTTCTGCTTGCTTGTTAACACTGTATTAATCCCTTCTGTATGTCTTTCCAAGTTGTATTTGACAGGAGCAGTCTACAGTTTGGATGGATCCGATAGCCTGAAGGAGACTATGCAGACCAGTGTTAATTATCCCCAACAGGTACGTGAATCACAGTGGCTTCAAAATCCAAACCTGAAGCTGTATGACAAAACCAGACTTTTTGAAACTTGTTACTTTGGGTCTGGTTTCTTGGAAACTGTAACAGTGCACTGTTCTCCAGGCTTCTTAAACCACAGATTTTACACTATTTCACACATGGCTTAAACTATTCGTTGCCTGTTCTTTCCCACTGCCTTACATTGAAGTGTTTCTATTTGCAGAATGAAGATGGGCCAAATGATGATGTGCAGCATGTTGGCATCACAGCCAAGAATGTCCCTGCTCAGGCCCAGGAAGCTGCAGAGAACCTTGGTGTTGAACTAGCTAGCTTACTTCTGAGTAAGGGAGCTAAGCATATCCTTAGTGTGGCAAGGCAGCTCAATGATGCCCGCTAAACCTGTGGGGTGGTCAGCATGATTGCTACAACTCCAGCAATTCTTGGCCAGCTGCACTGTCATCCTTTTCTGGAGGAAGGGATTTATTTAAATATTCACATCTGTCTTACCTGACGTTTGGCCACAAAAACTTGAAATACCAAGTTAACTAACTTGAGTAGTTTACACTGTTTGGGGTTTTCATCCCTCTGCATTTCTCTAAATTGCATAGTGTCTCTAAAGTTTTTTTCAACAATTTTTGTAGCTAGATAGCTAAAAAAAAATTAAAAAATAATTTGTAAGTGCTTTCCTATTGTGTTTAGGAACAAGGCACACGTAACACAGTGATAGTACTAAAGTGCTTTCAGTGGTCATTGATCTCTCTTAGGCCTGTTCACTCATTAGAATGCTGAAGAGGAAGACAGCTGTTTGGTTCCCCATACTGGGTTCCTCATGGTGAAGTAGCGCAGATGCCACGTCCATCATAGCTCTGTTAGGTTAAGAAGGAAGCAAGTGGACTACTGGTGGTGTTTCCCTTGTACGCTTGTCTACAAGGACAATCTGCAAGTCACTCACGTGCAGCAACCAGCCAAGGGGAAGCTGAAGAGGAAGCCCAAATCCAGGCTGTTGTGCCTTTCTGTGTTGGCCCCTTCCTTTCACTGTGGCTCCTTGCACTTGCTACCAGCCTGCCATCCTCAGCAGGGCTCGTGCGGTACAGTGCCTTGTAAACACCTAGAGGGCACCTTACTGAGGTCCCGTTTTGGAAACGAAGCAGTATTTATTCTCTATGCAACGTCCACTGAATGCAACAGACGATAAACAGTTAAATGGTAACCAGCCCTCCGTCAGTCTTTTGCGGACGTTCTGCGTGCTGCAGCGCCGCCCAGCGGGCGTCCAGGCACGCTGTTGCGGCAGACGGGCCTGGCGCCGCGCCCTCTTCCCCCCCCCCCCCCCCCCCCCCCCCCCCCCCCCCCCCCCCCGGCCGCGCGCGCGCGGATCGCAGCTCTCCCGGTGAGTAATGGAGGTGGCCCTGAAAAGGGCCTTTGTGTGGTGCTGGGGCGGGGGGCTGCCCTAGTACTCTTGCGACTGCTGGCCGCCGCCCTTCTTGCCCACCTTGGTGGGGCCCGCGCCGCTGCCGCCCGTCTTCTTGGGCAGCAGCACAGCCTGGATGTTGGGCAGGACGCCGCCCTGCGCGATGGTGACGCCTCCCAGCAGCTTGTTGAGCTCCTCGTCGTTGCGCACCGCCAGCTGCAGGTGACGGGGGATGATGCGCGTCTTCTTGTTGTCGCGGGCCGCGTTGCCCGCCAGCTCCAGGATCTCGGCCGTCAGGTACTCCAGCACGGCGGCCAGGTACACCGGCGCGCCAGCCCCCACCCGCTCCGCGTAGTGCCCGCGCCGCAGCAGCCGGTGAACGCGTCCGACCGGGAACTGCAGCCCGGCCCTGGACGAGCGAGACTTGGCCTTAGCGCGGGCCTTACCGCCGCTCTTGCCACGGCCAGACATGGCGCCTCACTGAGCTGCGGCTACAAGCCCTATCCAGCGGAGCTCTGCGGCGAAGTGAGGCCAGGGAGCCCGCACCCAGCCCCTTTATGGCCTTCTGCGAAGGAGGCCTCGGCCCATTGGACGGCGCCGCCGCACCTCGCTATTGGCGCGCCTGCCGGAAGAAGCTTTTTGCTGACTGGTCGCCTGCGCGACACGACGGCGCTCGCCCCGAGTCTATTGGCGAAGGCGACCAGCCAATGAGAAGGCAAGGCGCCAAATTCATACTGCGCAGCGGCGGGGCGGGGGCTGCGCGCCTTGAGGCCCATGGCGGGGGCCGGCGGCAACGCGTCCTGAGGGCGCAAGGCGGGTGGGTAGAAAAAAACACGGGGACGTGGGAGCACGGGCCGGGGCGCAGTGGGCGGCCGCGTGTGGCTGCCTTGCTGACCGGTGGTCTTGGCCTCGGCAGCCTGCCATGTCTCGCTAAGCGCCGAATCTAGGTTGGTTTTTTTTTTCCCAGGCGGAGGGGCCTGCAGCCCTGTGTGTGCAATGACAGCCGAAGAGCTAGGCGGAGCAACGGGCTTCAGGCCGCAGGCCCAAAGGGGCTGGTGTATGCCAGCAAATTTGCTGGTGCCAGGCCAGTGGTACCAGCAAAGGGGAAGACTGGAGCACGTGCAGAGGGGGCCTGGGCTAGGGCAGAATGCCAGCGCACGTGATCGCTCACAAACGAGCCAGACATGCAAGTATCGCAACAGGCTTTGGAGCATGCAGGACCAGATATGGGATAGATTGGGGCCAGCAGTTGCTTGCTGAAGGCAGGTCTATGCTGGCTTATCGGAGAAAACGTGGTGGGTGCCTGAGAGTTGGCCGCTGGAAGGCTGTGCATGTGGATCAGCTAGTGGAGACATTAATTTCTCTCCCTCTCTAGGCGGGAAGATTTGTGGCACAGGGAGTAATATGGAGCTGGGGTTCTCTTATGCCCTGGTACCAGGAAATCAGTGGCTAGTTACTGGACAGACTGAGTGTTTAAGGCCAGTTGCTGAAGGTACTTGTGTTCGTGTGTGTGTGTACATGTATACGTTTATACAAATTCACTCTACTACTAGATTTCCAAACTGGCTGGAGAGGGTGGATGAAGAGGATTCAGCCCCTTGTACCATTCATGTTTGTGTGCTGTGTGTTTCCTGTGTTGATCAGTGTCACTGGACATGTGTGTTTTTGCCTACTGGGAATATGTTCCCTGCCTCGCTGCAGGCTGGACTTGGGTGTGTGGAGGTGCAGCAGCTTTGCATCTATTGCAGTACTGAGCTCAGCAACTTCTGCTGTCACCCGTCTCAGCATCCCTGTCTTTGCTGTTGCATTTTTTCACTTTTTGCTCCCATCAATCTCGCACAGACTCTCTAACTTGGTACTCCAATGGCTGTTAAGTGTTTTGTTTGTCAAGTAGTAGCAGTTCTGTGGTGAACTATGGTGCCAGATTCTGCTCTATTAATAACAAATTTTATCTGAGGTAATTGCAGCCTACAGGGTCTTGGTTCTGTGTTAATCTAAGGCTTTTACTGATGTCCTCTGTTACACAGGGACACAGTGATCCTTACTCTGCTAGCTTGTTCCACACGGGTCCTACTCCATGAAGGAAGGCAGAAAGGCAGACGATAAAGACGTTCACAAACACAAGCCCTTTTGTGGGAACGTTCCCGGTAGCTGTGAAAGAGGAGGGAGTCTACTGCAGAAATGATCAGCCCCCTAGCCAGGTAGAAAGCCAGAGATGTATTGTGTAACCTAGTTTCACTGTGTGTCAATATTCTTCACGCAAAGCACTGAAGGGGAAAGGGTACCATGAGTTACTTTATTTTCAAAGTGCTATGAGTTTTGGGCATGGTTTTATAACATGTCACTTTATGTCCATGGACCAAAGACAGGTGTCCTGGTTTCAGCTGGCATAGAGTTAATTTTCTTCTTAGTAGCTGGTGCAGTGCTTGTTATGGATTTGGTGTGTGAACAATGTCGATAGGACACTGATGTTTTTAGTTGATGCTGGGTAATGTTTATACTAAATCAAGAACTTTTCAGTTTCTTGGCTTCTGCCAGTGAGAGACTGGAGGGGCATGGGAAATTGGGGTGGGACACAGTGAGGACAGGTGACCTGAACTAGCCCAAGAGGGATTCTGTACCATATGATGTCATGCTGAGTATATAAACTGGGGGAAGAAGAAGGAAGCGGGGAGACATCCAACATCATGGTGTTTGTCTTCCTGAGTAACTGTTACATGTGATGGAGCCCTGCTTTCCTGGGGATGGCTGAACACCTGCCTGCTGATGTGAAGTTGTGAATGAATTCCTTGTTTTGCTTTGCTTGCATGCGTAGCTTTTGCTTTACCTATTAAATTGTTTTTATCTGAACCCTTGAGTTTTACATTCCAATTCTCCTCCCCATCCCTCGGGGTGAGGGGGAGTGAGCAAGCAGCTGTGTGGTGCTTGGTTGCCGGCTGGGGTTAAACCACGACAACAGGACTGGAGAAGCCAAGAGAGGATTCTCGTTTACTTATTCTGCTGTACAGTCACAGAAATTGGAAGCTTCCTTTTTTTTTCTCTCCAGGAACAGCAACCTGCTCGTCAGATGTACAGAGATTTTGTCTTTCCCACTTTCCCTAAGTGCTGTCAGTAAACATTTGGTCATTTACTTCCCTCTGAAAGGTATTCCCATTAATGATGACATCCGAGTAGTACTGGATCTTTTCTGTCAGCAGAATCAGACAAAAGCCTTCTGTGCACAAAAAGATAATCACAGTTCAAGACCGGCACATGCAAAGTAGTTGCTTGCATTTTGACAGGCATCCTGAGGTTCTTGGAGGGCTGGAGTAAGGTCAGTTGAATCTTTTGGTCAGCAACTGGAGAAAATTGACTGCCAGGTACAACTCTTTCCTCTGCTCCTGACAGCCCAGTCAGACATCATAAAACAAGCGCACTAGTTGGTACCGGATTGAAAATGCAATCATGCTACCCAGGACCTAGGTAAAAATTGGACAACGGAAAATTATAGTGTTAGTTTACAGGCTGGCACATTCCTCCTTTCCAGATGGATTTGCTACGCTTTCCAGCATGCCTCTTTTCACTAAATAACATTTAGGCTCAATTTTTTAGGTCTAGAAAGATGAAAGGCAGAAGCTAGCCAAAGTCCTCTGTTCTTTCTCTGAGAATTGTAGCTATCTGTGGGGGGAATTCTATGCACAGTCACGTTGTGAGAACAAGTGGACGAGATGAACGGTTAGAAACAACTCTTTCCTTCTTAAGGAGCCTATATTATAATATAATCCCTATAGGTTTTGATGGAAAATACCTCGTGTCAAAGCTGCAATTCAGCATCCTTACAAGAAAGTGCTACCAAGGCTTTTCTGGTGTGACTGGGCTCAAAATCAAGCGGTACATACTTCCCATCCTCTCCCATCCCCTGTGTAGTCTGCCTAAGCCCTGTTTGTCTCCAGGTTCGTTTGTTGGAAGTCCTTCGTCCCAAATAGGAATTTGGCTAAGTGTCTCTTCTCTTTCCTAGTGATAATTGCTTACCTTTGATCTGAGGATGAAAAAAAAATTTTATTGTGGGCAACTAAGCAATGCAGGCCTTTCCGAAAGTGGTGTTTCTACCCTATTATGCATGAGAGCTCACATGCTGAATAGAAGGAGTGGCATTATCCAAGCAGCACGCTATCCTTGTACTTCAAAACACTCCCACACCCCAGTCAGATTCCAGAGGCCACTAAGCTATGTGCCATGCTTACACATGTCCACCAGCTGGAGATAACTCAGGGACTGCGTTATTTTGTATGACTGAAAAAACAGAATATGGAAAAAGGCTGTAGCGGGTCACAGTGATGAGGTACTCTGCTTTCCTTATGTTTTTCTAGCATCCAACAATTTGCACCCTGCAAATCTTCTCAAGCTAACCTAGGGACTTTGTATTTAGTCTCTTGATGAACGGGGGGCGGCGAGGGAAGAAGGAATCTGTTTCCTCCTTGAGCTGTGTAAACCTCCAATTTTTCTCAAGTTCCACAGCTCAACTGCACCTTGTGTGAAGAGCATGATACTTTACTTCCCCCTTTCCCCTTGAAACTCTTGAGACCGATTTGGATCAGTTTCTATTGCAGAGTACATCTTTCTGCTGGAGGAATCATTTGTCTGACCTGAATGAGTAGCAGCAGGAGAGTCAGATTTCGCTCGTGGGTGGGTCCAATCAGCTTTATAACAAAGTTAATAAGTGTCATATTATTGCACTCGGTGTATTCGCCATCATCATCTGTTCCACTCCTCACATCTACTATGTGCAAGATCTTGACTGCCTGGGAAAAGATATTGCATGCTATTTCACCAGGTATGTTTGGTGCCCGCCAACTGGTTTTGCTCAAGATCCCTCACCCCAGAAACCACACTTGCTCTTAGTAAAAAGATAGGACAGACTTACGATGGTCCTAGGATGCTGCTACGTGTGGTTATTCTGAAAGACTGACTGATTATTAACATGGTTGGGTGACCGCAAGGGATGGTGACAGACTAGAGCAGAATACTTTCTTCCGGATTTGAGCCAAGAAATAACTAGCAAACTCAAAGTTTTGCATTCCCTCCCATCCTGTTCCTCTTGCGTGTGATCACTTCCTCAAAATGTGTTGGATTTTGAATGTTTTCCAGTTATTACCTTCAAGATGTGTGTTCCCAGGGCAGAGAGGCTCTTAGTTTTGAATTTGGAGTAGCTCATCTCCAGCTTCCCTGTACTAGGATTGAGCCTAAAAGAAATATTAACATTTTAGTCTGGATAGAGCAAGGAGACAGAGAGGTCCCTCTATGTAAGCAGACTTAGGTCCCCAGCTGAGTAGTTGAGAAAGAAATCTAGTGGTGGAAAAAGCAGGAATAATTCGACACAGTTAATGCCAACTGCTGATACCTAGTTGCTCAGTCTGGGCAGAGTCAAGAGGAAATTCCTCCCCACCGCACCTCCAGTATATGCATAAAGCTGTGTAGTTTTAAAAACAACATCGAAAAATCCAGCATCTGCAGAGACGATTGCTGATATGGCCATACTGCTACAGAATGCTTCCCACTACGAAATCCTAGCAGATCCTACTGCAATGGCATTAAAAGTGGTCTGTATGAATTTTCTCTCAATCTTGTAGCTTGGAATATGATTATTCTCACTTTGTTAAAAATCACTCTTCTGTGTCTAGGCCAGGGGTGTGGTGGTGATCAGAAAACTCAACTGTAACTGGCACAGCCAGTCAGCTAACTTTTAACTATCAAAGCTAATTCGGTGGCTTTTAGAAAGAGCACCTACCACCACCTTTCTCAGCTCAGAGATAAAAGGCACAGCCTGTGGTACTGTTAAAGAAAAGGTATTTTCAATTATGAAATTTAATGTGCTGAAGCTGCTAAATAGCAGAACCAGGCCTTGTCCCTTGTATAGGCCTAATCCAAGGCTGCTTTTCAACTTCAGTCAAGTTAATCAGTAGAATACAGAAACAATAGATGATCGATTGTATACACAGGTGCTCTCAGAAATGCAGATGTTTCTAGAAAAATTAGTATATATGAATAGGAACTGCTTGGTCAAAGACTAAGTGTGCTTGAAGGAGTGTGTGAGTTAAAGCAAGCAGAAAGATCATGATCCGAGGAGGAGCTTGGAACCGAGGCAGAGACTGGAACAGAGTAGGTAAATCAGCTGGGACGGAGTCAAGTGATGGATGTGCAGAACTTGCAAGACCAAAGGCAACTTCTAAAAACTTTGATAATTATGTGGTAAGTGTATATAAGCTGTGCTGTATCCCTTTGTTCTCTGCCATTCACTGGGGTGGTGGCCCACCTCTGAGTTGCGGTTAAGGCAAGCCTAGTGGTATCCATGTCCCTGTGAATTTTTCCTTTAACAGTACTACTACAGGTCACTTGGGTACATTACCTTGGCAGCCGGTGACGGGGACAAGGAATGACATGGAAGAGTTGAGGCAACGAGTAGAAGAAGTTGAGCACTTGTGGGATGAAAAAAAGCAGCATTGTTTTGCTGAAGTGCCCCAAAATCCCCACCACAGCGAAGGTCATGCCAGCAAAATAGCAGAAAGTGTCCCCAACAAACACTCGAGATGGATACCTGCAATCCACAAGGCAGAAAAGCAAAGGTCTGTAACGATTGCTGTTGCTGTACAAATGACTTTATAACCACTGAAAGTATTCCCACACAGCAGGTTAGGGGCCAAGAGAGAACTGCAGCAGATCTACACAATGAAAACAACTCTTGCAGGTATTTATGCTAGGAACTGCAGGACTGGGACCTGCAATCTGACTTGCAGAGAATATGGTATGAAAAAACAGCAAGAAATATGAGGGAGTGTATTCTGTGCATTTTGGTGAGCTGGTGTGGCCAGAATTGTTCTAATAAAGAGAAAAGCTACCAATGCATCAGTGCCTTGCACACTTGGTTCTGGCAAGAAGCCTGTCTACGCTCCAGCATCCCACCTGCATGTCAGTAAGTGGTTTTGTTTGTGCAAAAAGGGGAAAAGCAGAGGGAAAGGATGCTTCCAAAGAAACTCTGAATGTCCATCCTCTTACCAATTGTGGTAAAACAGCCCCAGCGTGGTAAAAAAAAAAGGGAACCATGAAGTAGAGAGAAAAAATGTGATCATCTTGGTAATCCCCTATAGAAAAAAAAAAGAAGAAAAGATTGTGATGACAGGACTGGTTGATTTTTACTAATACCAGATTCAGAAAACTAGGATTCTATCTCCCTTTGCTTTTTGTACCACATACATGTTATCTTCCTTACCATTTAACTCTACAATGTTGAATACAATAATAGAAGCAGCTATCACCAGCGACTGCCCTGCTTCAATTCCATTAATTCCAGCGAGAATGTTGATGGCGTTTGTGCAGAACACTGCTAGCATGCCCATGTACACATAGTAGAAGATACCTGCAAATCAGAGCAAGCCAAGTGCTTTAGTATTCATAGGCAAAGCAGGCCCCGGTCTGATTCACCAAAGCTCTTACTTCCTGCTTTGTACAATAATCTGTTACCTAGCAATCTCTGTGAGTGCTGGTAGTGGTAGCTCATTAATAAATCACTCCCACTCCTATGAAATCAGCTGTCACACGTACATGCACACACAACACAGCAACTACAGCAAACCATTGTGCCACGGCGGTGGACTGTAGCGCTCTTTCTGTCTTTTGGTCATTCTGGTGTCTGCAGCACCGTGCTGTGTGCACCTGGTGCTCAGCTGTATCACTAGAATCCCAGAAAAATGACCAGTGCCTATCTGTGTGTGGCTGATCTGGATGTTCTTTCCAACCTAATATTTACTGGGCAGAGTTGTGCCCTCCAATTGGTTACTTGAGCAAATCCTTTGTGTGTTCCCTCTGCAGCACTGAGTGCCATCAGGCGACCCCTTCCACAGATTGCTTGCCGCTTGGATGATAGCTTCTGGTGATGCACAACTTACCCAGGTCCAAGTGCATGCCCAGCAGCAGCCGGAAAGGCTTAGGCACCACGATGGTAGTGTTCCCAAAGTTAGTGAAGTAAACCATGAGCAGCGGGAGAGAGGCCATGGTAGGAAGCAGGAGCTTGTGGCGCCAGCGCAGGTTCAGAACGTCATCTGCAAAGCCCAGGAAAATCATGCAGCAGATGGCAAGCAGTGAACCGATGAGCTCTACAAACTGCAGGACAGAGAACAGGACCCCGATTACTGGTGGCTGCTTCCAGCCGGGCCTGCCGTGCTGCTGGCGCCATGCAAGCCTCACCTCATCGTGAGGAAAGGCCGCGCACTGCTCCTCCACGAAGCACCTCAGGAAGGGCACGGGGATGAAGCAGAACAGGATCATCAGGAACACGGCCCCGCTGATCACGCCCTGTGCTTCGGGGCTGGAGGGAAGGTAAGGCGGGGAGTCAGTCCGGCCGGTCCCGGTTCCGGTCCCGGTCCCCTGGCCGGTACGGCCCTGCGGGGCAGTGCTACTCACACGGGCCGCCGCGAGGCCTTGTTGAGGTCTTCACCGAAGAGCCGCGCAGCGAGGAAGCGGTCCCTGAAGGCCGGGATCAGCGTGAGCGTGGCCGCGAAGCCCAGCAGCGACCCACCGAGGTTGATGAGGAGGGGCACGGCGGGCCAGGCCGCCATGGCCACGGCGGGCGCTGCCGCTGCCAAGGGCACGGAGCGGGGCCGGGAGGGGAGCGCCGCCCGCCGCCACCGCCTCCCGTCGCGCGTTCGCGGCCGGACGCTACAGCGGTGGCACCGCATGCGCGGAACCGCTCCGCCCTACCGCCGCCGGGAGCGCCATCTGCCGCCGCGGGGCCCTGCTAGGCCGGGGTCGGGACTCGCGCCGGGGCCGTGCGTAAGCGCCTGCGCGGGAAGCGGCGCTCGGCCCGGCCTGGGGGCGGCCATGGGGTGCGCTCCGCCCCGCCCCGCCCACAACCGCCGTGGCCGCCGCGGCGTCCCCGCAGTGGCGCGTCGCTCCGCCCCGCCCCTGTAACATCACTTCCTCTCCGCAGTGCGGTTGCCTCCCCACCTCCAGCAGCCCGATCCACCCTTTGCCGGGTCCCGGAGTTGCGCTTGCGGCGGCCCCGGCGACCCCCGGGTTTCCGCCTGCTGGTGGCCACGGCGCGGAGCGGGGTCGCGGCCGTTTCGTTAGCCCACGCGTTTCCTCAGGTGCTGGAAAAAGCCACCCCAATAAAATAAAAACCCGGAGCTCCTCGGCGGGCAGGGGGCCGGCAGCGGCTGCTGGCCCCTCGGGGGCGGGCGGGGGCTGAGGCAGAGCCGCGGCTGGGGGTGCTGCTTAGGGGGGGCGGCGGCGGTGCCCCCTGTGGCTTCCGGTGGCGATGCCCGGGACGCTGCCGTGCTAGGAGGAGCCGCCGCTGCTCCGCTCTCTGCCGGACCCCCGCAGAAATGACTTCACAAACTTTAATCAGGCTTCGAACGAGCGTGTTACTGCCGGGGGGACCCGCAGCGCAGAGCAGGCGGCGGTCGCGCAGAGACCCGGAGCGGGGAACCGCCACCTCGGGCCGCGGCCGGTACCGGTGCTGGCTGCGCAGCGGGGGCGGCCCGGGCTGGCGACGGCCGAGAGGGTTCCGCCCCGGCGGTGCCCTGCGCGAACGAGCCAGGTGCCGCCGCTGAGAGCGACCGTGACGGTACGAGACCAGCGTGTTTAACCGGCACGGGGGCAGCCAGCAGGGAGCTCGGCCCGGGCGGCTGAAGGGAAGGCCGCCGGCGGCACGGCAGAAAGGCGCGGCGGCCCGGGCAGCGAGCTGCACCGAAGGTGGGACCCCTGCCCCCTGGGGCCGCCCCTAGGCCGCGGGGAGCGGAGGGAGACCCCCTGCGCCGCCCGGCGCCGGAGGAAGGCTGCCGGAGGAAGGCTGCCGGCTGGTGAGGGGAGGCCGGCGGGGCCGTTGTGCGCAGGCGGGGCGAGGGCCGGGCCCACGTGCAGCGCGGGGCCGGGAGGCGGGCGGCGGGCCGGCCTCCCTTCTTTCCCCTCCCCGGTGGGAGGTGGTAGCGGCCGGGCCCGCGCCGCAGCGCCGGGGCCGGGCGGCGGAGCGCCCGCCATGCCTGCCGGTCCGCCGTGAGGGGCTCTGCAGGGCGCCATGGGGTCGGACCCGGGCTGGGCTGCGCTAGTGCTGCTTTTCGCCGCCTCGCTGCTCACCGTCGCGGCCTGGCTGCTTCAATACTGGCGCTCCGCGGCCCTGCGGGCGCCGCGGCGGTGCGCGGCGGCGGAGGAGGCCGGGGCCCGGGCGCTGCTGGCCGCGCTGCTCGCCCTCCGGTCCTTGCGGGAGCAGTGGCTGCGGGCCTGGGTGCGAGCCCTCAACAGCCAGGCGCGGCGGCACGGGGTACGGCGGGGCGCGGGAAGCTGGCGGGGGCGAGGCCGCCCGCCCTTTGTTGGGGGGCTCCGGGCGCTGCCAGGGGCTGCGCGGCCTCGGCCTGGGGGAGCCGTTACTGCGTTCGGCACAGCCGCGGGGGCAGCGCGGGGCACAGGGCAGTCACCGCGCTGCGGCCCTAGCCTGGGCTGGGCTGGTGTGCCCGGCTGGTGTAGCCGCCCCCAGGTTTCTACAGCAGCCTCTGCCGAATTTCAGTGTTTTATTCCTTGTAATCTCCCGGCGTTGCCCGTATGTCGCTTCTTGGGTTTGAGGCTCGTGAAAGAGGATTCGCCTTGCTGACTCCACGGGGAAGTGGTGTGACGGCGGCTGGCATTGCCTGCTAGGAGCGGGCTTTGCCCACAGGAGCTGTGAGCCTGGAGTCTGTTACAGTCTCCTCCTTCTCCTGGCAGGGAACGGGGAACCTTCCTGTTCAGTTGCATGGGGAAACCAAGAGCTCAGTAAGGTTAGCACAAAGCTAGTGCTCTTGGAGAGAAGGAGGTTGAAGTCCTGAAGAATGCAATGTGAACCTGTGTTAGAGTTTTCCGAGAAGACTGGAAGAGGCTCTTCCCTTTTGACAAAACGCCAGTTAAATTCTGAACTAGAGGCAGGACAGAAGAGCAGATCTCTCGGTGCAGTGCAACCAGGTGAAAAAATCAGGCAGTTGGTGAAGGTGGGGAGGAATGAGAAATCACTGCTTGTCCCAGCCACTGGTAGTTGTATCAGCATAATAGGCTTTGCAAAGTGTAACCCTGTGGATAATACCGTGACTTTGGCTCCTTTGGGAATGTTTGTGCAGCAGTGTATCCAGCATATGTTCTGTAGCTGTTCATTTCACTGTATTTTTGTTTGTTTCAGTGTAATCCCCTGATAATAACTTGCTGGGATGAGATGAAGGAATTGGATCTTTGAGGAAGGTGACTTAAGAAGAGATGTTAGTTTTTGTTACGTGTCACCTGTGTGGTATCTGGATTTTTTTTTTGGAGGACTCCTTTTCAATTACAAGACTCCAAAAAAAAAAAGAAAAGCTCCAATTCAATTACAGCTGAGTCGCATCTGTGCGATACAGCTATTCGAATAAAGGCTGAGGAACCTGACTGAGTGTCCTCTGCAGTCTGGAGGGCCTAACTTCAGCAGCAGTAGTATGGGGCGGTTCAATTTTGGCCTCTTGTTTCCCTGATTAAAGTGGATAGTGTTGTCTGGTTTCTTGAGAGCAGAAGGATCAATAACGCTTGTTAAGCAACTATACTTGAAAGTAACTGCATGAGATGGAACAAATCTTAATTGCGTAGGCCAAGTGCTGTGTTCTTAAGTTCTGTGTAGTCCTTAATTGTAACAGAGTAGAACCGTTTTTGAAAGGATTTAACCAAATGATCTCCTTCAAGGTGCAGAGCGAGGGCTGTGATTACCTTCAGATGGTGGTTGCCTCCTGGCTTTAGGAAGTAGAAAATGAATGGAATGGGATATTTGCGCATAACAAGCCACCTCTGCCTGTATTCCTTTTCCAGAATCAGACTGGAAGTGTTTTTATTTTGCTGGTGTCAAGCATCAAAGGGCAGAGAATATTTAAAAATACCATCCGCTGCTCCTTTTGAAAGGATGTATGAAGTCACCTGGGGCCAGGTAATGTAAATTTAGAGCACAGACCATTACAGGTTTTGTGAAGAAATGCATAGCCAGTACTACCTGGTGCCGGTAGTTCATGTATTGGCCATGTGGGAATGGTGAGTTTTCTGGTAGACTTTGTTGTCCCTCACTTCTACAAGGTGAGATGGTTGTGCGTTGCTGCTTGGAAAAGCAGTGTGTCTCAAGGCAAGTGTTGTTCTTGTAAGAAATATGTAAGATCAGCCACTACAAGTATTGTGCAGTTATGAATGCGGATAGGCTGTCTCTGTAGGATTGTGTACCCTGAGTACTATCTTCTGCCTCTTACAGTTGGATCAGGGAATTGACTTGTTCTGAACGTTACCTTTCTTAACACTTGTCTTACATGTCATGTCTTCCCATTTTGAGGTGTGTCAGGGACCCTGCTCGTGAAGGTGGGTGTTGCTTATTGCTGCTGTTTTGGACAGGTTTTTTCTGTTCGTTGGGCCTGCCTCACTGATGCTCCCCAGCTAGTTTCTATTGTTTTCCTTTTGAAAAGATTTTTTTTTCCTAATTCATTCCATTGTGTTCAGTCCTTTGCTTTAGCACCTGAAGTTCTCTCTTCTCTGTGTGGCGTGACTTCTCACCTCCTCCTTTGCCTTGTTAGACTGACTCACCAAATAATTAGATTGACTTGTAAAGGCTGACATAGTTTCTTCTCGCTGCTACTTGCAGTAAGTAAAATTGTCCTTTTTGACAGAGGTGTGGCAGTGCTTGGTCTCTCTTTCCCGCCTTAGATCTACGATCTAGTTGGCTAGTGTTAGAAAAGGGAAGTGGATGTTTGTATCCCTGCCCAGGCTCTGATGGTGTCAAAGGACAGAGTATTCACAGTTGTTCATTGGTTTTTAGGATGAGCTTATCCTCTGATGGGTTTTCAAGAGATCCAGTGCTCTGTTCCCAAGAGGTCTGTGGAAAAATGGTTCTTTCCACAAAGGTGTGGTTGATCTGCCAGTTGCAGGGGTGAAGATGAAGTTGACCATGGAGCTCGAAGCTGTGCCTGCTTTGGTGAATTCATTCTTCTCTGGTGATTCTTTTAATTTTCTTTAATGTGGTCAGTTGCTTGCGCTTTGGTGTTGACAACTGAGAAAATGGTAAGGTGCCCGTTCCAAAACAGGGTAAGAAGTTTTGATGGTCAAGAAAAAACACCAAAATCAACTGGCCCTGTTGTTGTGTTCAGGTCCTATTTCTGTTACTGGTTACTTGGAACAAGATCAGGAACCTTCATCGTACTCTCTTCAGAGAGTTAGAAAACAGTCCCTTAAGTATACCAAGGGTGGGAGGAGTCCAGAGCACGGGCCTGACTCCTCTGAGACAAGGCAGGACTGATTACGAGTAGTAGCCTAACAAGTACTAACAAGGCTATGTTCTTGATCTTACAGAATGAGGTACAGGAAGAATGAGAGGGTGGTGCTGTATGAGGTGGTTGTGGGACTACCTGCTGCAGGCTGTTGGAGCTGAATCTTTTGTCTGGAACTAAATGAGGCTAGGTTATGTACTGTAAGATTATGATCTTGATAGTTACGCTGGGTAAGATGTAAGGAACTTGTGGTATTGTTTAACATGTTAGCTGCTAAAGTTCTTCCTTCTGCCTGCCTCGGTTCCTTTCTCCCCCCTTGCCTTCCCATGCTCATGCAAATAGCCAGGTGCAGCATTGAACCTGAGATCCACATCCTGAAAAAGTGGTCCTTTTTGCTTTGGAAAACTTCTGAGTGTTAGGATATGCTCAGCTGATTTGTTGTATGGAAGCCGAAACCCACAGATCATGCTGGTGTTGAACCTTCAAAGCCAACTCTTCTTTTGTCACTGAAAGTAGGTTTGTTTTGATATGATGCATATTGTATTGAGGGGACCACTGCCAGGAGTGACGCTTAGCGGCTCCTCTGTGGTTGGCTCAGTACGGTGGCTTGTGTAGGGCAAGCTGTGGCAACTGCTTCTTCTCTTTTCAACACCTGATGGGAAGTTGAGGGCTGTTCTCTGGGATGGAGCACGCACAGGCAGAGGCCTTCCCTCTTTGGAGAGAGGACTTGGCAAGGGCCTGAACAAAGGTGAGAACATACACAAAGTGCCTCCCCCTGTAGAAATGCACCCTCTCCTTCCATGCCTGTCTTGTCAAGTGGTGTTGCGTGTCAGCAGTGGCCAAGTGTTAGCAGTCACCTGTGCCTGATACGCTGCGCTCTTCCGTCACATGCTGAATTCCGCTGTTTCTCACCAAAATGACCTAAATTTAGAAGTTCCAGAATTTAGAACTCCTATAAGGTGAAGATTAGCTGATGACTGAAATGGCATGGGGGCCTCTGGAGGGCCACGCTTCAGTTTCTGCTGCAGTTGCTCCTTGTCCAGAGCGCATCTACTCGGAAAGTGGCATTGCTGCAGTGAGTTTCTGGGTGTAAAAGCTGTTCTTTGAGGTGGGGTCTGGTGGTTACCCTGGGGCTGAGTGTCTTCTGGGGGATTCTGGGTAAGATCAGGAGTTACCTGGACCTGCTTACATCTGTTTAACTCGTAAAAACACTCCACATCGGACCCTTTTCTTCTCCTGTCCCTCAGACATTACATTCCTGCCAATGCTTTGCTTCTGAGCTGCAGAGTTCCAGCACTCAGCTCCCTGCTGCCCCAGCCTTGTAAAATGGAATAAAGTGACTGATATGTCTAACTGGGAAAGAGATAGCAATGATGTTTTTGCTAGAGTTTCCTCCTTGAGCCCGGGGATTAAGGCACATAAATCCTTTTGGACACGCAGAGAAATGGCACAGACCTCGATTGGGGATGGAGGTGGAAGACCTAGTGCGGGCCCTGAATCCAAGTAACGCTGGCAAAGCCGTGGAGATACGTAATTGTTCAAGATAACTATTTCTGTAATGATTTCAGTCACATCCAAATTTTGCTAATCCATATTGAAAGTTATGGCATTGTAACATTTGGCCTAGATTTGCAACTGTCCTTTATAATGCAGTTGTGTTTGAGAGATCTCTTTGTCAGGTGATAAAACAACTGAAAATTAGTGTTCTGTCTTTTAGCTAGTGCTTTGGTCCTGAGTTTTTGGGACATGCATTCTGCTGAGGGGCTCTTTGCTGGCTTATATGAGAACTTCCATGTTACAGCCTGTAGCATTAGGAGACCATGCCAGAAGCAGAAGAAGTAAGACAGGTTTAGTCTTGGTTGTTGGAACTTCGCTAACATGTTGCAACGTTGAGTAACTTCATTGCATGCCCCGAGGAATTACGTTTTCAAGCAATCTAGGAGGCTGCTGAGCAATAAGGGAGTAGGACTTAGTATGAAAGCACTAACTGTAATTGAAAATTTTATTTCAGACAATATATCTAAAGGGACATAAGGCTTGATAGCGCTTATAGCAATTGATGGTGCCTCCTTCCCTGCTCCCAGTCTGACTCCACCCCTGCTCTCCTTTTGAGTCCCCAGAGGAGTTTGGGCTAGATTTATGCTTAGAAGTGAGTGATCTCACTTTCTCCATGGTAGACTTATTATTAGCTCCTTTTGCTGTTGCTTTTTCTTCAGTTCAGCAAAAAGCCGTAAGGAAATGTGCCTCTGCAAAGCTGGGTTTAATAGTGGAATTATTGTGGAGGAGCAGCTGGTTGTGAGTACGTCAGGCGATCTGTGTGTGCGCAGAATGGTGGAGGGTCTTGGCCCTAAGATTCATAAGCCCCCTTCCACAGGCTTGTTGGTCTGGCTGGGGAAGAACCATAGATTTCCTGTCCTGATTGCCTGTTCCAAGAGCTATCTTTACCATTCTCTACGTGTGCTGTCTCATTTTTGTTTGTGTGTAGTTCCAAGAAAGGGGAAGGAAAATGCCAAAACTGGGGTGGAAGTCTCACGGTTTGCCGTAAAAGGATAATAGAGGGAGGCTAGTTAGTGTTCCAGAGTCCTTGTCCTGGAAGAATGCTGCTCAGTTGCTTCCCTCTTGATAGTCTGTATCCTTCTGTGGTTTTGCTGTTTCTGTGTGGCTTCTTTCAGCTTGGTGAATTTTAGAAGAATATGTCCTCATCTCATTCAGGTCTAGATTTGCCCACGCTTCCTTGTGTTTCTGTATCGTGCTGAATGTGAAAACGTAGCATGTGTGGTAGGAGCTTTATAGGAGCGCATTTGTAGTCAGAGCACACTAGCATCTGTATTTGGGCAGATTCTGCTAGGACCAAGGTCTGACAGAGCTGGCAGTGCACAGATGAGGGTCAGTCTGCCTCCTGGCCATGTCTCATTCCCATCCCTGATACTGGAGAGAGCAGCTTCGATCACAGGGCATTGCTTTTTTCTGTAGATCTTTAAATGTTAGCAGCTGGTATTTCATATTTCCTGTTTGGATTTTAAGTTACATGCCTTAAAACAGGGCAGACACTTGAAAGGGCTTGAGTTGCCTTTCCAGTGCACGCTACCCTCGTTTTATTTTTCCTCTGTGTTTTCTCCCTCCCTTGGTTTGTATATAGACTCATGCTACCTCATGCATACGGTTCATTCTGAGCGGGCTGAGTAACGAGATCTGTTGAAGTTGGCTTTGTGCCCATGTCCTCAGATCACCTGCTTGCTCTCTCTTTTTGCCTCTTGTGAGCAGAGGGAGTCTTTGAGGGATACATTTTGTGCAGGGATGCTCTCAACTTTTTATCTTGGTCTTGCGTTTCTTGAGAAGGGTTTTCTGTAGAGAACTGGTCCTGTTAGATGGAAAGATCAAATGAAGAGGGGGGATGCTTCTGCAGTGGAGAGTGTAATCTAATAAGACCAGGAGAGGGTGGAAAAAGGGAACAAGTCGAGCACAGGAGCTGATGTACCATATGCCTGAGGCTGGATTTTGTTGTGGTTGATTGGGTTTTTTGGTGTGGTGGTGTTGGTAGGGTTGGTTTTTGTTTGGTTTGGCTTTGCTTTACTTAGGGCGGGATTAGCACAGAGCGGGGCGAGAGAGAGAAGAAACAGCAAAGCTTGTGTAATGAAGAAGCATTAACACACTTGACTTATAGTTGACCGCTATCCAGAACAATTTCCCATTCTCATTTGGGCTTGCCTGTCTGAAATTAATGCAGTGTTTGTGAGTCTGAGCCTTGATGGGAGACCTTGTTTCTTTTCTCTGTATGGACAAGCCAAGGTGGGTAGAATGGCAGTGTGCGATGGTTCTGCATGCTGGCTGGATTCGTGGAAACAGACTGGAGTGTCTCTGTGGCCCCACGTCAGAATTGTTTGTCCTCTTTGAAGCTATCAGGGGTACCTTAACCACTGGGAGCTAACAGGGTTCTCTTTCCATAGAGTTCTGTGCAGATCACATTTGAAGAGGGTCCTCAGTTACCGCCAGATGCAAATATAAGTCGTGTGACGTGCAAGGGAGAGTCAGACCACAGCATGGTAAGGCTTTACCATTCTGAATGGTACGGTGCGGGGTTTCTCCATTGACTGCTAGCATGTTCTACAGAGATTGCTGGGGCCCCTGCAGTGGGGATGGTGGAACCAGGAAAGTTTTGGGCAAGGTCTGTTGCTGAGCTTGGAGGCCTGTTGACAGGCTTGTGAGATTGTAGCTCTGGGGCTGTGCATTGGTGAGCTCTGGGAGAGCCACAGGGAGAGCTCCACGTGTTGGTGGAGCTGGGGCGTATGGGTGCTGAGCCCGAATATCAGGGTCCCACAGTAGAGAGGAGAGAGCTCCCGTCACCAGTATGTCTTTACTGCCTCACATGTGGAGTCTGAACTGGCAGGTTCGCAGTACAGAACAGGGCCTGAGAGTCAACCGGATGTTTCTTCCCTGCCACAATGGGTCAACCTTACCTATGGCTTTTGGAGGTTTTGCTATCACAGAGCTGCCTCTCCTTGCCAGGGATATAAACTCATCTCCTTCCTTTCCTCTCCAGGTGCTGTACTGCCATCTGTCAGCTGAAGCTGTGAAATTCCCCGTCTCAGTTACTCAGCAGTCCCCAGCTGCTGTTTCTGTGGACACCTACCACATCACTTTGGCTGTGCTGCAGGCTCAGGTAACAGTTGTAAATGGTTAGCCGTTTTCCTTGTTCTTTCACGTGGCCCCACGCCAGTCGAGGAAGCAGCAGCATGCAGTCACTGTCATTTAGTGGGGTGGCAAATATTCCTGATCTGCATGCCGAGTCCCGTTTTCTGAGTCTTGTTCTGCAGATCTTGGCTACATAATGTAGCCCTAACACAATCCAGAGAGATCTGAGGCATGGCAATATTTTATACTGTGCTCTTAAGCAGTCTTCAAGAGGTGAAAAGTCCACAGAGTTCATTCTTCTTGTGGCATTATGGATAGGGAAAGGTGCATCCTGTGCATATGTACAGTTAAAGTGGTGTCCTGGTTGTTGGTGTGAGAAAGAAATCCGCGGTGAGGAGTGGATTGCTTGTCAGTGCTCCCTGTAGTACATTCACAAGAACGTGATACAGACCTTTTTTTTGTGTGTGTCAAATATTGGAGATGCTTCTTCCAGAAGAGAAGCTCTGTGACATTGCAATGAGTGGTAACTCCATAGTTGCTTTCTGGCTGGATTTTCTTCTCTGGAATGTGATTTTGTTCCCATTGTGAAGAAGGGCTTGACACTGTAGACGGTATCTTGTGTGGAGACCGTGTGCTTGTTCGTGCTATAGGGAGGTATGGCGAAATTGTAAGTACCTCTGTGGTAGCAGAAGCCAATCCCTTGCTATTGCAGGTATTGTAGTCAGAAGGTTGTTCTAGATCCCCTTTGTGCTCTGGAGCTTTATTAGAATTTTCAACCTGTGGTTAGCAGATCATCCTAGTTTTGTTTTGTGCCTCCCTTTCATGGTTGTTTAAATAGCTCCTCTCTCTCTTCTAGGTTTAGCATGCCTGATGCCAGTCTTGTCATGGATGGCAACTGCGGTCACTTCTTATCTTTGTGTAATCTCTGGGAGCCAGGTGGCCTTTGTCACATCTCATCAAATTGCTCCTCTGCTTGCTGGTGTTTCCTAGGTCTCTTTGTCTGTGCCTGCTGAAGCTTTGGGTTGATAGTTCTTGTAGAGAATTGTATGTGGTGATCTAATTGAGGTCTTTCTGCTGCGTTGTGAAATGCTGGTGAGGTTCCCATATGCCCATTGGTCGGAATACTGTATACCCAAACGTGCCTTGCCTCTTTTATGCACCCCTTGTTGGTTACTTGCCTGGCTACTGTGTCCCAGATCGGTTGCTTTCGACTGAAGACCTTCTGTATTCATGGTGAATAAATGTCAGTCTGTCAGTTACTTTAGAACAGGGGTCCTCAAACTTCTTAAACAGGGGGCTGGTGCGCGGATGAAGTGGCAGGCAGTCATCTGCGGCTGCTTGGTTTCCCCCCCCTCACCCCCAGCGGGGGCGGGGCGGGGGGGGGTTTCTGTAAATACTGGGGGCCGTATCCGGCCCACGGGCTGTAGTTTGAGGACCCCTGCTTTAGAACTATGTTAAATTTAATTCCCTTGTTTTTACTGAAGATACTGGGTCAGGAATTATTCCTGTGTGGTTCTCTTTCTGTTTGTTACATTAGTGATGCCTTTCAGCTGTATGGGAATGCAACTTTGCAAGTGAACGACGGGATAGCGTACAGTCTGGTTTATTGTTGCAGACTATTGGTGACCTGGATGAGCTTTCAATCGGAAGATGATGTCCTAGAGACATGTTGCCAACTTACAAATGGCCATACTTAGGTCTGGCAATGGTTAATCAATATGGCTCAGTAAATATCCTGTGTCAGTGCCCGACTTGCCCTTTTGGATTGTCCTGCAGGCTTTTTTTTCAACCAGATAACTAACCTGCTGTTTTTCACTCTCATGGCACCTGGGCATCCAAAGGCAGCAAGGAAGCCAGATCCTACTACAGAGCAAGGAGGCTTCTGCAGCTGCTTCTTCTCGTAGGACTGGGACTGCTTGCGTTCTTGTGTTCTGTCTCTTGTTGCAGTGGTGCGAGGGCCTTTCAGTTGCTGAATTTGAAGTGGGGCAAAAAGCACCTAATGGAAACAGAAGCTGTTCCTGACTGGTATTTGTTCTGGGCCAGGTGGAGATCCACTTGGAGGAGATACAGAATGAAGGTCTCCTTGTGTCGTGGGCGTTCAAGGACAGACCAGACTTTAACCTTTCGGTTCTTCCGAGACTTCAGCTTTGTGAGGTGAGCGGCAGACACTGGGAGGCTGGACTGGAGGGGAGGAGGGGTGGGAGGGGCAGAAACAGCACTGAGCCAGGAGGAAGACTTCTGCAGAGGGGAGAGGTGGGCAGTTCACTGTCATGGCCCTTTAGGTTGAGGGAGGGCATTCTTTCACCCTGGAATCAGTATTAGCTTGGCTCTGTTGAAACAGCACATCCTCAAGTGGGCCAAAGCAGTACCAATGTCTGTTGTCTGAGTTTGGTGTAACAGCCGAATGGGAGTCTGTGTAGCAAAAAAGACTTTGTCTGTGTAGGTCCTCCTGCCATTGTTAGATGTGGAATTGCAAAATGACCTGGATTGCCCACTGTCCCCCTACCCTGTGGGTTGCTTGGTTAGGTTGGTTTCTGTTTGAGAGGTTAGTGTGCAGAACCTGTGGGTGTTAGAGGTTTAATGAGGTGAACACGGGCATGCTTGTGCTTCTGTATCTAAGTAGGTTGGTTGATTTGTTTGTTTTATTAACATGCTTGTTGCTTTATCCTGAGTAGATGTAGGTATTTGGCTGTTCTCCCAAAAATATGGTAGTAGTATCTCACGGGGCAGTGGGGATGTGGCAAACTGTAGAAGCTGTATTGTCAAAATTTGCAACAGGTGGACTACAGATGTAGAAGCTTAGTTGGTCGCATGTACACAACTTACTTTTGCCTGCGGCTGTTACGCGGCAGCTGTAAGCACTGGGGATAGCAAGTGCAGGATACGGGAAGCTGTGTAGCATCTTAGAGGCTTGGGAGGCAGTTGGAGCTGTATAAGGAAGTGTGTCTGTGTTGTTATGACTTTCCTGCATTTCCTCTTGATTTGTGGAGAGAAGAATGAAGGGAGGGCGGATCTGTCCACCATAAAGGATCTGATTGAGGATACCATTGTCAGCACACAGCCAGCCATGGTGGTGAATCTGAAGGCCTGCATTGCTGGAGCCGGTGCGGTAAGGCGCTTTCCTCATGTCCTTCTTGTATCCCAGGACACTTCTGAGGGCTGAGGCTCAGGCAGGAACCCAAGGGTTCAGACTCACTTCTGGGTGATAGCTGCATCCTGGTCTGTGCTGTTGTAGGAGTTTCTGCCCCACAGGGAATGGGGATAACTAGAGACTCCAAAGGGCAGCTCTGTTTGTACCTTGTTTCCTGAACACTGAGTGCCAGTTGTGTGGAGGTGGAGCTGGATGGCCTGAGATGCATCTGTGTTTTGGCAGTTTCTTTGTTGCTCTGAACACCAAGGTTCCATCCAGGGCAGCCTTTACAGGTGTGGAATGGCCTGTCTTTTGTAGTCTTCAGTTATGTGTCTGGCAGCCAGCAAGCTTGTTTCTTGCCTTTCTCTTTTCCTGTCTGCCTTAAATTTCCCATCTGAAATAACACGGGGGCCCACT
The DNA here is from genome assembly GCF_017639655.2 of Falco naumanni. Taxonomy (NCBI): domain Eukaryota; kingdom Metazoa; phylum Chordata; class Aves; order Falconiformes; family Falconidae; genus Falco; species Falco naumanni. The sequence continues at coordinate 35,394 of NC_054069.1, read as the reverse complement.
GGAGGTCGATAGCTCAGGGAACCTGCAGCATTTCTTGATGGCTCCATGGGCATTCCCCTATATTGGTATGAGGAGCTACTTAGTAGATGCAATGATGAGTGACATGCATCTGGCTGCTGTCTGCTGGCAAGAGAACAATAAAGGCACCAGTCTTGCTCTTGTCATTCCTCAGGTACCCAGCAACAAGTTGCCTCAAGAGTCCCTGTCTAGAGTAGCAGCAGCCCCTCTGGGTTCTAAGCTGTTGCTCCGGAATCTTCAAGTGCTGAACTTGGGCTGCCAGGGGAAGGGAGGTAAGCGTGAAAACATTGCAGGGGCATGCATGCAGGTGGTGAGAGCGGAGCAAGTGGATGTTTTGGGTGGGTTTGAATGGAAGAGGGGTGTGCATCTGCTGAGCCGCTGCCTTGTGTTGATGAGTGCACACGTGCGCTCTGTCCCTCATTTGCAGGAGTTGGGGAGATATGCTGCGTGGCAGAGCTAGACAGCCCCCCACAGCAGAAGCGGACAAGGCTGGTGACGGCTGGTAGTGCTGGCGCAGCAGCAGAGATGGAGTGGAGCGAGGAGCTCGTTCTGTAAGTGTCTGCCCTTCTTCCATCTGTCTATGGTGGAAGCAGGCTGGCACAGTCTCTGGGTGTTGTTACCATGCCACAGTAACTGATGCGCACAATGCGGAGGTGAAGCCTGCACTGCAGAGCAGCGTGTGTTTTTGCTGCCTGCACGCTGGACTACAAATTCCAGCGATTTCCTGCAACGTGCATACATATTTCCCACTCCCCTGGACACTCTGTGTTTTAACTGGGTGGGCAGAAGCACTGTCTGTGGGCAGTGTGTGGGAGTGGCAGGTGCAGGAAGCCTGGAGCATAAATCTCAGCCTTCCAGACAGGTTGCACTCTCAGCTTCCCCTGGCAGCCTACACAGCCCTGCAGGGGTTGTGAACTGGAGCACTCCTCTTCTGTGTAGCTTGCTGCCCCTTGTTGTTGTCCTCCAAAATAGCGCACACGTACTGGAGCTTTGGAAAAGGTGATGAGGTGTGTGAGATTTGAGGGAGGGAAGGTATGGAAGGGTTGTCTGCTCCATGGCTGTTTTGTGAAGTTTGCCTAATACCAGCCTATCTTTTTCTGTTTCAACAGGGAGTTGGGACCTAGAAGTAAAGAGCTGAAGCTACAGGTGCTGGGGAACAGTGATGGAGGGGGAAGTGAGTACGGGCAGCTGTAAGATGGGGTTGTAAGACAGGGAGACAAAAATGCCTAAGGGACTTCCTGTGCTCTGAGCCTGCACCAGTCCTGTGTCAGTATAATGTGTCATGAGCTCTGCAAAGGATTTTTCATACCCAACTTTAGATAAGCCTCTGACTGCATGAAGTAACTCTGGAGTCTGTTGTTCTTAGTGAAATGCTCTTAACTCTGACCTTTTTGGTACTTGGAAGGTTCCCGTGGCCCGCCCATCTCCACTCTGAAGTGTGGAGAGGGATGTGGGGATTTGTTCCCGTGTATTGGAAGAACATTGCAGAAGGCTGTTAACTCTCTTCATTTGTATTTGGTCAGGGACAAACTGCAGCACCTATTTTTGATGGAGGCTGCACAGCGGCCACCTCTTTAAGGGAGTCAGTTTCTGGATTGGTAAAGAGGAGCAGAGGAGTGCTGTCCGCTCCCTCCTCCCCCTTGAGCCTGGGGACTGCTGGAGTCCTTGCGGATCTGCTTTGTTGGCCCGAAAGGCTGCTTCCCAAAAGCAGGGGTTGCCTTGGAGACATCTGAGGTGTTGAGGTCATGTGTGTTTTGTTCTCCTGTTCCTTCTCACAGGCGTGGTGCTGGGACATGCCATACTTTTGCTTGATTCTTTGGGCAAACAACCGTCCAGGAGACAGGTCTGCTCACTGGCCCCAGGAGCTGGGTGGTCGCTGACGGCTGAAGCTACCATTGTATTGGAGGTGAGCTTGTGACCATAAGCTCAGCACAAATGCACGTGCTGAAAGGGTTCGTGATGTGAGCCTCTAGCTGGAGACGAGTGCTGCTGTGCCTGGGCTCATCGCAGGGGACTGGCAGACCCTTAGGCTGAGGAGGGGTGTTGCCTGGCCCTCAGCTCGTGAGCCTCCCTCTGTTCAACCAACACTGTAGCGGGGATGGCTCTTCAGTGCCCAGAGCAGCAGCTTTTGTCACCCACATGTCTGCCTTGGGTGAGACATATGGGTGAGGAGGAGAGTCTCTCTGAGCTGTGCTTTATGCTTTGCAGGTGCTGTTCCAGGAGCCTCCTGCCTCTTTGAATGCTCAGCAGGCCACGTCTCTGCGAACCAGCATCACCCCCACTAAGAAAGTGGAGATGGACCGGACCATCATGCCCGATGGCACCATCGTGACTACTGTCACCACGATTCAGTCCCGGCCCAAGGCAGACTGCAAACTGGGTGAGGCTGCCCCACGACAGACGTCTTGTATGGGTGGCTGCTGTGGGGGTGCAGACTCAGCTGCCATATTCCCAAGGCCGCTTCCACAGGCAGTAGCAAAACTACTTAGCCAGTGTGTGTCATGGTTGTTGCAGACTTGCACTTGTGTGGTGCTTTCAGCTCCTGGGTCGGAACATGGGCATTGTCACCGTTCCTTTAGCATCTTGGGGCTGGCTAAAGATTTGTATGTAGCCCTGGGGGAGGGAATTGATGCAGCCCTGTGTTTGGGGGCAGGTGAGAGATGGACAAGCCTCTCTGACGCCTTTTGGTGGCGGGAGGGCCCGACTCTAACGTGTATGCTATTGCATAACCTCTGCATAATGTCGGGCTAAGCATTTTGCCACTCTTCCTCTATTTTCTTCACTGCTAAAGAAGTGACATACATACTGAATGTAGAGCCAAAAGCGTGCTGACTTTGCTCGCTAGTGATTGCTGCTGCTTGCAGTCTGATATCCTGATGAATGTGGTGCGAGATATTCCACGAGGTGAGGCTGGGAAACAGCATGAATGGGATCTCGTGCTGGGGCTGCTTCATGTGTCTTTTTCCAATAGGCTTCTTGCTACTTCGTTGCCACAAAGCCTCATGGAGCCAGCCTCTGCAGGCTCTCCATGCGCATGTAAGGCTTTTTGACAGTGCGCGCAGGAGGCCTTGATACAGTAGTGAAGTTGCCTAAGCTTCATCTCCACTTACTGGTGTCTCTGTGTTTCTGCCTCTCTTTCACCATGAAGATTCACCATCGAGGTCGCCTTCCAAGGTGGAAGTTATGGAAAAGAAGACAACGGTGCTTTTGGAGAGCGGCTGTCCTCACAGTCCCTTGTCCATCAGTAGCTGTAAGTCCTTGGAAATCTGAGGCTGTTACAGGAGCAACTGGGTTCCTTAGTCTTTCTTGGAGAGCTGCAGTCTGAATGTGGGTTGCTGAACTCATCTGTGTCTCCTGTGGAAGAGAATGTCCAAGTGCCCGAGTGAAGGCAGGGGTGGTGGCGTGTGGGAGCAGGTAGAAGAAATTGCACTTTGGCTATTCAGTCTGTGACTGGGTGTTTCCTTGTTTGATGAGAATGTTTCAGGCTATCTGGACCCAAAGAGCTTTGCTCACACAGTATTCAGGGCTCTGATTGTCTCTGGGACAGAGCACAGCAGCCGTTTTGATGGTTGGTGGCCAAGGCTGCCAAATTCTTGGGAGTCTTTGAAAATCTTTGTTGAGTGGGAAGGATATTTTAATGATGCGCCTGGTGGGAAATCAAGATTTTCAGGTGCATAAAAGAGCAGAGAGCTATATGGAGCTTCCTTCCTTTAGCTGATTTGGGCAAGTGCACAATAAATTATTTCCTCTACCTTTATGCATGTTAAGTTGCCTGTTACAAGCATCATGATCAACAGGTGACCTCTTGCCCTTGCTGAAGGTTGTTACTTCAAGTATTGGTATCTTTCTTGTGCCCAGGGGAGAGCCATATGCCCAACAGCTTGGATCCCGTGGCTGAGACTGCAATCAGGCAGCTAACTGAGACAAATAACAAGCCCGCCAAGAAGACCCCAACAAAACGCAGCACGCTGATCATCTCAGGAGTTTCCAAGGTCTCTGATAGTTAAGGGGCTCTGTTTTCCAGTGTGGGAGGCTGTTTCTAGGGATGCGTGTGTGCAATCACCTGTCCTGTGCGGACCAGTGTGGGAAGGTTCCCACACAGATGACTTGCTTGGCAGAACCGTTTTGCTGCTTCCTTGCAGCTTGTCACTGCTTCCCGGTGACTGTCAAAGGTACCTTGCCAGTCTGTAGGGCAGCTGCCAGTGGGAGTTCACCAAGAGCAGCTGCAAGAAGGGAGGCAGCTGCCATAGCCGGTTGGGAACCTCATGGAGAATGTAAGGGGGTCTCCTTGGACGTGCCAACAGGATGAGGGGAGGTGCTGTGGAATGCTTTGGAATTGGCCATGTTCCAGTATGTTTCAGCAAAAGAGCGATGATTGCACATCAGTGCTGTCTAGCACTTACGATTGGAACTGGAGCATCCCTATGTATGTGTGGATGAAGGACTGGAGATGAATGCGATCCTTTAGACCCTGTCTTCCTGTCTGTCTGACCTGCTAACCCCCCCTCCAGGTACCTATTGCTCAAGATGAAATGGCACTTTCTCTGGGTTATGCTGCATCCCTGGAGGCCACAGCATACAGGGATTCTGCAGCAGAGGGGACAGCTGACCGGATGCACAGTTCTACTGAATCATCACAGCTGCTGGAAGTGTCACTGTTGGGACAAAGGGCCAGTCAGGAGCTGGATGAGACAATGCGATCGGACATATCTGAGAGACCGTCAGTGGAAGATGTTGAGTCTGAAACTGGCTCCACAGGAGCCCTTGAGACCAGGAGCTTGAAAGATCACAAAGGTAAGGATGAACCATTAAATGGTAGCTGACGTTAGTCTGTTGTATGTGAGGACAAAGTGACGTCCGAGTTCCCCTACCCAAGCGTGGGGGCTGCGGCCAGCTTTCCACATGGTAAAGAGCTGCTTCTGCTGGAGCCTGGAGGAGTCTGCCTCTGTCCCACGCTTCCCGCTGGAGCGATTCCAAACTCCTCTATTTGCAGGTGTCTGATTCCTGTGGCCTTTTTGGTTTTTGTACTGTCTTACATGGGAACCCTGTGCAGCTTGTGTGTTCCCGAAAACCCGTTTTCTCTCCCAGGTCTCTGGGTCCACCGATCAGGTGCGTGTCTGTAAGTAATGATTCCTCCTCTGAATTTGGCTGCCTCTGGTGTGGAAACAGAAGCCACCCAACAATGTGGATTGTATGGGCCTTGATGCCCTCCCTCTTTTTCCATTAGCATCAAAGCAGCTAGTGCCTCTGAACTGTCCGTACCATAGGGTTTCCGTACAGACCCTCTCCTTTTAAATGGTGGAACAGGCCTGCCCCAAACAAGCTGCTGTTCTGGTCTTTCCAGGCTTGTGTCAATTAGGTGGGTGGTGCACCTTGGATTTCTCTGCTTGTGGCCATGATGGTTTCAGTTAGCTACAAACTGAGCATAAACAAGTGCAAGCCAAAATCTCAATTGCTCAGAATATGAGAGCAGGACAAATTTCGTGGGGTTGTACCCAGGTACAGCCAGGTACTGTTTGAACTGTGGTGGCCCCTTGCTTGCGTGTCAGTGGGTAGAAAGGTGTGTGGCCCAGATTCTTGAGAAACCTGGCAGGGCATGGAAGAGAAAGAATAGAAAGCAAGCCCCCTCTGTAGGAAATACTGTTGTTATATCTTTGTATGGCATGCAGGTTTGGATATGCTTTTTTGCACCTGTTTGGGGTTGATGGTGATTAGTGTCTACATCCTGTCCTGCCTGCATGAGACATCCAGAGCCATCACTGTTACTTGTCTCCAGATTTGGCGTGTCTCGGAACCAGTGGTAGTTCTGGGGGGCTTGATGTCTGGCTAATCTGGGAGCCCTTGAGACAGGCTAGTATGAGAGGCCTTTTCCCCATTGTGTGTTCCTCCCAGTGTCTGTGCATGCAGACGTTCTCCCTTGTTTTCTATTCGTACTTTGCACTTCCACTGAAGGGAGGATATGGTTTCCTCAAAGGAAGTTTATGTAGAGGGGACATGTGATGGTGTGCTGAATGAAGCAGTTGGTATTGTGGTCTGTCTTGAATGTAGACTTTGTCTTGCTGTTGTGAGCAGGATTTGCCAGCCTGCTGTGCACTTCTGCTGCTTGGGGCAGCACAGGTCTTTGCCGCTCACCCAAGGGCGGCTGGGTGCATTATTGCCCCCAAGACTAGCCAGGGCAGGCTGCTATCGTGGTTTCCATCTTCTTCCTTTCTGTCTCTGCAGTTAGCTTTCTTCGGAGTGGTACCAAGCTCATCTTCCGGAGAAGGAGCAAGCAGAAGGAAGTGGGCCTGAGCCAGTCACATGATGACTTGTCCAATGTCACCGCCAACTCCACTGCCAGGAAGAAAGCCGGCAGCTTTTCCCGCCGCCTCATCAAGCGCTTCTCCTTCAAGTCCAAATCCAAACCCAAAGCTAGCGACAGCATAACAGCAGGTGAGAACTGAAGGAAGAAGCCCATCAGAAAGATTGCATAGAGATCCTTTTCTATTTTCTTGTCTTCCCACTCCATGGTATCTGTGACTTGCACTCCAGTTCCTTCCAGCCTTGGCTGAGGGAAGACACCCCAGTGCTTTACACCGTTTGGGGACGTGGGGATGGCGAACCCGGGGCTTAGGCTGCTCATCTGCCTTGGCTTTAGCCTTCTCCAACTGTTGTACCCCACCTTGCACTCCCAGAAAATCCAGGTGGCATGCTAATCCCCACGGGGGTCCCAGGAGCTGCGAAGGTGCTGCCTTGAAGAATGTGCCTGCGTAGCTGTCTGGCATCACCAGGTGCATCTTGGAAAGCGAGGAGGAGGCCTTGCAAGTGGCGACCCTCAGAGTTAAAGATTGAGAAACTACAGCGTTGGCTACATTGCCGAGAAGTGTGGGATGTAGCCTTGCTCAGCTCTTCTAGTAAGAGAGAAAGGCACAGTTGCTGGCCCTCTTAAACACTCTTATTGCTTCTGCTTGGTGCAGAAGCCGTAACCTGACTGAGGCGTGGTGTGGGGCAATGCGTTCCTCGGCTGTGAGCAGTCAGGAGAACAAGCTGTGGTTCTTCACCTGGCTCTGCAATTGGAACAATTTCTGGTCTGGTCAGTGCTGAGTGATGCCTGCTTTCTGTGCTATGCTGATGAAGGAAGGAGTCTTCAAGGAGAATGAAGTTATAACCACTGGGCGAGTTTTTGTAGAAGCTTGGGCTCTTGCAAAAATGTGTGGTTGGTGCTGTCAGTACTGCCACCCTGTGATGCAGCCCTCCTTCCAAATCTGTGTTCCTGAATGGGGACGAGGCAGAGCTGCATGTGCACACCAGCTATCGTACAAGTGGAACCCTTTCCCTTGGGGGTGGCTGGGGGCATTGCTGGTGGGGTACCAGGCTATCTTCTGGATCTGCGGTGCATTTGGCCTCTCGTGGTTCTCATGCTGAGGACCAACACTGCACTGTGGATGAATGGCGAGTAATGTAGTGATGCTAGCGAAAGGCAGTCTGACATGGAGCCTGCAGCTGTGTGGCGGTTAGGAGGCAAGAGTTTACACGTTTTCACTGGGTGAAAGGGTTTCCTGTAGCAGAAGGAGCCTTTCTTGATTGCATCTGGTATTTCCTTTCATTTAGCGAACCTGATTCACCACGTTCAAACAGTGGGCATTTCTGCAGTGGGTATTCGCAGAGCAAGAGGCGTGCAGGAGAAAATAGTCTTCTTGCACGGGAGGAGACTGCCCTTCTAGGTGGACGGTTTCCCGGTCTCCTGATGTGCATGCATTGAGAATATCCCCAGAGGCTCTGTTCGGGTAGCATAATGACACTCTTCGGAGAAACACTCGTGCCTTGTCAGCAGGCCTGGTTTGAATGGAAGGCCCTGCTCTCCTGTGGGTCATAGAGTTAAGGAGATGGGGCAAAGGGGAGAAAAAACATCACTGAAGAGTGATCACATAGGCCTGACTGGATTTGCTCGCTCTACTCGGCTGTTACAGTACCTCTTGAGGCGGGGGCTGTTGCCCCACCTTAATGCAGGACGCAACCGACTGAAGTAGTTGTTCTCTTGAAAGCGTGCTTAAAGCATGTCTTGTTCTTCAGACTGACAAACCCGGGCTTACTTGATATGGCCATTGCGTGCCATTTTGAAAGACTGGAATGTGTTTGGTATGCTACTGCAAAAGGATTTGCAGGTGGGAATTTTGGGGTGTCTCTTGAAAGTGTGTGGAGGTGGGGAAGGCCAGAGTTGCCCAGGCCTTGGATTGGAAGCGTTGGTGTGTGCCAGCATGGGGGGACTCTTATTTCCTCTTTTCCCTACCAATTCCTTGTGAGGCTGGGCATGTGTGGGAAATTGGACTGGTCCAGCTGGCTGACCAGGAACCTCTTCTCCCTATATTTGTTTTGGTCCAGGATTCTTTCTGTCATTCCTGAGCTCTTTCACGTCTATTATCCTTAGTTTCTTTCCCTGTCCACACGATACTGTGGCTTTGTTCACAGCTCTGTGTGCTACGGCTGTTGGAGCGCTTGCTGTTTCTCACTGAAAGACTTTATTCCTCAGTGTGAGCGACCAGTTCTTACTGCAGTGCTGGTGGAAGTCTGCAGTCTGCGGCTTGCCTCTAGCGATCTGGCTGCCAATTTGATGTAGCCTTCCTTTGCTGGGTTGGTGTAGCATCACACACAGTACTGCCCTTTGCAGGCACGTTTGTTCCCAGAGCCTCAATGTTTGCTTCCAGTTTGCCATTCTCTCTTGCACCATCCCCGCTGCAACTCTGCCTCTGTCACTAGCAGTACTTGACACTGGTTTTGGCTTTTGTTTATTATTTTTTCATACCATGTCAAGGTTGCTTTGAATGAGAAGGGCCTGCCGAGCCCAGACAGCACCGCTTCTCTAGTGGGATGGCTGTGAAACCTTGCATTAAAAGTGCTGGCTTGAACAGAAGGGAACTTTTGGAGGAGCCAGCAGCTCTTCAGTTGCTGGTCTATCAGAGGACCTTCTGCGAGCCTCACTTAATAGTCTTGTATTCTTGGCTTTAAAACTACAACAGCAGCTTGAGTAGTCTCAATGCAGAGCAGTGGAGTCGAACATCTGAGGTTTCCACCTGTGCTTCTGAACTGTCAGTCTGGGGCTTGTGTACACAAGAGGAGGGTCACGAGGGCTAGCAAGTTGTTGTCTTCATCGCTGCAGACCAGAGGCAGAAAAGACAAGTGAGGTTCGTGTCTGACAAATGCGTACCTGGATCTTGAACTGAATATTTTGGTCTGGCTCAGAGGAAAGAGGTGATAGGAAAGCTAGGAGTAAAACCAAAACTTAAGTTCCTCACGGGCCTCGGGTACTGAGGATCCTTTCCTAGCTGTGTTAAACAGGCAATTCCTGCCACATGTCTGTGGGCTTTCCTGAATTTGTTCCCGGTTTCTTGGCTCCAGGCTATGCCCACTGATGAATCACAGCAGAGAAGTACTGGTTTTGATTTTGAGCTTTGACCTGGCAGGAGATTCATCTGGGAATCTGTGCTGCGGTCCATAGAATGAACAGCACGTGAGATGCATGATGGTTGGCATGTATCTTCCCTTGATTTTTTGGCAGTGCTTTTCATCACAGCAGTAAATTTCTATGGAAGTTTGTATCTGGTTAGGTAGCTTGTGAAGGAAAGGGATATTGTCGAGTGCAGACAGAGTGCATCCCCAGATGTTAATTCCCATACCCATTTGTGTTTCCTAGCAGAGATGTGCTTTCTGCCATTTTATTTGTTTCTCAAAGTCATACGGCATAGGACTGATACCGTAACCTTTTATCTGCCTCTAAATCTGTACTCAGTGAGTGCAGAATGTTTTCCAGGGTGTTTGGGTAGACTGCTGTGTGAGGGGCAGAGGGGGAAGGGGGAATGGCTCAGCTATGCTCACTGGGATATTTTTAGCTCTGACATGCTCCCAATTAACCTGCTGATCATTTCTCTTCATATTGGTACATGGCTTCCTTTGTCACCTGCACGATTGTTTTCATCCCCCAAGTAGTTGGTGGCTGTTTTTGTTAGTCCTGGCTATGCAAACACGAGTGACTTTCCTAGTGTCCTGAAACAAGAACGGTAAAAAACCTGCCTCCTGGGCGAGGTGGTGTGATTGTTAGTGTGAGAAACTATTCTTCTATCCTAATCTTATTGGAAGGAAAGGGAAGGTCACTGTAGGCCTGTGGCCTCCAGGAACCATGAAGACAGAGTCCCAGGGAGTTTCCCCCCATAGAAATGCTGCTTAAAGAAATCTCTTTTGTATGTAATCCCTGCTTGTGCTTCTGGCTCTAGGACAGGAGAAATGCTATTTGAAATCTGCTTTTCCCTGTTCAACTTCTGGATAACCATGCTTTCGCCTCAGTGCTGTTGTGGGGTCTGTGGCATTTCGTAACGTCCAGCACTATGGAACAACCCCAGTGCGTGGCATGGGCTACCATTGAACTTTTCAGATTTGAATGATCTGCAGTTGCCAGGTTGCTGTCTCAGGGTAGGCTCAATATTTGCACCTGGTGAAATCAGTCCTTGACAGAATATTATGTGGCGGAAGAGGAGCAGCAGAGTGGTGGGCTTGAATGCATGGAGGCTTCTGAAGGAGTTCAACCTGCTTACGAGGGCCTGTGTTCCAAATGCTGCATTTCACTGCCAGCTACACAAGTAGAAACGGTTACTGCTAAATGAAGCCAAAGTATACATTTTGAGTGATTTTCTTTTGTTGTTGGTTTTCTGGGGGTTGGTTTGTTGTTGTTTTTTTTTTTTTCCCTTTCGGCCATTTTGGCTGAACAGAGCTACTACACCTTACCTATGCTGTGTTTTTTGACTTCTCTGAAGAAAATAGATTTCTCTAACTGTAAGAATGCTTGTAAGTATATTTCTGTATGGTTACATGCTCCCTCCATGTTTTGGTAAGGCTTTTTAAGAGCCTTGCTGCAGAAAAGCTCTCAGCGTCAGCCCACAGGGAGTATTCTCTCAAGGTGAGAGAAAACAGGCATGGAAGGAAATGGAGGCAACTGCGAAACCTCAGTGGTTTGGCGGTCCTGTAGGCTTTGGTGTTCCTATGGATGTCTGACCAAGGCCAAGTAGCTGGAGAGTGCACTCTGCAAATGCCTGTGCCAGTCCTGCTGCAAAGTGACTGAGGACGATTGTGCTGATCAGTGGGTCAGGAGAGCAGCCTGACTGGCTTCTGTGGCGTCCACAAAATACTTCTGATGTGGACCCCTGTGGGAGCAGAGTTGAGTGAGCAAGTCCAGCTTCTGCTTCTGCAAGCATCCTCACACTGCTTATGTAGCCAAGGATGGGTTTTTAGGCAGATTGGCTGAAGTGAGGGAGAATGAGGGAAGCCTACTCGGGTAGAGAGCTAGTCAGAAAACAGTTCAGCAGAGGGGAGTGTAATGAAAACATTTTCAAACTGATACAAGAGGGCCATGGGCACCCACTGTTTCTAGACTAGAACTGGGCACACAGCAAAGTGTATGCTTACAAATGTTTTAGTTCTGCTTTTTTGTCTTCAGCAATGCTGCTTCCTTCCTGCGATGGCTTTTCTTGGTTTATTGTTTGCTGAACCTACAGAGATGTAATTTCTGGATAGCTTGTGAGATGCTTGAACGTTGGGTGGCTGGCGATCATGTATTTCGGGGTCTTTGGTGGTGTTCTCCACCCCACCCCCAGCTGACAGTGAGTGTCAAGGCAGCGTAACAATCCCAGTGGTGGTCAAACTTGTGGAAAGGTCTTTGTGTCCTTGTGACCATTGCAGCTCCTACAGGCATGACTGCTGCACACCACCTTTCCTTGCTCGTACAGGTACTGGACCAAATACCCATGCTGAATTGGAATTAGCACCCCTCCTTGTGCGTGCTTTTTTGTACTCTGATGCCTTTTCTCTGGGTGGATTATTTCAACCCTGGATTATTTTGGGGAAAAAAAAATCATGGGAACTATGTAGCTATTTAAGAGATGAGAATAAAAGTACTTAATTTAGATTAAATGAATGAAGTTCTTGCACCTTTCTAAATGTTGAAGAATTCCATTGCTGTGTAATGGCTGAACCTGTTAACTTATTAAACCACATGGAAAGCAAAACCCTGAGTCTGACTTCATACCTGTGGGAGAGTGCAGTGCTGGGCTTTGTCTTTCTAGAAGTTCAGGGACCTCATTGATTTGCAGCCCTCTCCAGTAAGACTGTCATCTCTGAACAGCCCTTTTTGCCAAATGCAGGTATAGGGGTTAATAGTCTGTAAGACCATGACAAGAGCTGTAGCCTTTGCACTGCCTCTAGAAGGCAAGCAGTAAAAGAACAAGTAAATGCAGCTAGAGATAACATGAAAAATGGAAAAGGAAAGGGAATTATTTGTAAAATGTTAGGTACTTGCCTAGTACCTAACACCTCATCAAGATAATAAAGGGAACAAAATCAAAAAGAGAAAATAGAAGGTAGAAAACTAGATGAATTGTTATTCTGTACAGGCAAAGAACAAGCAAAAAGGTTTTAGATTGCTTGTAGAAGTAATATGCTCAGGTTATTACTGGAAGCAAGACTAAAGCTTTTTGTTGTCTTGCTGTTTTTGCATATCCACACTGACTATTATTACTGTGTTTGTGTTTAGCTGGTATGATCTGATTACATTATTTTCTGAGAGATTATAAGAACATAAGGTCAAAGAAACCTTTCCTTTTCCCCTTGCTCCACTTAGGTGTTCATGATTTAGTTTCAGTGAGTCAGCATTGAAATAATTTTAAATATTGTATATAGAGATGACATCCAAAAAGTATTGCAATGAACAATTCAAATACTAATTATAATAAAAAAAACCCAAAGGAGGAATCTTGGGAAGGAGAGAGGAAGCTTTTAATAGGCAGATGTAGTCATTAAAAAGGTGAGACGCTGTCTCAGTGAGCTCATCTGTGGGCATGAAATAAAACATTTTTCTTCTGGCAAATCCTAGTTTCATAAATATGACATATAGCAATATACAGTAGAAATAATAATTGTCATCAGCAGTGACCAAACCATTGTTAATTGTTCTGTTATTGCCTGTTAAAGAAGATGTATTTTGAATTAAGAAATTTAAAGTGCTAAAGCAGCTAAGTGGCAGAACCAGGCCTCGTCCCTAGTGCAGCCCTAATCCAAGGCTGGTTTAAAACCCAGTCAAGTTAATCAGTGGGAGAACAGAGAAATGATGATCAGTTTGTGTACACAGGTGCTCTCAAATGCAAGTGTTTTTAGAAAAATTAGTATATGTGAATAGGAAGTGCTTGTTCAAAGACTTGAGTGCGCTTGAAGGAATGTGTGAGTTAAAGCAGGCTGGAAGAAGATCACGATCTGAGGAGGAGCTTGGAACCGAGGCAGAGACTGGAACAGAGTCAGGTGATGGATTTGCAGAACTGGCGGGACCAAAGGAAACTTCCAAAAATCTCATACGTTGACTAATGATGTGGTAAGTGTATGTAAGCTGTGCTGTATCCCTTTGTTCTCTGCCATTCACTGGCGTGGTGGCTCAGCTCTGAGTTGTGACTAAAGCAAGCCTAGTGGTACACATGTCTGTGTGAAATTCTCCTTTAGTAACAGCAATCACTGTGGCTTATCCGTAGGACCACCCACCCCCCACACCCCCAATGTGCCACAGGTTCCCTGTGCTGATGCTTCTCCCTCCGTAATGGGGTGGGAGCATGGACAGAAAGAACCACCCGACTTTTAAAGCAATCGGACACAAAGGATTTAAATGCTTGAGCCACGTGAACGCTTTTTGGTACGGAGGGTTAGGGTTAGAGGGTTAAGGTTAGGGTTAGTGTTAGACGCTCCTTAGGGTTTAGGGTTAGGGCTAGTGTTAGGGTTAGACGCTTCTTAGGGTTAGGGTGAGGTTAGAGTTAGAGGGTTTGAGGGTTAGGTTGGGGTTAGGGTTAGAGGGTTCGCGTTCGGGGTTAGGCGGTTCGGGTTTGGGGTTAGGGTCAGGGTAAGACTCAGACTCAGGGTCGTTAGGGCTGGGGCTGGGGTGGCTGGGGCTGGGGTGCCTGGGGCTGGACGCTGTTTCTTGGGGATAGGCCTCTTGGGGTGCCTGGGGCCGGGCGCTGTTTCTTGGGGATAGGCCTCTTGGGGTGCCTGGGGCCGGGCGCTGTTTCTTGGGGCCGGGCGCTGTTTCTTGGGGCCGGGCGCTGTTTCTTGGGGCCTCTTAGGGTTAGGGTTGGGGGGGGGTGGGGTTAGGCGTTAGGGTTAGGTTGGGTTGGCTACCGGTTGGGTTCTACTGGTCCCAGGTAAAGGGTTTTGGGGCTCCCGGTTGGGTTTTGGGGCTCCCGGTTGGGTTTTGGGGCTCCCGGTTGGGTTTTGGGGCTCCCGGTTGGGTTTTGGGGCTCCCGGTTGGGTTTTGGGGCTCCCGGTTGGTTTCTACTGGTCCCAGTTGGCTTTTGGGGCTCCCAGTTGGGTTCTACTGGTCCCAGGTAGGGGGTGGGGGCTCCCAGTTGGGTTCTACTGGTCCCAGGTAGGGGGTGGGGGCTCCCAGTTGGGTTCTACTGGTCCCAGGTAGGGGGTGGGGGCTCCCAGTTTGGTTTTGGGGCTCCCAGTTGGGTTCTGAGGCTCCCAGTTGGGTTCTACTGGTCTCAGTTGGGTTTTGAGGCTCCCGGTTGGGTTCTACTGGTCTCAGTTGGGTTTTGAGGCTCCCGGTTGGGTTCTACTGGTCCCAGTTGGGTTTTGGGGTTCTCGGTTGGGTTCTACTGGACCCAGTTGGGTTTTGGGGCTCCCGGTTGGGTTCTACTGGTCCCAGTTGGGTTTTGTGGCTCGTGGTTGGGTTCTACTGGTCCCAGTTGGGTTTTGGGGCTCCCGGTTGGGTTCTACTGGTCCCAGTTGGGTTTTGGGGCTCCCGGTTGTGTTCTACTGGTCCCAGTTGGGTTTTGGGGCTCCCGGTTGGGTTCTACTGGTCCCAGTTGGCTTTTGGGGCTCCCGGTTGGGTTCTACTGGTCCCAGTTGGCTTTAGCGCTCCTAGTTTGGTTTTGGGGCTCCTGGTTGGGTTCTACTGGTCCCAGTTGGCTTTTGGGGCTCCCAGTTGGGTCCTACTGGTCCCAGTTTGGTTTTGGGTCTCCTGGTTGGGTTCTACTGGTCCCAGTTGGGTTTTGGGGCTCGCAGTTGGGTTCTACTGGTCCCAGTTGGGTTTTGGGGCTCCCAGTTGTTTTCTACTGGTCCCAGTTGGGTTTTGGGGCTACCAGTTGGGTTCTACTGGTCCCAGGTGGGTTTTGGGGCTCCTAGTTTCGTTTTGGGGCTCCTGGTCGGGTTCTACTGGTCCCAGTTGGGTTTTGGGGCTCCTAGTTTGGTTTTGGGGCTCCTGGTTTGGTTCTACTGGTCCCAGTTGGCTTTTGGGGCTCCCAGTTGGGTTCTACTGGTCCCAGTTGGGTTTTGGGGCTTCTGGTTGGGTTCTACTGGTCCCAGTTGGGTTTGGGGGCTCCCGGTTGGGTTCTACTGGTCCCAGTTGGGTTTTGGGTCTCCCAGTTTGTTTTTGGGGCTCCCGGTTGGGTTCTACTGGTCCCAATTGGGTTTTGGGGCTCCCTGTTTGGTTCTACTGGTCCCAGTTGGGTTTTGGGGCTCCCAGTTGGGTTCTACTGGTCCCAGTTGTGTTTTGGGGCTCCCGTTTGGGTTCTTTTTTCCACACGTTGCTCTGCGTGAATGACATTTTAGCAGCCAGTTGTGGGTGGTGGAAATCTGCTTGGTGAGCTTCTCCCTGTAGAGGAATGAAGGCAGTGGGTTGATTAGCATTGATAACATGCAGCTGTGGCCTTGCCTCAGAGGCGGTGGGTTGATTGACATGGGCGATGTGCAGGTGTAGCTGGTTCCTGCTAAGTGGTTAAATAGCCCTGTGGCTTGTGGGAGAGGGTGTCAGTTGGAGGAGGAGCAGTGTGGTCTGGCTGCTGGGGGAAGGTGCTACAGCACTGGCAGTAGAATACGGCCAACGGTAAGGCTTTGTTGTGGTCTACTAGTTTGATAGCACTGCAACATGTCCCCAGCAAAGAGTTTGGGGTAGAAATGAATGATTATTCTTTGCTCGAAATGTGATGCTGTTTGGGGAAGAAACATGCCTTGCTCTGACAAGTGAACAATTGGCTCTGTAGATGCCACAGTATTTACTTGTACAGGTTCTCGTGTGGCACAGGTCTGCTCTCGCTGAACTCCAGGCTGAAGAGGTAATTTCCTCTGTCTCAGCCCTACCCCACTGAGCCCTTCCCAGAGGTGGGTTTCCTTCTTTAACAGCCTTTGAGCAGTGATAATCAAGGTGCCCTGCTTCCAAGTCTTTGCCTAGCAGACTGTGTCACCACAGTCCTTGCCTTGAAGTTAACAGGATTAAGGATCTGTACAAGGTGTCTGTGCACATTCCCCCGGACAACGAGAAGAGCGACCTGATCAGAATTGAAGGAGTCCCACAGGCCAAGAAAGAGCTGCTGGAACTTGCTTCCTGTATGGTGAGTGAGTAGGATGTGATGTTTGGGAGACTGCAGGGTTTGGGCTCTTGTGTTCCCTTCTAACCTTCTGGTGCGGGTGTGTGCCCCTTGCCCACTGAGCACTTGGATCTCATGACAAGTGCAAGTTCCTCTTCACAAATGTCTTCCTCTGTTCCCTCGGGTAGCCCTTCTCTGTCAATGCAGAGTGAATTTTGTCTAGAGAAAAGAGGGACGGTGCTGGCAAGTAAACTGTCGGGCAGCAAACCGCTAAGTAAAAGTAGATGGCTCTCCAGCTGAACACTCAGCGTGCCCTCTGTTCCCATCAGGAAAATGAACGCACTGCGGACCTAATCATTGGGCAGAAATTCCACCGGACCATCATTGGGCAGAAGGGTGAGCGAATCTGGGAAATCCGGGAGCAGTTCTCAGAGGTAAGGCTTGTTAGGAGATGAGGAATCCAGAGGGGTTATTTCCTACGTGGGTAGCAGGCCTGTCGTCACAGAAGCTGTAACTTTAGTGGCTCTGTAGCGCAAGTGCCTGAGAAGATAGTTCTTTTAGCCAGAGGCCACTAACACTGTTACCCTTTTCTGAATGGGAAAAGGGGATGTGTAGGATCCCCCCCAACCTTTGCATGTGTCTGACACAAGGGTTCTTGCTTTTGCTTGAGCTAACTATAAATGACCACGCCTGCAGGTTATCATCAACTTCCCAGACCCTGCACACAAGAGTGACATCGTCCAACTCCGAGGTCCCAAAAATGAGGTGAGGTGCACCGAGTACATGCACAAGATGGTGGCAGACCTGGTAAGGAGGTCTTCTGCCTGCTGTTCCCTCCTACGTGCCTGGAGAACCCTGGGACAAAGCAGAGCTCTACTGGCTTGGGTAGAGCTAAAACACCTCAAGAGGAGGGAGCTGTCGACGCTGTTTTGGCTGAATGGAGGCAGGGGGGTAGTACCCGTTATGTGAAGGCTATAGGGGAACGTACTTGCCTTTGCTTATTCTTACAAGTCCCTCGTATAGAGAACTTCCTTGGGTCTAAGCCTATTTTCAAAAGCTCGTTTATCAGAGTTCCTGAAGTTGGGCCTCACTTGCCACGACAGTGTAATCTTCAGTTCTCCCTTCCTTTCTCCCTTAGCTTGAAAACAGCTGTTCTATTTCTGTCCCCATCTGCAAACAGTTCCACAAGAACATCGTAGGGAAAGGAGGTGCCAACATCAAGAAGGTGAGATATTGTTCCTAACTCAAGTGCTCGTGATGATCACTGCCTGCAGCAAAATCCCACTGGATGCTCTCTGCTGCTCATTGGTGATGTCAAATATAGCCTGCAAGGGCTTTTCTTCTGACGTGGGACACTTCTGAGATGACTTTTTTTTTCCTTTGTGTCAGATCCGTAAAGAAAGCAACACCAAAATTGATCTCCCAGCAAAGAACAGCAACTCGGAGACAATTGTTATCACAGGCAAGAGGGCAAACTGCGAGGCTGCTCGCCACAGGATAACATCACTTTGGAAGGACCTACAGAAGATGTGCATGTGGCTCAGGACCAGATTGAAGCCATGGTCAAGGAACTGGTGAGCTGGAGTTACTAGTTCCAGTAAGAAACGGGGGGAAGAAGGGGCAACAGAGCAGAGGGGATGAGGTGTTTGTCACATCCATATGATGTCTTGACGTGCTTAATCGAACTTGCAGAAGACAAATTGTGTGGCAGGTGGATGACACCCCTTGGTTATGAAACTCATCCATAGCATTCTTGAAAAGTCAGCATTAATTTTTTTGGTGCAGAGAGGGAAGGATTCTCTTTGTTATAGCTGGAGAGGCATATAAGTAAGTCTTTTTGATGTTTCATGAGCACAATGCTCTCCTCTCAAAGCAGAGGAATGCTTGTGCTCTGCTTAATAGCAGAAGTGCTTGTAGCTGACCGCTGGTGAGTCAGTGCCAATACTGGCAGTAGGCAGTTACTTAGGGCACGAGACAGAAGCGGTGGCCTGTCCTACCTGGCCCTATATAATATAATATATAATATTGTACATACATACATGTATATATAAAAAATACAATTCTTTTTAGATCAACAGGATGGATTACGCAATAATCAAGGTTGACCACAAATTCCGACACCTCATTGGCAAGCGTGAAGAGGAAGATGAAGCCCAAGGCTCACAGTATTGGTGGATCTCATTTGATGGTGCGTCCGTGTAGTGTGGCTAGTCAGCTGAATACCTTAATGCCAGTTGGGATGGCGATGATTATAGTGGCGGTGATGAAGTATGCTCGGGTGTCTACGTCTATTCCTACAGTTAATATGCGGTGGGCTCATAAGATAAAGCCCAGGAATCCAATCGATAGTATAGCTTAGACTATTCCTACGTAGCCGAATGGTTCTTTTTTTCCTGCATAATACGTTACAACGTATGAGATGATTCCAAAGCCGGCAAGGATTAAGATGTAAACTTCTGGGTGGCCAAAGAATCAGAACAGGTGCTGGTAGAGAATGGGGTCTCCTCCTCCAGTGGGGTCAAAGAATGTAGTATTTAGGTTTCGGTCGGTCAGTAGTATGGTGATGCCAGCGGCCAGGACTGGAAGTGAGAGCAGTAGGAGTGCGGCGGTGATGAGTACGGATCATACAAATAGGGGAGTTTGATATTGCGATAAGGCAGGGGGGTTTATGTTAATGGCTGTTGTGTTAAAGTTGATGGCCCCTAAGATGGAAGACACACCTGCGAGGTGTAGGGAGAAGATGGCTAGGTCTACTGAGGTGCCAGCATGGGCTAGGTTGCCTGCTAGGGGCGGGTATATGGTTCATCCTGTTCCAACTCCAGCTTCTACTGTGGAGGACGCTAGGAGCAGTAGGAAGGACGGAGGTAGTAGTCAGAAACTTAAGTTGTTTATGTGGGGGAACGCTATGTCTGGGGCTCCAATTATAAGGGGGACTAGTCAGTTTCCAAACCCTTCGATTATAATGGGTATAACTATGAAGAAGATTATTACAAAGGCATGGGCAGTGATGATGACATTGTAGATTTGGTTGTCTCCTAGGAGAGTTCCTGGTTGGCCAAGTTCTGCTTGAATAAGGAGGCTGAGGGCGGTACCAGATATGCCTGCCTGTGCTCCGAAGAGCAGGTATAGGGTGCCAATGTCTTTGTGGTTTGTTGAAAATAGTCATTGGTTGATGAAGGTCATGGGTAAGATGGCTGAGTGTTTAGGCGTTAGGCTGTAGTCCTTTTTACAGAGGTTTAAATCCTCTTCTTATCGACTCTGTGGTGAAGTTCATGTTGAGTTGCAAACTCATTGATGTACACTGAGAGTGTGCCGGAGTCCGGTAGACAGAAGCTTGTTGGTTTGAGCGTCTAGCTATTAATTAGAAGTTCATGGGATCGAGGCCGTCTGTCTAGGCTTATCGCGGAGGCCCTAGCTTAATTAGAGTATCTGAGTTGCATTTAGATGGTGCAGATTTAGTATCCTGCAGGCTTTAGTGGTGTGGGCAGAAACTAAGAGGATTTAACTCTTATTTAAGGCTTTGAAGACCTTCAGTTTGGTAGGCAGGTTATCCTAAGTTTCTTAGGTCATGGTCAAGATCACAGGAGAAAGGGGGAGAAGGAGGACTGACAGGGAAATTAAGGTAGCAATTGGTGTGCCTGTGGATTTGTTATTGTATCATTGTTTTATGAAGTTTGTACTGTTTGGTGGGAGTGTGATTGTGGAGCAATATGCAAGTCGTAGGTAGAAAAATAAACCTAGTAGGGAGAGTATTGAAATAATTATGGCTGCGGTTGATCTCTCTTGCTTGGTTAGTTCCTGGATAATGAGTCATTTTGGTGAAAAGCCAGTGGGGGTAGGCCGGCTAGGGATAGTAGTGCTAGCATCAAGGATGCGTTTAGTGATGGTATTTTTGTTCAGGAGGTTATTATTGTGGATAATTTTGAGTTGGTTGTGTTGAGGGCTAAGAAAATGGAGGCGGTTATTATGGAGTATAGGTAGAAGGTTGTTATTGTTAGCTTGGGGTTGTATATGAGGATGATGGTTATTCAGCCTAGGTGGGTGATTGATGAGAAAGCTAGGACTTTTCGGATTTGTTTGGTTAAGTCCTATTCACCCTCCGATGGCTGCGGATGCAATGGCCATGGTTGTCAGTAGGAGTGGGTTCAGTGAGCGGGCAGTTAAGAAAAGAATAGTGATGGGGGGGAGTTGTATTAATGTAGAGAGGAGTAGGGCAGTGGTTATAGGTGAGCCTTATATGACCTCTGGAAATCAGAAGTGAAAGGGTACTAGGCCTAGTTTTATTGCGATTGCTGTAGTTACTAGTAGGGAGGCTGTTGGGTGGGTTAGTCAGGTAATGTCTCATTGTCCGGTGAATTGTGCGTCGATTGTGCTTGAGAAGAGGATTAATGCGGAGGCGGTTGCTTGGATGAGAAAGTATTTGGTTGCAGCTTCAATAGCTCGAGGGTGGTGTGATTTTTGAAATGAAGGGGATAATGGCAAGGGTGTTGATTTCTAGTCCAGTCCAGGCTAGTATTCAGTGGTTGCTTGCAATTGTGATGGTTGTTCCTAGTAGAAGGCTTAAGGAGAATGTTAGTTTTGTGAGGGGGCTCATTTAGTAGAGGAAGGGGTTAAACCATTTCCGGGGTATGGGCCCGATAGCTTTTGTTTAGCTGACCCTACTAGGAAGTAATATAAGGGGAGTATGGAGGGCTTTGATCTCTTCTGTGCAGGTTCAATTCCTGTCTTCCTAAGGTTTTGCAAGGAAATGAGAGGGTTGGTAGACCTCTGTGTTCACTTTATCATAGTGACCCTTAGACATTCAGGCACCTTTCCTTATGTGGGTGTGTTTTTAAGCGGGGGGGGAGACCTGCGTAGCAGATTGGTATGCTAGTGTGTCAGAGACATAGGGCTAATGTTAGTGGTAGGAAGTTTTTTCAGAGAAGGTGTATGAGTTGGTCATAACGAAATCATGGGTATGAGGCGTGGACTCAGAGGAAGCCAGAGGAGAGGAGGAGGGGTTTTGTGGCGAGGATTATTGGGAATAGTTCTAAGGGGAGGCCTAAGGAGCTGGGGTTGATGAATAGAATGGTGGTGAGTGCGTTTATTAGTATAATGTTTGCGTACTCAGCTAGGAAGAATAAGGCGAATGGGCCTGTGGCATTTTCTACATAGAAGCCTGAAACCAGTTCGGATTCTCCCTCTGTCAGATGGAATGGGGCGCGGTTGGTTTTGGCAAGGGTAGAAGTGTATCATATTATTGTGAGAGGTCAGGTGGAGAAGATGAGGTATAAGGGCTCTTGGGTGGTAGCAAGGGTGTTTAGGGTGTAGTTTCCGCTTAGTATGATTACGGAGAGGAGGAGGATGGCCAGTGTCACTTCATATGAGATGGTCTGTGCGACTGCTCGGAGGGCGCCGATCAGGGCGTATTTCGAGTTTGAAGCTCAGCCTGATCACAAGATTGAATATACTGCTAAGCTTGATATGGCTAAAAGGAATAGTAGGCCTAAATTCAAGTCTGTGAGGGAGAAGGGCAGGGGGAGGGGAGTTCAGATGGAGATTGCAAGAGGGAGGGCTAGTACTGGGGTCAGGGTGAAGAGCAGGGGGGAGGAGGTTGATGGTCGGATGGGTTCTTTGGTAAATAGTTTTACGCCGTCTGCTACAGGCTGTAGAAGTCCAAAGGGGCCAACAATGTTTGGGCCCTTTTGGGCTTGTATATAGCTTAGGATTTTTCCTTCTACTAATGTTAGGAAGGCTACGGCGATTAGGACTGGAAGAGCATAGGCTGAAAACATGATAAGGTGTATTAGAGGTGTTGGTTGGGTCATGGTTGAGTTGTGGGGAGCTAGGGAGAGGATTTGAACCCCTAGTTAAAGGGCTTAAGCCTTTTGCATTTGCCAGGCTTTGCTACACTAGCGACCCTTTTTTAGGGGTTTGAGGTAGGTAGTCCCTTGAGCAATTTAGTTGAGGTCATTGCTTGGGGAGAGGGGGCATGCCTGGAAGTATTGGCCCCACCTTTCTGGTCCTCTTGTACTGGGAAGGGTGTGTCATAGATAGAAACCGACCTGGATTACTCCGGTCTGAACTCAGATCATGTAGGACTGTTAATCCTTGAACAAACGAACCCTTAATAGCGGCTGCACCATTGGGATGTCCTGATCCAACATCGAGGTCATAAACCTCTCCGTCGATGGGGGCTCTTGGGAGAGATTGCGCTGTTATCCCTGGGGTAGCTTGGTCCATTGTTCAACCATATTGGGTCTGGTTGCTGTTTGCACATTGATGGGTGGTTCTTGGTTAAGATAGGTGGTCTTATTTTTGGAGGGTGTGTTTTACTCCAAGGTTGCCCCAACCGAAAAATTATAGGCCAGTGTTGTGGGCGTAGTGTGCCTGATAGGTTTAGGTTTGGTGCGTGGTGGCCATTGATTTTTAAGTTCCACGGGGTCTTCTTGTCTTATGGTTTTATTCCTGCTTTTGCACAGGAAGATAAATTTCACTGATTATCTGTAAGAGACAGTTAAGACCTCGTTTAGCCATTCATACAGGTCTCAATTTATGGGACAATTGGTTGCGCTACCTTTGCACGGTTAGGATACCGTGGCTGTTGAATGTAGTGTCACTGGGCAGGCATCACCTCTGATACTTGTCAGGCTGGAGGCTATGTTTTTGGTAAACAGTCGGGCCTTGTGTTTGCCGAGTTCCTTTTACAGATTCTAATCTTTCTAGTGGGTGCACCTGGGTTGGGTTAACAGCCTGCTAGAATGCTTGATCTTGTTGTAGTTGGGACATTAATGTTTCTGTTAATGGTATTTGGTATTAAGTTTGTGCTTGAGAGGTAGTAGATTACCTAGTTACTCATTTTAGCATTAGTTCCTCTATGGTTGGTAGATTGACCTGCTAGTTTTGAAGGGAGTCGTGTTGGTTTTGTATTTTTTACATGGAGCTTTGACACATTCCTTGTTGGTGGCTGCTTGAAGGCCTACAATTTTGAAAAAGTTTTTGAGTTATCCACTAGTGAAGGCTGTATTCTTTCTTAAAGGAGCTGTACCCCCTTTAAATGGCTCTTAGCTCACTTCACTTTGGGCTGTTGGGAGTCCCTAGGGGAGAGGCTAAGGGTGAACTTAGATTCGCTTCACAGGTAACCAGCTATCACCCAGCTCGGCTGGCTTTTCACCTCTACTGGCAAGTCATCCCACTCTTTCGCAACAGAGACGGGTTCGCTCAGGGGCAGCGGCTTATAAGTAGCTCGCATGGGTTTTGTGGGGGCAAGCTTAAGTTCACTTTGCTTGGTTGTTCTTGCGAAACCACGATGCAGAAGGTAAAAGGGCGTATCTTTGCTGTTTATTGCTTGAGGTTTCACTTTTATTTCACCTATCCCTTGCGGTACAGAGCTCTATTGCACCAGCGGGCCTTTTCTATCGCCTACACTAAGGTAAGAAAATGTTTTAGTTTAGTGATGGAGGGGTGAATTTTTAATTTTTTGGGCGTTGTGGTTGGGCTAGAGGAGGCTCAGGGCGATCTGGTTGGTGACAGACATCTTTCAGGTGTAAGCGGAGTGCTTTAGTCTTATAGTTACGCCCCGGTATACTAAGTACACCTTCCCGTACACTTCCCTTGTTACGACTTAACTCATCTTTGGCTATAGTGGTGGATTAGTCATTTGGGGTTGGTAGCTTGTGAGGAGGGTGACGGACGGTATGTATGTGCCTCAGGGCCGACTTAAAGTAGGGTTACGTTATCCTGCTTTACTGCTAAATCCGCCTTCCAGAAACAATTTCATGCTTCCTTCCGTTGAAGTGTTCTATCTTAGAAAATGTAGCCCGTTAATTCTACTCCATGGGCTATACCTTGACCTGTCGTGTTAACGGGGTGGTTATTGTGCTCACTGTGTGTCCCTCAATTAGGGTGAGCTGGCGATGGCAGTATGTAGGCTGTTTCTGGTGAGGAGTGGTAGGGTGTAGCGTGGGGTGTCATTTACAGAACAGGCTCCTCTAGGTGGGTTTGGGGCACCGCTAAGTCCTTAGAGTTTCAAGCGTTTGTGCTCGTAATTCTCAGGCAGATGTGTTTTGGTATGGTGTACATCAGGATTTAGGGCTAGGCATAGTGGGGTATCTAATCCCAGTTTGAGCCCTAGCTTTCGTGGGGCCTGGTCCGTCAGGTTTACTAGGATCATCTTTAGGTTGGCCTTAGGGGTATCTCGGGCTTATGACAGCTTAGTTGTGTTTCAGTTTCCTAGTTATTATGACAAGCTCTCGTCATCTACATATAATCTATATATAAGATTGTTTTTTCAGTATCCCATTGCATCTAGATGATGCCCCAAAACTTGCCTTTTCCATTGCAAGCATCAACATGCAAGCTCTGTTGGAGAGATATCAGTGGGTTGGACTGCCACAAGGTATGAAAAATAGCCCTACAATGTGTCAATGGTATGTTGCAAAAATACTCGGTCCTGTCCGTAATGCTATGCCTACTGTGTTATTGTATCATTACATGGATGACCTTTTAGTGGCAGCACAACATCACGAAGTCATGGAGAAAGCTGTAGCCCTTGTCACAGATGCCGTGAATTTGGCAGGTCTCTCTATAGCACCAGAAAAGGTCCAAAAGTTTCCCCCTTGGAAATATCTGGGCTGGTGGATAAGAGCACAAACTATTATTCCTCAACCCTTGCAGATCAATACCAATGTAAGAAACCTGCATGATGCACAGAAATTACTGGGAACAATAAATTGGGTTCGACCATTATTGGGAATTTCTAATACAGACTTGGGTCCTCTGTTTGACATACTAAAAGGGTACACTAATCTTTGTTCTCCACGTAATCTTAACTCTGAAGCAGATACATCTTTACAAAAGGTTGCCTCAGCTATCGTTCTCGACAGGCCCACCGATGGGCCCCTGAACTGTCTTTTTACTTGAAAATTTTAAATGCTGTACGACAGCCTCATGCCCTGATATTTCAACGGGACCTTCAGAACTCAGACCCCCTGTTGATTATTGAATGGATCTTTTTAACTAACCAGCCTACAAAACCTATTTTGACACAACATGAAATGTTTCCCTCTCTGATTATTAAAGCTAGATCACACCTGCTAACCTTATCAGGGAAGGATTTTGTCTCTATTTGTCTACCAATAACAACAGTATACATAAAATGGCTTTATCGGCAATCTGACACCTTTGTTATGGCACTTGCCGACCATACAGGTCAAATAACTTCCCATCCACCTTCACACAAACTGTTTAACATTGATTTTCGTCTGATGTTAAAACCCAGAAGCAGCAAACAACCCTTACAGGCACTTCCTGTGTTTACAGGTGGATCGGGCAAATCACATAAATCTGTTCTTCTGTGGTGGGATGATCAATGGAGACAATGGCATTCGGACATAGAGACAGTCTCCGGTTCACTTCAAATAGTAGAACCGAATGCAGTTGTTCGTGTTTTCCAAAAACGGAACGTACCCCTCAACCTTGTTACCGATTCTGCTTATGTTGCAGGTATTGTTACACGAGCTGAAGCTTCTGTGCTGCGGAGTGTTTCGCATTCCCAACTTTTTACCCTGTTACAGGAACTTATTTTCCTTTTGGACTCTCGATCTGCGCCTTATTTTGTTATGCATATTAGGTCCCATACATCACTACCTGGTTTTCTTGCAGAAGGCAATCGACGAGCTGACCTATTGACGTTACCAGTTCAAGTGCTGCCAGACCGGATTGCACAAGCTAAACTAAGTCACTCTTTTTTTTTTTTTTTTTTTTTTTTTTTTTTTTTTTTTCAGGGAAATGCTGGAGCTCTTAAGCGACAGTTTGACCTTACTTCTCAACAAGCATCAAATATTATTGCTGTCTGTCCTGATTGTCAAAAACATTCTTTCCCATCAATTGCTACAGGAGTTAATCCTAGAGGATTACAGAGCCTACAATTATGGCAAACGGATGTCGCACATGATTCTGAATTTGGTAACCTTAAATATATCCATTCTTCCGTTGCTACATTTTCAGGTGCCTTGTTTGCCTCTTGTCACACAGGAGAAAAGGCACGAGGTGTTCGTAGACACTTAATGCGTGCTTTTGCTACTTTAGGTATTCCCTTATGCTGGACCATTAACTGTCTGTATCTTTATGTTTCCACAACTGTAAAAGCCTTTTTTGCCCTATGGGGTATAACTCATATTACTGGCATTCCTCCTTCCCCCACCGGTCAATCTCTCATTGAACAGTCTCATCAGTCTCTAAAACGTTTGTTACAACAACAAAAAGGGGGAACGGGAATGGCTATGCCGGAGGAACGGTTACAGAAAGCATAGTGTGTTTTTAATCTTTTGAATTGTTCTTTCATAGATAACAACCCACCGAGAGTTCGACATTTCACTGCAAATACCTCCTTCGAGGCACGGGTTAAAGCCCCGGCATTGGTCCGAGATCCAGAAACAGGTAAAATTATGGGACCGTATCCTCTTGTTACATGGGGAAAAGGTTATGCTTGTGTCTCTACAGAAAAAGGACCTAGATGGATCCCAGTGAAGAATGTAAGACCTTTCCGTGAACCTTTACCGCAGTCAACCGATACCAACCCTACAGAACGAAATAAAAACTGTGTGAGGATTACTGTTTTGCATTCATGTTAGATACCCAAAATCGGGACATAGAATATAGATTTCGCTTTTTACAGCACCTAGAACGAACACTATCACCCTGGATCAAACCTCTTAAGAAAGGTAACGCTCTCGGATCGAGCAGGGGAACGGGACAACTCATTGTACACAGAGCATGTACATGGAACAAGGATTCCCTTGACACCGATAAGGGGAAGGGAGGATTCATCATGAGAGAACAACTAGGTGTTATGAAGGAGAATAGGAAAGAGAAACATGGTTATTTAGTGTTTAATAGGTGTCTGCACGCTTGTAGAGATGTATAGTTATGTAACCACAGGAGCGGTTTCTGCCCTGAGCCTGGTGGTGCGCACAGCTGCGGTTTGTGTCCTGGCTCAGAGATGTAAACAGGGGCTTCCCTGTTATGCTAAAGTGTCTCTCTCTGCATAAAAAAAGAGGGAATGAAGGGAATGACCCCAGAGGTATGTTCAGAGAAGGCACGCTAAGTTTCGAACTTTTGGACGGAACCAGTTCTCGTTTGGCGTGCCCTTCCACCTACGTGTAATGTTAATCCAAAAGAAGATGATGTTGTTCACACTTTGAATGTCGATCACTGTCTTTCTGTAGGTGATAATGTAGTAGGGAGGCTATGATGGGAGCGTGTCGCAGCGGTTCTTCTCTTATCCAGAGTAACGGCAGGGAAAGCATTAAAGAGTTAAATCACCTTGTTTGGTAGGCAGTTGAGAATGTGAGTCAAAATTGCCACTGCTTTTTGTTGTTGCTTCAAGGACGCGGCTGTGAGGATTTTGATGGCATGTGCTGCGTGGATTTTAGGCGCCCCATTGCAGCAACATGGTATCAAAATCTGAGAAAATTTCAGCCTTTTTTGGCATCCATTCACTCAATTGGCAGTATTGTTTGTTTGCTGTTACCTTGGTCGCTGTCATGTTTGCAAGGGCCCTGCAGAACATGGCAAACCTGGTACTAGCTGTTCAAAAACAACAAGGGGCAACTGTAAAATTGTACGGAACAAAGACAGTGGGTTATTTTGACATTGACAATATGTCTTAGTCGGTTTTTTATTTGCTCTATTACTTATGCCTTGTTTTTACTCGTTGGCTTGCAAAGGTTCTTTTGTGCAACAGGAAGGGGGAGATGCAGGAGCAGGCTGGAAACTAGGACCATGCGTGGCAATCGGTCAGCTGAGGGGAATGTGCTCGAGCTTGTCTAGACAACACTTAACGTGATGAGGCATGTTTACAGAGCACAGGGGAGTGGGAGACGGGTGGCGCCAATGCAGACTGCATCTGCAATTTTTACGCGGGAACTTTGGGACGACAGGGGTGAAATTATGGGATTCTGCGACAAAAGGCAATATTGAGTCCCACCGTCTGCTTTCTTCATGGAGAGTTATTTTTGAGACTATGTGAGCAGAGGAAGGAGAGGAGGAGGAATCGCAAGCTCCTATAGCTCTTTCCTTATCAACCTCTAAGTCACAGTGCTCTACACTCCTGGGTGTCAATGCGGTGGGGTATCTGCCAGAAGAAGATCCCTTTGACCCGGGACCGATAGACCGTGCAAAAGAACCTGCTTTATACCCTCCTGATCTATGTGATGTGTGGACAAAAATAAAGAAACAAGCCTTAAAGGAGGGGGATTTAGAAATGGCTAAAACTATACTTGCTCTGGTCTTGTATTCTCAGGGTCGAGCAGGGGGAGCACGATGGGAGGCTCTTTATTTTTTGGTTGTTTAAGAACAGCGCCGCACAGTTACAGAACATGGTATTTCTTCTCCCTGTTGTAAAAGTCTGTTATCTTCTGTGTTTGATACTTATATCATGACTCCTTGTGATTTGAAATGTTTAGCACGATTGCTGCTAACTCCGACTCAGTATACGTTGTGGGAGTCGCATTTGAAAGGAGGATCGCAAGCACTCCTACTCACGTATGTTTATCATAATGATCCTGTATTAGCTGCACTAACAATAGAACATCTTACGGGCACCGGTGCACATGTTGATCTGGTAACACAGGCTCAACACTGCTCCCGTGTGTCTCTCGAGGCAATTAGAGAAGAGGCGAAAAAGGCTTTTTTCCAGGTTTCTGATGTACAAAAGCCACAAAAAGCCGTTACATCACTCAGGAGTCTCGAGAACCTTATATGCAGTTTATTGATAGACTAAAACAGGCTTTGGAACGTAGAGTAGATAACGCGGAAGCTCGTGGTATATTGCTAACAAAACTAGCTGTTGAAAATGCTAATGTTGATTGTAAAAGACTATGGAAGTCTCTTCCCAACCGGAGCCCCACTCTGGTGGAAACGGTGGAAGCATGTAACGGAATCGGTACGGTTGACCATAAGTTTGAAGCTGTGGCTGCTGCTTTCGCAACAATGTGTGGTGTGGGGAATTGCTATGCTTGTGGTAAGCCTGGTCATCTAAAGAGAAATTGTCTTGCGTGTGCTGCGGGGAATAAACAATAAACTCTTGGTCCTGGAGTTTGTCCAACATGTCGGAAAGAATGTCATTATGCTAATCAATGTCAATCTAACTATGATTGGCGTTTTAGGGGGAGGCGTTTTAGGGGGAGGCGTTTTAGGGGGAGGCGTTTTAGGGGGAGGCGTTTTAGGGGGAGGCGTTTTAGGGGGAGGCGTTTTAGGGGGAGGCGTTTTAGGGGGAGGCGTTTTAGGGGGAGGCGTTTTAGGGGGAGGCGTTTTAGGGGGAGGCGTTTTAGGGGGAGGCGTTTTAGGGGGAGGCGTTTTAGGGGGAGGCGTTTTAGGGGGAGGCGTTTTAGGGGGAGGCGTTTTAGGGGGAGGCGTTTTAGGGGGAGGCGTTTTAGGGGGAGGCGTTTTAGGGGGAGGCGTTTTAGGGGGAGGCGTTTTAGGGGAGGCGTTTTAGGGGGAGGCGTTTTAGGGGGAGGCGTTTTAGGGGGAGGCGTTTTAGGGGGAGGCGTTTTAGGGGGAGGCGTTTTAGGGGGAGGCGTTTTAGGGGGAGGCGTTTTAGGGGGAGGCGTTTTAGGGGGAGGCGTTTTAGGGGGAGGCGTTTTAGGGGGAGGCGTTTTAGGGGGAGGCGTTTTAGGGGGAGGCGTTTTAGGGGGAGGCGTTTTAGGGGGAGGCGTTTTAGGGGGAGGCGTTTTAGGGGGAGGCGTTTTAGGGGGAGGCGTTTTAGGGGGAGGCGTTTTAGGGGGAGGCGTTTTAGGGGGAGGCGTTTTAGGGGGAGGCGTTTTAGGGGGAGGCGTTTTAGGGGGAGGCGTTTTAGGGGGAGGCGTTTTAGGGGGAGGCGTTTTAGGGGGAGGCGTTTTAGGGCGAGGCTCCGGCTCAGGCTCCTAGGGCGAGGCTCCGGCTCAGGCTCCTAGGGCGAGGCTCCGGCTCAGGCTCCTAGGGCGAGGCTCCGGCTCAGGCTCCTAGGGCGAGGCTCCGGCTCAGGCTCCTAGGGCGAGGCTCCGGCTCAGGCTCCTAGGGCGAGGCTCCGGCTCAGGCTCCTAGGGCGAGGCTCCGGCTCAGGCTCTTAGGGCGAGGCTCCGGCTCAGGCTCTTAGGGTTAGGCTCCGGCTCAGGCTCTTAGGGTTAGGGTTAGACTCAGGCTCTTAGGGTGAGGGTTAGACACAGGCTCTTAGGGTGAGGGTTAGACTCAGGTATTAGGCTTAGGGTTAGACTCAGGCTCTTAGGGTGAGGGTTAGACTCAGGCTCTTAGGGTGAGGGTTAGACTCAGGCTCTTAGGGTGAGGGTTAGACTCAGGCTCCTAGGGTGAGGGTTAGACTCAGGCTCCTAGGGTTAGGGTTAGACTCAGGCTCCTAGGGTTAGGGTTAGACACAGGCTCTTAGGGTTAGGGTTAGGCTCAGGCTCTTAGGGTGAGGGTTAGGCTCAGGCTCTTAGGGTGAGGGTTAGGCTCAGGCTCCTAGGGTTAGGGTTAGGCTCAGGCTCTTAGGGTTAGGGTTAGGCTCAGGCTCTTAGGGTGAGGCTTAGGCTCAGGCTCTTAGGGTGAGGCTTAGGCTCAGGCTCTTAGGGTGAGGGTTAGGCTCAGGCTCCTAGGGTGAGGGTTAGGGTCAGGCTCCTAGGGTTAGGGTTAGACACAGGCTCTTAGGGTTAGGGTTAGACACAGGCTCTTAGGGTTAGGGTTAGACACAGGCTCTTAGGGTTAGGGTTAGAC
Organism: Falco naumanni; assembly: GCF_017639655.2. Taxonomy (NCBI): domain Eukaryota; kingdom Metazoa; phylum Chordata; class Aves; order Falconiformes; family Falconidae; genus Falco; species Falco naumanni. Next base: position 4,282 of record NC_054069.1, on the reverse strand, counting down.
TCAGGCTCTTAGGGTGAGGGTTAGACTCAGGCTCCTAGGGTTAGGGTTAGACTCAGGCTCCTAGGGTTAGGGTTAGGCTCAGGCTCTTAGGGTTAGGCTTAGGCTCAGGCTCTTAGGGTGAGGGTTAGACACAGGCTCTTAGGGTGAGGGTTAGACTCAGGTCTTAGGCTTAGGGTTAGACTCAGGCTCTTAGGGTGAGGGTTAGACTCAGGCTCTTAGGGTGAGGGTTAGACTCAGGCTCTTAGGGTGAGGGTTAGACTCAGGCTCTTAGGGTGAGGGTTAGACTCAGGCTCCTAGGGTGAGGGTTAGACTCAGGCTCCTAGGGTTAGGGTTAGACTCAGGCTCCTAGGGTTAGGGTTAGACACAGGCTCTTAGGGTTAGGGTTAGGCTCAGGCTCTTAGGGTGAGGGTTAGGCTCAGGCTCTTAGGGTGAGGGTTAGGCTCAGGCTCCTAGGGTTAGGGTTAGACTCAGGCTCTTAGGGTTAGGGTTAGGCTCAGGCTCTTAGGGTGAGGCTTAGGCTCAGGCTCTTAGGGTGAGGCTTAGGCTCAGGCTCTTAGGGTGAGGGTTAGGCTCAGGCTCTTAGGGTGAGGGTTAGGCTCAGGCTCCTAGGGTTAGGGTTAGACACAGGCTCTTAGGGTTAGGGTTAGACACAGGCTCTTAGGGTTAGGGTTAGACACAGGCTCTTAGGGTTAGGGTTAGACTCAGGCTCTTAGGGTGAGGGTTAGACTCAGGCTCCTAGGGTTAGGGTTAGACTCAGGCTCCTAGGGTTAGGGTTAGGCTCAGGCTCTTAGGGTTAGGGTTAGGCTCAGGCTCTTAGGGTGAGGCTTAGGCTCAGGCTCTTAGGGTGAGGCTTAGGCTCAGGCTCTTAGGGTGAGGCTTAGGCTCAGGCTCTTAGGGTTAGGCTTAGGCTCAGGCTCTTAGGGTTAGGCTTAGGCTCAGGCTCTTAGGGTTAGGCTTAGGCTCAGGCTCTTAGGGTTAGGGTTAGGCTCAGGCTCTTAGGGTTAGGGTTAGGCTCAGGCTCTTAGGGTTAGGGTTAGGCTCAGGCTCTTAGGGTTAGGGTTAGGCTCAGGCTCTTAGGGTGAGGGTTAGGCTCAGGCTCTTAGGGTGAGGGTTAGGCTCAGGCTCTTAGGGTGAGGGTTAGGCTCAGGCTCTTAGGGTGAGGGTTAGGCTCAGGCTCTTAGGGTGAGGGTTAGGCTCAGGCTCTTAGGGTGAGGGTTAGGCTCAGGCTCTTAGGGTTAGGGTTAGGCTCAGGCTCTTAGGGTTAGGGTTAGGCTCAGGCTCTTAGGGTTAGGGTTAGGCTCAGGCTCTTAGGGTGAGGGTTAGGCTCAGGCTCTTAGGGTGAGGGTTAGGCTCAGGCTCTTAGGGTGAGGGTTAGGCTCAGGCTCTTAGGGTGAGGGTTAGGCTCAGGCTCTTAGGGTGAGGGTTAGACTCAGGCTCTTAGGGTGAGGGTTAGACTCAGGCTCTTAGGGTTAGGGTTAGACTCAGGCTCTTAGGGTGAGGGTTAGACTCAGGCTCTTAGGGTTAGGGTTAGACTCAGGCTTTTAGGGTTAGGGTTAGACTCAGGCTCTTAGGGTTAGGGTTAGACTCAGGCTCTTAGGGTTAGGGTTAGACTCAGGCTCTTAGGGTGAGGGTTAGACTCAGGCTGTTAGGCTTAGGGTTAGACTCAGGCTCTTAGGGTTAGGGTTAGACTCAGGCTCTTAGGGTGAGGGTTAGACTCAGGCTCTTAGGGTGGGGGTTAGACTCAGGCTCTTAGGGTTAGGGTTAGACTCAGGCTCTTAGGGTTAGGGTTAGACTCAGGCTATTAGGGTTAGGGTTCGACTCAGGCTCTTAGGGTGAGGGTTAGACTCAGGCTCTTAGGGTTAGGGTTAGACTCAGGCTCTTAGGGTGAGGGTTAGACTCAGGCTCTTAGGGTGAGGGTTAGACTCAGGCTCTTAGGGTGAGGGTTAGACTCAGGCTCTTAGGGTGAGGGTTAGACTCAGGCTCTTAGGGTGAGGGTTAGACTCAGGCTCTTAGGCTTAGGGTTAGACTCAGGCTCTTAGGGTGAGGGTTAGACTCAGGCTCTTAGGGTTAGGGTTAGACTCAGGCTCTTAGGGTGAGGGTTAGACTCAGGCTCTTAGGGTGAGGGTTAGACTCAGGCTCTTAGGGTTAGGGTTCGACTCAGGCTCTTAGGGTTAGGGTTCGACTCAGGCTCTTAGGGTTAGGGTTAGACTCAGGCTCTTAGGGTTAGGGTTAGACTCAGGCTCTTAGGGTGAGGGTTAGACTCAGGCTCTTAGGGTGAGGGTTAGACTCAGGCTCTTAGGGTGAGGGTTAGACTCAGGCTCTTAGGGTGAGGGTTAGACTCAGGCTCTTAGGGTGAGGGTTAGACTCAGGCTCTTAGGGTGAGGGTTAGACTCAGGCTCTTAGGGTGAGGGTTAGACTCAGGCTCTTAGGGTTAGGGTTAGACTCAGGCTCTTAGGGTGAGGGGTTAGACTCAGGCTCTTAGGGTGAGGGTTAGACTCAGGCTCTTAGGGTGAGGGTTAGACTCAGGCTCTTAGGGTGAGGGTTAGACTCAGGCTCTTAGGGTTAGGGTTAGACTCAGGCTCTTAGGGTGAGGGTTAGACTCAGGCTCTTAGGGTTAGGGTTAGACTCAGGCTCTTAGGGTGAGGGTTAGACTCAGGCTCTTAGGGTGAGGGTTAGACTCAGGCTCTTAGGGTGAGGGTTAGACTCAGGCTCTTAGGGTGAGGGTTAGACTCAGGCTCTTAGGGTTAGGGTTAGACTCAGGCTCTTAGGGTGAGGGTTAGACTCAGGCTCTTAGGGTGAGGGTTAGACTCAGGCTCTTAGGGTGAGGGTTAGACTCAGGCTCTTAGGGTGAGGGTTAGACTCAGGCTCTTAGGCTTAGGTTTAGACTCAGGCTCTTAGGGTGAGGGTTAGACTCAGGCTCTTAGGGTGAGGGTTAGACTCAGGCTCTTAGGGTGAGGGTTAGACTCAGGCTCTTAGGGTTAGGGTTAGACTCAGGCTCTTAGGGTGAGGGTTAGACTCAGGCTCTTAGGGTGAGGGTTAGACTCAGGCTCTTAGGGTGAGGGTTAGACTCAGGCTCTTAGGGTGAGGGTTAGACTCAGGCTCTTAGGGTGAGGGTTAGACTCAGGCTCTTAGGGTTAGGGTTAGACTCAGGCTCTTAGGGTTAGGCTTAGACTCAGGCTCTTAGGCTTAGGGTTAGACTCAGGCTCTTAGGCTTAGGGTTAGACTCAGGCTCTTAGGGTGAGGGTTAGACTCAGGCTCTTAGGGTGAGGGTTAGACTCAGGCTCTTAGGGTTAGGGTTAGACTCAGGCTCCTAGGGTTAGGGTTAGACTCAGGCTCCTAGGGTTAGGGTTAGACTCAGGCTCTTAGGGTTAGGGTTAGACTCAGGCTCTTAGGGTTAGGGTTAGACTCAGGCTCTTAGGGTTAGGCTTAGACTCAGGCTCTTAGGGTGAGGCTTAGACTCAGGCTCTTAGGGTTAGAGTTAGACTCAGGCTCTTAGGGTTAGGCTTAGACTCAGGCTCTTAGGGTTAGGCTTAGACTCAGGCTCTTAGGGTTAGGGTTAGACTCAGGCTCTTAGGGTTAGGGTTAGACACAGGCTCTTAGGGTGAGGGTTAGACTCAGGCTCTTAGGGTGAGGGTTAGACTCAGGCTCTTAGGGTGAGGGTTAGACTCAGGCTCTTAGGGTTAGGGTTAGACTCAGGCTCTTAGGGTGAGGGTTAGACTCAGGCTCTTAGGGTTAGGGTTAGACTCAGGCTCTTAGGGTTAGGGTTAGACTCAGGCTCTTAGGGTGAGGGTTAGGCTCAGGCTCTTAGGGTTAGGGTTAGACTCAGGCTCTTAGGGTTAGGGTTAGACTCAGGCTCTTAGGGTTAGGGTTAGACTCAGGCTCTTAGGGTGAGGGTTAGACTCAGGCTTTTTAGGGTGAGGGTTAGACCCAGGCTCTTAGGGTGAGGGTTAGACTCAGGCTCTTAGGGTTAGGGTTAGACTCAGGCTCTTAGGGTTAGGGTTAGACTCAGGCTCTTAGGGTGAGGGTTAGACTCAGGCTCTTAGGGTTAGGGGTTAGACTCAGGCTTTTAGGGTTAGGGTTAGACTCAGGCTCTTAGGGTGAGGGTTAGGGTTAGACTCAGGCTCTTAGGGTTAGGGTTAGACTCAGGCTCTTAGGGTGAGGGGTTAGACTCAGGCTCTTAGGCTTAGGGTTAGACTCAGGCTCTTAGGGTGAGGGTTAGACTCAGGCTCTTAGGCTTAGGGTTAGACTCAGGCTCCTAGGGTTAGGGGTAGACTCAGGCTCA